>NW_022631009.1:10724181-11324181 GCF_010015895.1 Lontra canadensis | reverse complement strand
GCATTTCATCATTGGGCTCTAGGGGGGTCTGCTTCTCTCTCTCACTCTGCCCCTCCCCACCCCCTCCACTTGTGCACACACACACTCTCTTTTATTTATATTTTATTTATATATAAATAAAATATTTATATATAAATAAAATCTTTTATATGTAAATGAAATGTTTTTTAAAAATTTGATTTATTTGATTTGATTCTATTCTCTTATCTGTCCTTCATAATTTCATAACTGAAGGATCTTTCTACTTGTATCTTTTTGAGAAACTTCTGTGGCAAGATTCTTTTCTCCTCCTTTTCTATTTCCCATTTTGAAATAGTTTTAAGGCTTTAATAAAATTTTAAATATTAAATATGTATAACTACTAGTATATGCTATTGTAACTATTAAATTCTTCAGTAATTTGTACCTTTTTCTTCATTTTAATTTTGGTTTTGAAACAAGTCAGGCAATTCCAGAAATGTCAATCTTATTTAGGATTTTTTTTTATTATGGAGCATACAAATAACCCAACTTTATAAAGTTTAGCTTAAAAACTGTATCAATGAGCTAATGTATACATTCCCTGTTATGATTGGTTATATAAGCCACTCCTTATAAGAGGGAGAGATATATGGTTACTTAAGTCTTTCAGAAGCTTTAATTTAGACATTTTATAAGCAATAATGGATGCTGGCCTTTATCAACCTTCAAGGATAGCCAAAACAGCGTTGGTGGGTCTGTGCTCTAAGTCTGGGCACTGAGTGAAGGAATAGAGTGGGATGCTAAGATTGCTACATTATTGAATGCTGTATACATTTACTTCCTTAATGCAAATCCTTTCCTTGAGAGGACTTTCAGCATGAATTTTGAAAGAGCTAGACAACAAAGGGTTTCTCATATGTGAGCTCAAATGTAAGCTTAAATGTCTCGAAGTGGTGCTGAGGAAATAACAGAAGCATACCACTTTGATAGTGATTTATAAGACTTTAAGATAGTTGGGAGGATGCATGCCTGATTGCATCACATTAATGAACGAGGAATGATGATGAGAAAGAACATGTACTGGAAATAATTAGTGGGAATCAATCACTCCTGGAAATAGGCCGTGTTATGGTGGGGATATTGTATTACCTGGGAATATATTTTCCAGTTAGGACAATGTCGAGTTCACTGCTGAAAATCTCTCCAATATCTATCAAAGCTTTCCAGCATTCAAAATAACGCCTTCTAAATGCTCCCATATCATCCTTGTAGCAGAATTGTCATATTGATTCTCATACTACTTTATACATTGTTATTTTCCTTTATCACTTCCCAGACAATATGGTAATGCATGAATTGTAACTGTTATACTTCCAATGTTTAGTACAGTACTAGATAAAGAAGAGAGTTGGTAAATATTTTGTCACTCAAGAAGTGAATGAATGCAAACATCATTGGATAAAATAGCTGAAAAAGAGATGTTGTATTAATATTTTCTCTATCATTTCTTCAGTTATCATGAAATATGACTCTGAACACTCATAGAGTGAAAAGTGTTCTGAATCTCAGCCTTAGGAATATTGTTTCAAAAATTCTGAGGTTGAACCTAGAAAGTTTTATTTTAAAAAATTTCTTCCATGTTTAGGACCTATTATTCTAGTCAAGCTTTAGATTGTTAATACCCCTACCAAATTGCTTTTATGGATTGTAAGTGGGTGTGATGAAGCCTTTATGAAGGAGAATGATAAAAGGAATATATGTTTTAAGAACTTTGTTATGACATTAGATGTTGTCTTCTCTATGAGGATAATCTCAAGATATTTGTATATCCTTAGTGTATGCATAGTTAGGTGATCATTAGTAACTTGTATTGTCTAAACCTGAGTCTGCATCCTCAGATAAATAATCAAAATCACTGCATTCTTTTTAAAACAAATTATTTTTACTCTGAACTAATCATCTGTTGGGTAGTGGTAAATTCCAATCATACCTGGGACCTTTCTTTTCCAGGGTGGTACCATAATGTGGATGCCTTAGATGTTACCACCAAAATGGGTGAAAGAGCTTTGAGAAATGAACCCTAGCCTTTAGAAATAATCTTAATGATATGCCACTCTTAGTAATGGTGAAATAACTAATATTTATGGAATCATTTGTGTTGGGTGCTTTCCTAAGTATTCAAATGCATTATGTCAAAAAAATTATTCTTCCACTTGTTAAAATGTTAGGCAGTCTTTATTCAGGTCTATCATGATATGCCTAGGGAATAATACATTAGGGTTTTTTGGTAGGGAAAACATACCAGCCTCAACTACCAAGGTATCTGTAATTAGTGCCATATCCCACAAGTTAAGTGCTCAGTCCCACAAAACTCCCCCCACTTCAAACACCACTTGCAAGACCAAGATGCTCAAATGTATTCCTGACCTACTGACTATGAATCCTAAAACCCCATCCTTAGGTTCAATAATTTGTTAGAAAGGCTCACAGATCTCAGGAAAACACTTACATTTGGTAGTTTATTATAAATTATATAACAATGGGTACACATGAATAGTTAGAAGAAGAGGTACATAGGGAAGGGACACAAGCACAGGGACTTCTGTTCTCATGTAGTTGGGAGTACTTGGCAAGTAGATATGTTCTCCAAATTGGAAGCTCTCTAAGCCCTATACTTCTGGGATTTTAATAAATGGTTCATCATGTAGATATGGCCAATTATTTACTTAATTCCCAGCCTCTCTTCCTTCTCTGGAGAATGGAAAGTGGGGCTAAAAGTGCCAAGCTTCTAACCATGGCTTGATATTTTTGGTGATCAGCCCCTATCCAGGAGCCCACCAAGAATCTTCACCTTAGAACAAAAGCTGTTCCTATTATTCAGAAAATTCTAAGGGATTTAGGAGTTCTAGGTCAGAAATAGAACCCAATCCATATGTTTCTTATTATTTCACAGGTGATCAAGTTGAAACAAGATATTTGCAGCATCCAAAACTGATAACAGATTATAGTTCCTTTAAAATGTAAGGAAATAAGACGTAACACCCAGTAGAAAATTGGCTAAGGGAAGTAAACAGGCAACTTCCAGAGGGAACACCCAAAGGCTAATAAGTATATGAAGAAATATTCAATTCACTAGTAATAAAAAGTAAAAATTTTCTTCTACCAAACTGCAGGGCTATAATCAGAAAGGTATGCCATTACCTAACATCATTTAGGTGTTGATGAGACTGTGAGGAATTGGAACTCATATTGAGGCTATTGGGAATATAAATGTTCAAGAATATCCAAAAATAATCTGACAGCATTTACCAAAATTAAGCCAAATGTCTAATAATCCTACTCCAGAGTAGTGCAGAGTTGAAGGCACCTCCCACAATGATGTGAGTGGTGAACACAGTTATGCACCTACCAGATTTTCCTTCAGTGAGAGATTTGTTACTCTGTATGCTAAGATTGTGTCAGTAAACAGCCTTCAGTCTCAGCTTCTTCAGAGTATACCAAGGTCTCAGCTGCACAGAAACTATCTAACCCAAGTCCATTATGGAAGACCTACATCCAGTGACTCATTGTTGCAGATACATAAAGCTTTGGACATCTCTGTCCAGTTGAGATAAACTGAAGGACCATTCTACCTCCAGAGCTTCTACCAAAATTATTGTTGTGTGTGTTTCACAGCTTGATTTTTCCCCCACTCCCTCCCACTTCCTTTCATTCATTCCCTATTAAGGAATGCATGCATGCTAAAGTCCATCTTAAAACAAGCTTCCAAGGGAAGCCCAACCTGTCTGAGAAAGCAGGTGAGAAAAGTGAAATTTTGAAACTGCATCACTTGCTACCCAGTCAAAAACGAGGATTTCATCACTGGTTGTAGGCGAAGCAGTGAACCCTGGCATAAAGTAGAAAATTAGGATTATATATTGATGGAAGGGGATGTTTTAGCCTATATGGTACATTAGGGATTTGAGAAATCATGAGGAACTGGCAGCTATAAGGAAAATAAGATTAGCTATTGTTAAACTCTATTGATGTTTTAGAGAAAACTATAAAGCTGACCCCATTTGTAGAATTTTTACTTCTAGTTCTTGCAACTTTGGGCTCTGCTAGTTTAAAGACTACTTCTCAAATGGGATATTCTTCCGTTGAGGAAACGGACATTGACTTTTAAGTGGTCACTGTTGCCTGAGGACTTCAGGCTCCTTGTTCCAAGGGACCAGAAGGCAAGAAGAGGAGTCACATGATGATCATGGGATCAGAAGTCTCAGAGATGGGAGTTTGGGTCATGCCGTTTATACATAAGCTATCAGGATGGCAGAGGTATTGCTAAGGATGTGAGATGGACTTGAACATGTTTAAATGCTTTTGAAAAGAAGCCAATAGGCAGGAGAAATTTCTTCAAGAAGCAGGAGAAGGCAAGGGGGGCTACGAGATTCAGATCATGGGTGATATTATAACATGGGATCATGTCTTAATATTAGTTAAGAGGCATAATTGAGTATAATAATATTTCCATGAAAAGCATCACCATTACCTTCACTGAATTTTAAATATCACACTTGTAATATATGATAATTATAGTTGAATCATTTAATGTCTGTATTTGAATTTTTGACATATTATAGCAATTTGATACTGTCATCAAATTGTCAAAATGATAGTATTATCCCCACATTCAGGTATCTGCAATATAGTACAGTATTGTAACTATACTCAAATTTTTATTTTAACCATTTTTCCCTATAAATTTTGACTGAATTGGGCCACAGTTGTTGGCAAAAACCTTGTACTGGCTCTGAGCTGCCTACCAAGTACTGTGTCTTTATGTCGAAATAAAACAAAACTTCTTATATCTAAATCACTGGGGAATGGGGCTGGTTTGGATATATGGGAATCCTGAAAGCCTGGCCGTCTTTCAGCCATGTGGCCACTTGCTCTGCTCCCTTCTGGCTAGTCCCATATCTGCTTTGGGAACTCATCCCACCACTGCTTCATGCCAATTTTTCTTTGGATCCAGCTGGCCCTCACTCTACTGCTGGCTCTGGCTGTTGCATGTTTCTATAACAGACTAAGTCTTCTATTTCCAACATGGCTGGCCCCATCTTTATTTTTGGTCTCAGGCCAGACACAAATTTATGCAGATAAACTGGAAATTTGGGTGTAGTTAAACAGAGTTGGGGTGGGTATTTGGGATTGTTTTAAAGCCCATCAAACTTTGCAATGTATTCATCATAAGACTGGTAATATTCTGTCTTCAAAGGCAAATAATTTTCTGTCACTCTTCTCCCTTCACCAGGCTTCCATCTCCCACTGGCTGAAAATCTGGAAGGGCATGGTTCTGGACATTCTTTTGAATTAGACTGGTGCCATATAACATCCCTACCACTCTAACATATTTTGTTGAGATTTAAATTTATCACAAATTGTCAGACGCTAGCCATCTCTAGAAAGTAGCTATAGTACACTGGTTTCTCTGAATCTTAAGGCACTCAAGCAAGCAAGAAATGTCGATAAGCAGTACAGAAGGAATCTCTTTACCATCTGTACTTGGGGATTTTTAGTATCAAACATCGAGCAGATAATTAGGGAACTTGTTCGAAATAAAAAGCAAAGTTGTAACTGCAAAAACTCCCAAATGCCCCCTCTTTTTATCCTGCCAGAGTTAAAACTATTTAATAAGAATAAATCAACTTTAGATTTAAGTAGAGAGGTATTTTAACAGAATGTAATGACCAGGCTAATAAAGCTGTAATTTTAGTGTATTTGTATACTTACAGATATAAATGTATCCTCATTTTTATTATATAAATCTAATTTAAGAAACATTGCAAATGCAAAATAAATCAAGTGATTATATTTAAAGATACTGTAATGATTTATAAAAGCAGTTGTTTAAGAACCTATGGAAACTAAAATAGGTTAAATGTAACTGCATGCACCAATTTGTGAAATGAGTATTTTTCGCCTTCCTTAATTCCAGGTTTAAAAAAAAAAAAACAAAAAACAGAATTTTCACCATCTGTTTCTAAACTGCACAGATGGTTGCAAATTTAAGTCTGTTGTAAAAGCGTATTGCTTAGTGGGCTGTCCACTGGGTTCTCTGATAAGTGTCAAATAAATCAATCGACAGTTAATAGTAGCAGTAACTTTTCATCTACCTAACAATGGTACTAGAACCCATTAACCCATGCAGAATCTCAGTATTTTCCTAGCTAACTCCCTGATGCTTCTTTCTCATCTTGTTCTCTCCCCAGGTTAAAAAAATCATGACAGTCAAATTTCCGTGTGTCTTATTACCCAAATTAAATGTGTACAATATTAAAATGGTGACATAGCATACTTGATGGAATGGCATGACATGAAACTTAAATACATATGGGTACCTACAGTTGTTCACTGTGAGAAGCAGTGTTCTATTGTCACTGATATAAAATTGAAAATACGAATTAACCTATTCTATTTTGGTCATGCTGACCTATGTTTTTGTTAGTATGTTGGTTTTACTTTGTTCAGTAGTGGTAGTTGGAAAAAAGAGTTAGCCACCCCACAAGTAGGTTGTAGTAAAGAGTAAGGGACAAAATTCCTGCATGTATGATATATGGCACATATATACCGTAAAGCAAAAAAAAAAAAAAAAAAAAAATTCCGCCCTACAACTTGTTCTACACTTGATGTGGTTGTGGCTCTTTGTTTTTTTTTCTGCTCCTTGGCAACCTTGGCAAACACTTTGGCTATAACTTTCACGTGAAGAAAATTTAACAGCATTCCACCTTGAGGATTCAGCAGAACATCTACTTGAGTCAAGAGGCCACAAATCCTCCATAGGAGTCGAGGACATTAAATCATTTATGGTTTAAGCTTCTATTACTTTTTCTAAACTTCGGGGTTATTGGACTTCATAGATTCTTATATTTTATTTATGTGAGAGGAGTGTCTGATATTCAACTCAGGTTATTTGAATACCTTTTATTGCTTATGCACCAATGACAACTCCTTTTTGATACGTATTACCCAAATATCCATTAATTTCATGCACAAAAACCCATTTCTAACACTAATTGTATGGATACAAGAGTCTCTGGTATTAATGTCTGCTTAGTAAGTTGCTTGCTTCCTAGTGCTACTTCAGGATACCTGGCATGTAAATTTCTCTTCCCAGCAACTCACTGCACCAAGGATGTGATGTAAACAGGTTGGCTATACATCGTATATTCTGTCTCTGTTGACTTCCATGCATAGCTAGACTAGTTTGTCTTTGGCGGGGATTTGAATGTGAGAAAGCACCTCATTTGCCCTAAAGTAATTCCTTATTAGCATTTAATTTTCTTGGAATTCTCTCTTCTTTTGTCTTGGGTTAAAGCTGCTAAAGAATTGAAAATTTTCAGCCAACCCTAGCAAGTCTTAGCCCTCAAACTGGTCCTCCCCTCTTCCTGATCAAAAATCAGCCAATTAATGGCTAAACCAATTAATGGTGAACTGCAGTCTTAGTCTTGAGGTCTTGCAACCTGTCTCGTCATTAACACGTTCTTTGCTTCCCCATGCCTTCTAAGAATTTAAACAGTGAATAACTCTTGAAACAAAACTGGACTTTGATTGATCTTCCTCACTTTGTTCCATGAAATCTTTAATTATCTGTCATTATTAGTAAGTTATGGAGCTAATGGTTTTTGGTTGATTTTCATCCTTTCCTATTTGTGAAACTTTTCCAAATTCGGCAGCTGTGGATAAATTACTCTGTATTCCATGCAGCTAGTGTGAAGAAAAGGACATGCTGTTTTTGAATACTTTATAGTATTTTTATTAATAAATATTTATATAATACTTACCACAGGCACTATTTTAAGATCTTTAGAAGTATTAACTACTGGGGCACCTGAGTGGCTCAGTCGGTTAAGCATCCAACTCTTGATTTCCGCTGAGGTCACAAGCTCAGGGTCATGAGATCAAACCCCACATTGGGATCCACACTGGGCATGGAGGCTGCTTAGGATTCTCTCTCTCCCATTGCCACTTCTCCCCCTACCCCTGCTCACTTGTGCCCTCTCTCCCTCTAAAAAAAGTATTAACTACCATAATCCTCATAACTATCCTATAATATAGATACATATATTATCTTGATTTGAAATATGAGTAAACTGAGGCACAGATAAATTAAGAATCTTGTTCAAGGTCACACAGCTAGTAAGTGGCATAGCTGAAGTTGAAAACAAAATAATCTGATTCCAGAGAATGTGCTGTTAATTACTTACAGCTAATATCAATCTATGGTTGATTATATAATATGATAATTATTGATTAATCAATAATTTCTTATTCATTTGTTTATTTTCTTCTCCAAGTGATCACCAGAATATAGAGTTAATTTTTGTTTCCACCCATCCAACTTCTAAAGAATTACCAAGATTTCCTTGTCCTGCAGCCCTGCATTTTTTTTCCCATAGGTGCTTACTAAGGAAATGTTATTGTCATTCTAAAGTATGGTTTTCTAAGGCAATCAAACTGCCTTACCAAGAAGGGAAGGAAAATCTAGAGGGTGGAAGGAGGAGAGACTTTCAACAATGCCAAAAAGAACAGAGAATTCCTAGAATTTGGGACATGTGAGAGACTGAAGCCCCTTGGGGGGTAGTATTTATTGGCATAGATAGAAGGATTCTTGCAGATCATAAATTAGTTCTTGCAGATCATAAATTAGCCCCTTGGGGGGTAGTATTTATTGGCATAGATAGAAGGATTCTTGCAGATCATAAATTAGTTGCAGAAACCAAGATAACCAACATCCAACTGAACATAAATGGACTGATTCCTATAAAGAACAAAGAACAAAGTTACTTATTTTTCATTAGAAATGGATTTTATTTCTTATTTTTTTAGTCCCAGACTTACTGAGATATAATGGACACATAACACTGTGTAGGTTTAACAGGTAGAACAAAATGATTTGATGCATGTATGGATTGTGAAATGATTACCACAATAGGGTTAGTTAACACTTCTATCACTTCACATAGTTACAATTTTTATTTTGTGGTGTAAACATTTAAGATCTAGTCTTTTAACAATTTTTAATTATATAATACAGTATTATTAACCGTAGTCACCATGCTGTATATTAAACCCTAAGAACTTACTCATCCGATAATGGAAAGTTTATATTCTGACACACATCTTCCCACTTTCCTACCCTTAACTTTTTAAGATTCCACATATAAATGATATCATATAGTATTTGTTTTTTTTTCTGTCTGAATTATTTCACTTATTATAATGCCTTCAAGGTTCATCATGTGGTTGCAAATGGCAAGATTTCTTTCTATTTGTGGCTGAATAATATTCCATTGTGTAAATATACACAACACATTTTCTTTATCCATTTATCTGTTGATGGACACTTAATTGCTTCCTTATCTTGGCTCTTGTAAATAATGCTGCTATGAACATGGGGGTGCCTATATATTTTTAAATTAGTGTATTTTTTACAGTTTTATTTATTCGAGAGAGAGAGAGCACATGTATGGGTAACAGCAGAAGGAGAGGGAGAAGCAGGTTTTCCACTGAGCAGGGAGCCTGATGCAGGACTCCATCCCAGAACCCTGAGATCATGACCTGAGGCGAAGGAAGACATTTAAACAACTGAGCCACCCAGACACCCCAAATTTGTGGGGTTTTTTTCTTCAGATAGGTACTCAAAAGTAGAATTGATGGATCATATGTTATTTCCATTTTTAATTTTTTGAGGAACCTCCCTACAGTTTTGCATAATGGCTGCACCATGTTACATCCCCAACAGTGTACAGAGTTCCCTTTTCACCATATCCTTGCCAATACTTGTTATTTGCTGTCTTTTGGTAATAGCTATCCTAACAGATGTGAGGTGATATCTTATTGTGGTTTTGATTTACATTTCCAGATAATTAGTGACATTGAATGTTTTTCCACGTACGCATTCGTTGTTATGTCTTTGTAAAAATAGCTACTTGGGTGCTCTATCCATTTCTTAACTAGATAGTGTTTGCTTTTCTGCTATTGAGTTGTATTGAGGTTGTTACATATTTTGGATATTAACCCCTTATCGTATAGATGATTTGGAAATGTTTTTTCATTATGTAAGTTTCCATTTCATTCAGTTAGTAATTTCTTTTGTGCTACTCTATACTCTGGGTGCAACGAGGGAGACATGAGCCTATCTGGTAGCATCCCAAGCAGCTAGGGAAACAGGGCACTCTCTCACTCACATTCTCTTACTTTCCCCTGTGGGAAAATCAGGGGCCAAGAAGAACTTCCCTGGCACGGGGTTGTGCCACCCTGGGGAAGAGCTGACGTTGGTAAAGTCATTGTTTGGCTTACCCTTTCCAGTGTGTCCAATCTCAGATTTTTTTTTTTTTCTCTAGAGTCTGCTGGAACTTCTTTCCTGAGCTCCTGGATATTCACAAAGGCTCCATGGTTCCTGAGTGGTTGTCTAAATCAGTGATGTCCAGGGGCTCCCAGACAATGGCCAAGAGGTGCTGGAGCTGGTTCACAGTTCCTATCAAGGTGCATAGCCAGGATCAGGGTATGTGTGCTTCTCACCCAATGCATGGGTGGGCTAGATTCCTCCTGGTCCCTTGGTGTAAAGATCTGGTGACACAACCAAAGCCAAAATGGCTGTAGCCAAGTATTCAGGGATATAGAGCTATTTCCAGGATCACAGGTCAGCACGTCACCTGCTTGGCTGTGGGCTTTTCTTCTCAAAATGGCTCTCCTGGGTTTTATTATGAAATCCTTTCCCCAAATCCCACAGCTCTCACAAAAGCACTTTAGTCGGTAGATGGATGCCAAATTGTTATTGCCGAGGGGAATATGAGCAAAGGGTGTCTTATTTGGCCATTTTCTTGATGTCACCCCAGCTTCTGTTCTAAACTTTCTGTACAGTATAAGCCTGAGTATACTTTAATGACTTAAGGCCAAGGAGGGGTTGCTATTAAGGACTAATAATTGGATGCCTTCTGAACCCAGGCCACTGGAGCCTTGAGATTTAGAACTGGCTTTAATTTGATTTGATGAAATAATATGTTTTCTTTAAATTGTGTGTGTGTGTGTGTGTGTGTGTGTGTGTGAGTGTGTGTGTGAAATTTTTAAGACATAAAAATGTGGCCACAACATGCACGCTATTTTGTAATTTGACATTTAACTTACCAACTCTTCCGTTACTACTTTTATATATCATTGTTTATTCAAAAACTTTTATTAGATGTTAAATATTTTCTTTGTTACTAGCAGTGGGGCCATGAATATTTTAATAACTAAACATTTTTTAATTTACCCTTTTACTTCCAAGATAATTTGCTAAATCTTATTATTTTGGAAATTCTGTTGCTAGGTAAAAATGATCTTGTAACATTTTGTGTGTGTGTGTGTGTTTCAGTTCAATTAGCCAACATATAGTAGTACATCATTAGTTTCAGATGTAGTGTTCAATGATTCATCAGTTGCCTATAACACCCAGTGCTATCACATCACGTGCCCTTCTTAATGTCCATCACCCAGTTGCCCCATCCCCCTACCCATCTCCCCTTCTGCAACCCTCAGTTTGTTTCCCAGAGTCAAGTCTCTTATGGTTTGTCTCCCTCTCTGATTTCTTTCCATTCAGTTTTACCTCCCTTCCCCTATGATCCTCTGCACTATTTCTTATAGTCCACATATAAGTGAAACCATATGATAGTTGTCTTTCTCTGATTGACTTATTTCACTAGGCATAATACCCTCCAGTTCCTTCCATGGTGATGTAAGTGGCACGTATTCATCCTTCTGATAGCTGAGTAATATTTCATTGTATATATGAACCACATCTTCTTTATCCATCCATCAGATGAGGAACATCTCAGCTCCTTTCACAGTTTGGCTGTTGTGGACATTGCTGCTATGAATATTGGGGTACAGATGTGCCTTTGTTTCACCACATCTGTATCTTTGGGGTAAATATCCAGTAATGCAATTGCTGGGTCATAGGGTAACTCTGTTTTTAACTTCTTGAGGAATCTCATATTGGTTTTTTTTTTTTTTTTTTTTTTAAGATTTATTTATTTATTTATTTGACAGACAGAGATCACAAGGAGGCAGAAAGGCAGGCAGAGAGAGAGAGGGAAGCAGGCTCCCCGCTGAGCAGAGAGCCCGATGCGGGACTCGACCCCAAGACCCTGAGATCATGACCTGAACTGAAGGCAGCAGCTTAACCTACTGACCCACCCAGGTACCCTCCATATTGTTTTCTGAAGTGGCTGTACCAGCTTGCATTCCCATCATAAGTGTAAGAGCATTCCCCCTTCTCCATATCCTCACCAACATTTATTGTTTCCTGTCTTGTTAATTATAGCCATTCTGACTGGTGTGAGGTGGTGTCTCATTGTGCTTTTGATTTATATTTCTATGATACTGAGTGATGTTGAAAATTTTTTCATGTGTTTGGTGGCCATTTGTATGTCTCCTCTGTAAAAATGTCTGCTCATGTCTTCTGCCCATTTCTTGACTGGATTCTTTGTTTTTTAGGTTTTGAGTTTTATTTTTATTTTATTTTTTTAAAGATTTTATTTATTTATTTGACAGACAGAGATCACAAGTAGGCAGAGAATTAGGCAGAGAGAGAGAGGGGGAAGCAGTCTCCCTGCTGAAGCAGAGAGCCCAATGCAGGACTTGATCCTAGGACCCTAGGACCCGAAAGAAGAAGCTTTAACCCACTGAGCCACCCAGGCGCCCCAGGTTTTGAGTTTTATACATTCTTTACAGGTCTTTATCTGATATGTCATTTGCAAACATCTTCTCCCATTTGGTAGGCTGCCTTTGAGTTTGGTGGTTTTTTTTTTTTTTTTTTTTTTTAAGATTTTACTTATTTATTTATTTGATAGAGAAAGACCACAATGAGGGGTTGCTGCAGGAGAGCGAGAGGGAAAAGCAGGTGCCCTGCAGAACCCGGAACCCAATTCAGGGCTCAAGCCCAGGACCCTGGGGTCATGACTGACCCAAAGGCAGATGATTGAGCCACCTAGGCACCCCTGGTTTTCTTTTTCAACATTCTTCAGGCTATTTCAGGTCTTTTCTGGTTCCTTACAAATTTTAGGATTGTTTGTTCCAGCTCTGTGAAAAATGTTGATGGTATTTTGATAGATATTGCATTGAATATGTAGATTGCTCTGGGCAGCATAGACATATAATAATGTTTATTCTTTCAATCCATGAGCATGGAATGTTTTTCCATCTCTTTGTGTCTTCCTCAATTTCTTTCATAAGTGTTCTGTAGTTTTTAGTGTACAGATCCTTTACCTCTTTGGTTAGTTATATTCTTAGGTATCTTACAGGTTTTGGTGCAATTGTAAATGGGATCAATTCCTTAATTTCCCTTTCTTCAGTCACATTGTTAGTGTATAGAAATGCAACTGATTTCCGTGCATTGATTTTGTATCCTTCCAGGTTGCTGAATTGCTTTATGAGTTCTAGCAATTTTGGGGTAGAGTCTTTTGGGTTTTCCACATACAGTATCATGTCATCTGCAAAGAGTGATAGTTTGACTTCTTTGTCAGTTTGAATGCCTTTTATTTCTTTTTGTTGACTGATTGCTGAAGCTAGGACTTCTCATACTATGTTGAACAACAGTGGTGAGAGTGGGCATCCCTGTCATGTTTCTGACCTTAGGGGGAAAGCTCTCAGTTTTTCCCCATGGAGAACGATATTCGCTGTGGGATTTTCGCAGATGGCATTTATGATTTTGAGGTTTGTTTCCTCTATTTCCACACTGTGAAGTGTTTTGATCAAGAAAGGATGCTGTAGGGGGCACCTGGGTGTCTCAGTGGGTTAAGCCTCTGCCTTTGGCTCAGGTCATGATCCTAGGGTCCTGGGATCGAGCCCCGAATGGGGCTCTCTGTTCAATGGACAGCCTGCTTCCCCCTCTCTCTCTGCCTGCCTCTCTGCCTACTTGTGATCTCTCTCTGTCAAATAAATAAATAAAAATAAAATCTTAAAAAAAAAAGGATGCTGTATTTTGTCAAAAAAAATTTTTTTTGCATCAATTGAGAGGATCATATGGTTCTTGTCTTTTCTTTTATTAATATGATCTATCATGTTGATTGATTTGTGAATGTTGAGCCACCCTTGCATCCCAGGAATAAATCCTGCTTGGTCATGGTGACGTGGTGACATTAAAAGGGTCAACAGTCTCTTAATGAACTGTTGGATCCTACTGGCTAGTATCATGGTGAGTATTTTGGCATCCATATTCCCTGGAACTATTGGTTTGTAATTCTCCTTTTTGATGGGTCTTTGTCTGGTTTTGGGATCAAAGTAATGCTGACCTTATTGAACGAGTTTGGAAGTTGTCTTTCCATCTCTAACAGCTTCTATAGAACAGATATTATTTCTTTAAATATTTGGTAAAATTCTCATGGGAGGCCGTCTGGCCCTGGGCTCGTGTTTTGGGGAGGGTTTTGAGTACTTCTTCAATTTTCTTGCTGGTGATTTGTCCGTTTAGATTTTCTATTTCTTCCTGTTTCAGTTTTGATGATGTATACATCTCTAGAAATGCATCCACTTCTTCCAGATTGACTAATTTGTTGCCATATAGTTCCTCATAATATGTTCTTAAAATTGTTTGAATTTCCTTGGTGTTGGTCTTGATCTTTCCCCTTTCATTCATGATTTTATATATTTGAGTCCTTTCACTTTCTTTTTGGTTAAGTGGCTAAAAGTTTATCAGTCTCATTAATTCTTTCAAAGAACCAGCTTCTAGTTTCATTGATTTGTTTTACTGTTCTTCTGGTTTCTATTTCATTGATTTTTGCTCTAATCTTTATTATTTCTCTTCTCCTGCTTCATTTGCACTTTATTTGCTGTTCTTTCTCCAGGTGTAGGGTCTTTCTTTAGGTGTAAGGTTAGTTTGTGTATTTGGGATTTTTCTAATTTTCTGAGAGAGGCTTTTATAGAAATGTACTTCCCCCTTAGAACTGCCTTTGCTGTATCGCAAAGGTTTTGAACAGTTGTGTTTTCATTCTCATTAGCATTCATGAATTTTTAAAATTCTTCTTTAATTTTCTGGTTGGCCCATTCATTCTTTAGCAGGATGCTCCTTAACCTCCCAGTATTTGAGTTCCTTCCATATTTCCTCTTGTGATTAATTTCAAGTTTCAAAGCATTGTGGTCTAAAAATATGTAGGGAATAATCCCAATCTTTCGGTATTGGTTGAGACCTGATTTGTGACCCAGTATGTGATCTATTCTGGAGAAAGTTCCATGTGCACTTTAGAAGAATGAATATTCGGTTGTTTTAGGATGAATGTTCTGTATGTATCTGTGAAGTCCATCTGGTTCAGTGTGTCATTCAAAGCCCTTGATCTTCTGCTTAGACTATCTATTCATTGCTGTGAGTGGGGTATTGAAGTACCCTACTCTTAATGTATGATGATCAATGTGTTTCTTTACTTAGGTTATTATTGGTTTATATAACTGGCTGCTCCCATGTTGGGGGCATAAATATTTAGAATTGTTAGATCTTCTTGTTGAATAGAACCTTTAAGTATGATATAGTGTCCCTCTTCATATTTTACTACAGTCTTTGCTTTAAAATCTGATATAAAGATTGCTATTCCAGCTTTCTTTTGAGGTCCATTAGCATGATAAATGGTTCTCCACACCCTCACTTTCAGTCTGGAAGTGTCTTTAGGTCTAGAATGAGTCTCTTGTAGATAGCATATTGATTGGTCTTGCTTTTTTATCCAATCTGATACCCTATGTCTTTTGATTGGAGCATTTAGCCCATTTATATTCAGAGTAACTATTAAAAGGTATGGATTTAGTGCTCTTGTATTGCCTGTAAAGTTCCTGTTTCTGTAGATTGTCTCTGTTTCTTTCTGGTCTGTGTTACTCTTGGGCTCTCTCTTTGCTTACAAGATGCCCCTTAATATTTCTTGCAAGGATGGCTTGGTGGTTACATATACTTTCAGTTTCTCTTTGTTCTAGAAGCTCTTTATGTCTCCTTCCATTCTGAATGACAACCTTGCTGGATAATGTATTCTTGGCTGCATGTTCTTCTCATTTAGTACCCTGAATATATCATGCCAGCCCTTTCTGGCCTTCTAGGTCTCAGTGGGTAGGTCTGATGTCAGTTTAATGTTCCTACCTCTGTAAGTAGGATCCTCTTGTCTCCAGCTACTTTCAGGATTTTCTCTTTTTCTCTGAAATTTGCAAGCTTCATTATTATATGGTGGGGTGTTGATCTATTTTTCTTGATTTGGGGAGGGGTCCTCTTTACCTCTTGGACATGAATGCTTTTTTCCTTCCCTAGATTATGGAAGTTCTCAGCTATGATTTGTTCAAATATACCTTCTGGCACTCTCTCTCTTCACCCTCAGTCACCCCAATAATTCTGACATTGGTACATTTCATGGCATCACTAATTTCTCAAAACCTCTGTTCATGGGCTATTAATTGTTCTTCTCTCTTTTCCTCAACTTCCTTCCTTCCCATCAACCTGTCATCTAGGTCAGTTACTCTCTCTTCTGCCTCATTCAGCCTAGCTATTAGATCATCCAGTTGTAGCATTTAAAAAAATTTTTTTTTAATTTTTTTTAAGATTTTATTTATTTATTTGACAGAAGAGATCACAAGTAGGCAGAGAGGCAGGCAGAGAGAGAGGAGGAAGCAGGCTCCCTGCCCAGCAGAGAGCCTGATGTGGGGCTCGATCCCAGAACCCTGGGATCATGACCTGAGTCGAATACAGAGGCTTTAACCCACCCAGGTGCCCCCAATTTGTAGCATTTTTAATTTTGAATCTCAGTTACAGCATTTTTAATTTTGGCCTGATCAGATCTCATTTCTGCACTGATTTTGTAGTGTCTTTTATGCTTTTTTCCAAGTCCAGCTATTAACTTTATAGTTGTTATCCTGAATTCCATCACTGACATCTTACTTATATCCATATTGATTAGATCTGTGGCAGAGAATATTGCCATTGGTTCTTTTTTTGGTTGTTAATTCCTCCTGCTAGTCATTTTGCCCAGAGAACAACAGATAAGCAAGTGAGTAGAATCAAAAATATTAACCATGACCCTAGCAAAACACATGATAGACAAATCAGAAAAGCTCAGAAACCAAAACAGAAAAGCAACCAAAACAAAACAAAGCAAAGCAAAAACAAAAATAAAAACAAAAAAAGGAATATAGGAGAATATAAGGAGAAGAAAAAGAAAAAAGGAAAAGAGAAAGGAAAAGTAAAAAGGAGAATATAACCTCACAGGATAGACGAAACAGGGTTTTGTTCCTGAGTGAAATTTGGTCTGTGCATTAGAAAACACTAACTCAGGGCATCTGGGTGGCTCAGTGAGTTAAAGCCTCTGCCTTCGGCTCAGGTCATGATCCCAGGGTCCTGGGATCAAACTCCGCATGGGGCTCTCTGCTCAGCAGGGAGCCTGCTTCCCTTCCTCTCTCTCTGCCTGCCTCTCTGCCTACTTGTGATCTCTGTCTGTCAAATAAATAAATAAAATATTTTTAAAAAATGTTTAGAAAACACCAACTCCCAAAATTACAAAGAAAGCAGAATTATATTTATACAAAAATAAAATTGAATAGAGTGAAATGATATATGCCAAAAATGAAGCATATATCTATAAAATGTAGAGGTAAAGAATAGAAGTTAAAACGTGACTTAAAAACAAAAAGTTGATAAAATAAGAAACTAGGTGAAAGGGGAAAAAAGGAAAAAAGAAATGGAAAATTTTAGACTGAAACATAAATGAATCATGCGAAAAAACCTCGAGTTCTATATACTATTTTCCCCAACATTGGGGATTTATAGTCTTGTGAGATCCATAAACTTGCCGTGGGCCTGTTCTTCCAGTTGGTCTTCTGGGAGAGGAGCCTGCTGTGATGCTTTTCAGGTGTCCTTTCTTGGGTGGAGTTGCATCACCCCTTGCCTAGGGGGCTGAGCTCAGTGTAAGCTGTCCTCTGAGTGGCTTTTGTTCCCTGAGGCTTTCCCCACCTCTTTAGAGGATCAAAATAAAAATGGCTGTGCCCCCCCATCTCCAGCCCCAAAGCTGAAAGACAGCAGTCCTCCCTCTTCAGTAAATACTCTGAGACACTTTTGTGTCTGCCAAACTCTACAGACTCCTATTGCCCACAGCAATCCTCCCCCATAGGGGTGGGGAGCCGGAGGGTCCCAAGTTACTGCCCTTTGTAGGGCCCTGCTGAGAGCATTCTCGGGATTGTGAGTGTACTTGCTCTGCCCCTTCGGGGGGATGGCAGATAGTCCCCATATTTCAGTCCATTGTAGGATACCAAGCAGAGAGTGGTCTCTAGATTGGGCCAGCTCGTGGTTTATGATGACCTGAGCTGAGATCCCTTTTCTGGGCTCAGTGACTGTAACCAGTTTCCCTGATCCACTGCTAGGGAACTCTACTGGCTCAGACACCCCTGTTTGTTCTCTGACTCCTGGGATCCTGAGATGACACTGACCCACCTAGAATTCTGCCTGTTTCATCCCCTGATCCCCAAGACAGGGATGTCTCTCACTGGAGCAGATTTCTAAGGGTTCTGATTCTGCCCTCTGGGGCTATATCACTCTGGAACCAGCTCATAGAGTTTCCCTCCCCCATCCATTTATCTTCCAATATCTCCCCCTCAGATTCACTTCTTTGCACCTCCTACCTTGCAAAAAGCAGTCAATTTTCTACTTGTGGGATTCCAGATATTTTTTTCTTACATGTCAGGCTGAATTCATGGGTGTTCAGAATGGTTTAATAGTTATCTAGCTAAATTCAAGGGACCAAATGAAATGAGGTCCCTTAATCTTCCACTACCTTGCCTCCTGCAACACTTTGTGGTCTTTAGAAAGATACTGACTTACGTTATTGTTATGTGGTTATAGGAATGTCCATTTCTTCAAATATTTGAAGTTTTAATGATTCTATGTGTCAGATCTTAGTATTATTATTATTTTTAAACAATCTTTGACAATTTTATAAAGGAAAGTGATATCTCATCTATGTTTTGCATTTATTTGATTACTGGGGAGATTTCACAGTTTTGTTTATTTTTATGAGTCAATATTTTTCCTCTTTGGTGGTTTGCCTACTTTGATTCCTAAGCAAATGTTTCTTAGATCTTCTAAAATTATGACACCACCCTTTTTCTTCAATGGCTATATTCTTTGGTTCAAAAACTATGAATAGATTGTCTTCTGATCTCCTTAACTTTTGTGTTTTTTTTTAAAGATTTTATTTATTTATTTGACAGAGACAGAGAGAGATCATAAGTAGGCAGAGAAGCAGGCAGAGAGAGAGGAGGAAGCAGGCTGCCTGCTGAGCAGAGAGCCTGATGCAGGACTCGATCCCAGGACCCTGAGATTATGACCTGAGCCGAAGGCAGAGGCTTAACCCACTGAGCCACCCGGGTGCCCCTAACTTTTATGTTTTGAGGATAAATCTTAGAGTATAAACACAGTAATTTTCTTAAGTTAAAGTAACTATTCTGGGACACCAGGAACATTACAGAAGGGGGAAAAATTCACATCCTGATATAATGGCATAGCCTGTTTTTCTTATGAAGATAAACATTTTGTTTTTAAAGAAATTTTTAAAGTATCCAAGTGAAGCTCACTAACAGTTGATATATTACTGTATTGACATACCAAATAGACTTTGAAGCTGTATTTCAATTTTATTTTCTCATACATGAGTAAAGTTAGAGAATGAACATATCTGAATATGAAATAAGTTAAAATAAATCACAGAATGGTAAAAGAAAGTTGCTAAGAGTACATACAGAGAGCAATCTTGCTACCCCTAAAGGTTTTCAGCATTTATTATAAGCGTTTATTAGACAAGCATGAAAAAATTCTTCCTCATAGGTGCACTGAGATGGGTTGAATCACTATTATAAAACTTGTCTGGTAGGCTTGCTAAAGTGTATGCAGGGCTATATGTCATGAAGAATTTATATCAGGGTGTTAAAAGTGATTTGAGAATCCCATTAAAAGAAATAACCTTAATCATCCACAATAACATTGCATTAATTATTGATAAATCTAATCAGTAGTCTGAAATTGCTCACATCTAATATTAATCAGAAAGGCATATGAATTCCCAGCATGATGACATGTTCTTTGTGCCTTCAAGTACCTTTATAGTGTTATTATTTACATGTTCCTGAGTCGGAGAAAATTTATCTGAGAATCAGAAAGATTAGATCCTTCAGAGAAATGACCTCACTGTGGTTGTGATCCAATCTCAAAATTGGTGTATCCAGCATTGTCAATTCATGGAAAATGTAACTGCAGTGTTTTTTGTTTTGAACTGATTCTCTTATAAAGTCCAGTTGTCTTAATATATTTATCTTGATTTCAAAAAGCAAATAGAAAGGGAGGGAGAGAACTGTACGCAAAATGGCAATATACCCATAATGCAGCTTACGAAATGGACATTGGGGAGGGTATATGCTATGGTAAGTGCTGTGAACTGTGTAAGCCTGACGATGAATCTCAGACCTGTCCCCCTGAAGCAAATAATACATTATATGTCAATGAAAATAAAAATAAAATAAAATCTGAAAAAAAATTTCTATCAAAGCACCTTTCCCTAATCCTCTTGGATCATATTCTCTACCCTCCCAACTAGAGTTAATCATCATTTTGAATTTGAATGTGTTTACAAATTTCATTTGCTCCTTTATACTTTATGTATGTATATGAATATGCTTTATGTATACGAATTAAATTAAAGCAATATATGGTGTCATCTTTTGTTTTAATTTTTTTTAGAAATTGTATCATTGGGGCGCCTGGGTGGCTCAGTGGGTTAAAGCCTCTGCCTTCGGCTCAGGTCATGATCCCAGGGTCCTGGGATCGAGCCCCGTGTCGGACTCTCTGCTCAGCGGGGAGCCTGCTTCTTCCTCTCTATCTGCCTGCCTCTCTGCCTACTTGTGATCCTGTCTGTCAAATAAATAAATAAAATCTTAAAAAAAATTGTATCATTATGATTCATATAGCTCTGTGTAATTCACTTCCAGAGATGTAGAATGCCCCAGTGTATACATATACTGGAATTTACCATCTATTCTCCTGCCAATAGACATTTAAGTTATTTCTAAATTCCTGAGATTTCAAATACTGCTGCTTTGAACATTCTTGTACACATCTGTAGGAGAAAATTTTGAAGTCTTTCTCCAGGGCACAGACCTAGAGTGGAATGGCTTGTCCGAAGATTATGTAACTCTTCAACCTTAATAAGTTTTCAGCAACTTGATTTTCAAATGGGATTGTGCTCATTTGCACTCTCACCATCAGCATCTAAAGTTTTCAGTTTGTTCACATTCTAATTAACTTAAAAGTTTTTCTTTTGCCAGTTTCCTGTATGCAGTATTGATTTTCTTTGTGGCTTTCCTCTATGTTTCCATGATACTTGTGAGACTGAGCATTTTTTACTTGTATTGACAATCCCATTTTCTCTTTTGACTTGTATATGTTTGTCACATGCTACTGATATTTAATTGTCATGATAATGTATTTTACAAATAGCTGCCCACTTCTATGATTTTTTTTCTTTACTGTGTTTGTTGTTTTTGTTGTCTTTTGGACCACTTAAATTTTTATTAATATGGATTAAACTGTCAGTAGAGTTTCATTTATGGTTTATAATTTTTTGTTTGTGTTCTTTTTTTTTTTTTTAAAGATTTTATTTATTTACTTGACAGAGATCACAAGTAGGCAGAGA
Organism: Lontra canadensis; assembly: GCF_010015895.1. NCBI lineage: Eukaryota > Metazoa > Chordata > Mammalia > Carnivora > Mustelidae > Lontra > Lontra canadensis. Next base: position 11,302,504 of record NW_022631009.1, on the reverse strand, counting down.
AAGAGAGGGAAGCAGGCTCTCTGCTGAGCAGAGAGCCCAATGCAGGGCTTGATCCCAGGACCCCGGGATCACAACCTGAGCCAAAGGCAGAGGCTTTAACCCACTGAGCCACCCAGGCACCCCAATTTTTTGTTTGTATTCTTTAACTATTGAAGTTAAAAAGGTATTATATGTTTTTTCTAAATGTTTAAGTTTCTTATTTTTCCTGATAATGTAATTGTGTATATGATGTGAAATAGGAGTCTACTTATATTTTTTAATATACCATTCCAGCATTGTTTTGAAAAATGAGTACCAACTTTTCCCATTGATGTTTGATTATATCTCACATCACAAATGACACCTTCCTACACACAGATATATTTTTAAAGATTTTATTTATTTGTCAGAGAAAGAGAGAAAAGAGCACAAGCAGGGGGAGTGGCAGGCAGAGGGAGAAGCAAGCTCCCCACTGAGCAAGGAGCTTGATGTAGGACTCCCTGAAATCATGACCTGAGCTGAAGGCAGATGCTTAACTGACTGAGCCACCCAGATTCCCCATACAGATATTTTTTATGGTGGCTTCTATTCTATTCCATTTATGTGTTGGTTTATCTTTACATCAATACTTACTGTCTTTATTATTATTATAATTTTTTAATAATACATGACATCTTATAAGGTAAGTTTATCCACCTACCACACCCACCAGTTCTTTTTCTTAAAGAATGTTTTGATTACTCTTGGTCTTTTACTCTTTTATATAAATTTTAGAATATGTTCCCCCCCCAACACACACAAAGTCATAATTGTTATTGGAATTATTTTCTCTTACACACTCATACGTGAAATCAAGAAGATTTATTTATTTCAAAACACATTATCTAACTTTATTACTGATTTTTATGTATTGATTTATCTTTAACATATAATGATTTGTGCTATTCATCTTCTATCTAAAACCCTTACCTAACTGTCCTATTAAATCAAAAAATGTGTAGCTTCTCTTGGTTTCTAAGTAAATAATTATATTGTCAATACATGAGGATATTTGCTATTTTAATCTTTAAACTGCTGCTTGTTTTTCTTATCTGACCGCACTGATTGAATCCTTACTGTGATATTTAATACACACTGTGATATTTGGATCTTGTTTTATTCAAACTCTTAATGCAATATTTCTAACATTTTAATATCCATTATGTTGTTTCCGTAGACTTTTTGATAGACACACTTAGTCTAAGAACATTTGCTTTGTTCCTTGATTGCTGAAAAGTTTTTTATATGTATTTTTAATTTTAATGTTGAATGTATAACTTCAGTCAAGTAGATTTTTCTGAACCGAGTGAGATACTCCTTTTCTTTTTTATTCATGGCCATATCTAGCTTTAAGCAATGATGGGATATATAATCTCCAGCAAGTTGGCCATGATCCTAGCTAAAATATATAGGTTATGGATTATATTACTACAATTATGAAATTTTACAGCATAAATTTATACTGCTTCACATTGATTAGAAAGCATTTGCTCTATTTTAAATCCCTGGAAAACTTATTTGTGAGGTATTATTTCTTTCCCCATCTATGCCTGGTGTTTTTTTTTACTCTTTCTCCCACTTCCCTCCCTTCCTTTCTCCCTCCCTGTTCCTTCCTTCCTTCCTTCCTTCCTTCCTTCCCCCTCTTGAGGGATTGATTCAATCTTATTAAGCTTTATAGTTAAGTAATGTTTTCTATTTAATACTGAGTTAATTTTGGTAAGCTATATATTTTATTGTTTATTGACTATTTTCTCTAAATTTTCAAGTTTAAGTATTCAAAATGCATTTTTTATGTATCTTTTAAAAAATTACTGCTATGTTCCCCTTTTTTATTCTTTTAAAAACTTTTTGATTATTACTTTTAAGTAAGCTCTGCACCATGCACAGGGTTTGATCTCATAACCCTGAGATCAAGGGTCCCAGGCATCCCTTCCCCTTTTTAATTCTTAATATTGCTTATTTGGAACTTATTTTGTTTACCTTGATCAGTCTTGTGAGTGGTTTGTCTAGTTCACTAGTTTTGCTTTTAAAAAAAACTAATATTTGCATTTTAGGATCTTCTCTGTTACATATTTATTTTCTGTTATTAATTTCTTATTTTGTATTTATAAAGCTTATACAGCTTTTCATTTTTATATTTATACAGCTTATTTTACATTAACATTTTAAGGGTATAATTGTAGTACTTTTTACTACATTTGATGTTAAGTATTATCTGATTTCTATTATTTCATTACACTTATTCAGAAATATGCTTTTAAATTTTTAATTTATTATATTGTTGTTTGTTTATCTTTTGGATATCAATTTCTAGCTAGTAGTAAACTTGACAAAACACTGTTCTTTTGAAATGCGATTAGTTTTCCTTTTGTATCACTGTCTTTCCTGCAAATGCTTGAAAACCGTATTTTCTAATTGTTGACTGCAGAGTTAAATGTGCCCATTATTAATTTGTAATCAGATTGTTCAAATCTTTATTCTTCAAATTTTCCCCATTGATCTATTTCCCCATTATGAGAGTTGTGTTAAACTATATTTTATTATACTTGTGGATTTGCTCATTGCTTTTTACAATTATGTATATTTTTTCCTAATACATTTTAAGTTGTGATATGAACTCCCATTTTTTTTTTTGTTAGTTCACATCCAAACTTTCTGTGGTCTTATGTCCTATATATGCTGAGTTTCAGTTGTAAATAATTAGGTTGTATTTTATCTAATAAAGTAACCTTTTTGTATTTTTAACTGTTGAGTTTAATAAATTTATATTCTTAGTGCCTTGGGGGCTTTGTCTCCAGCTCATTTCACCTGGAACCCAGCACCACACCCCCAACTGCCCCCCTCTGTCTCCTGCCATGGCTGGTGGGTGGGGAGTTGAGTCTGGAATGCCCAAGAAACTTAACAGCTGGAGCAAGCAGCAAAAGGATAACACCTAATAAATTACAGACATAGGAGCCTTTTAAAATTTTATCCCCTTAGGAGGTCTGCTAACTTGGGACACCTGCAAAGCCAGGAGAAAGTCAGAGCCCTGTAAGGCTGCCTGTGCCATGGATTCTAAGGCCAGAACTGGTTCAGACCTCCAGGATGCACACATCACAAACTTGCTGGTGTTTGGCTTTCTCTGAAACCGCTCCAACTAGAATCTCCATGAAGAGTTGGAGGCCTTGGGCAATGAAGAGCCCATGCCGGCTCATCTGCAGGAGGACCACAAGGATGAGCGACAGACAAATGGTAAGTGGGGCGGCCACTTCCTAAAAAGTGGGGAGACAGATCCTGAAAGGAACTCATCCAGGATCTTGCCAGGCAGCTCACCCAAATAAGGGACCAAATAAGGGACTGCATGGATCACAGCATCCACTCAAGACGAGTGTATAATCTGGCAATGCGGTTTATGCAGGTAAACCTGTGGGAGGAGGACAGAAGGAAGTACCTCACTGCTGTGTTGGAGCAGGTCATGCAGGCTTGTCCTAAAGACACGGAGAAAGAGAAAACCGAACTTATGTTGACCTGTGCTGTTGGCCAGAAAGGTGGCCAGTCACACACCAGTCTCCCTCCATGATGTCTTTCACACAACCGTGAACTTTATTAACCAGAACCTACTCACCTTTTTGAGGAACTCAGTCAGGAATGAGATGGACAGAATGGGACAACTCTGTAAAAGCAGGACTGGTTAAAACTTGATACGGTGACAACTGTATACCTTCCTCCAGTGGAGATGGAGCCATGGCCATTTAAACAAAGTTCTTAGAGAACTATAGGCATGATATAATTGCTATTTATTTCTTACTGTTTTAAAGAGGATGTTTTAAGCAGGAGATCCATTTAGAAATCTTTACATTAACATGGTTGAATGAAAATGTCAACTTGTACATATTTCAATGAGTTTCATGCCGTCTTCTAAATCCACTGCACATTGTACCTTAATCTTATTTTAGCTGTGTAGGTCTTCACTTGAAAATTAAATTGAGGAACAGACTGTAACACAGAAGTTAAAAAATACACTTTTTTATTATTAAAAAGAAAACAACTTTATTAAAGCGCAGCTTTGGGGCATGGTCTTACAGCAGGCATGTTTGACGAGAGCAAGGACTGGAAACAGATGCACGTACCCCTCACAAATGAAAAAATCCTCTCAAGATAGGGAACATCTTAATACTAAAGAAGTAACAGTATTCTCTTTTAAAAACCAAACAGTGTGAGAGGTTCTGGACTAATGTTCTGTACTCAGACAATAGGAAAATCAGGCCTCAAAACATGTCTGTGATTATTATTTTTTTTCAATTTGATTTCCTTTTATATGAGTCAAGAAGGCATTAAAAGGCATGGAGGTAATTTAAGGGCCCACGTCAACCACAGTTTCCAAAATCACATAACTAAACGCACGTTTTCTCTTTCTAAGAAGTCAAAGCTTTGAAAAAAATTTTAAGCTCATGGAGTACCAGAAGCTACTGCATACATCCCATGGAGGGAATGTCTGTTAATAATCTTATATTTTTATTTTCCTCCCATATGCCTCAACTGATCCTTGCTCAAGAAGCTACATCTGAAGAAAATAGGTTTCTAGGCATGAAAGATGAAAGAACAATTAGACTTTTAAAAATTCAACACTTGAGGTGGTTCCCTTTCTTAGAGACACAGTCAGAATGCAAGTAGTAACAAAAGCAACTCACTTAGGTAGTGCCAAAATTAACCAGTGGGAGTTTACATTTAGAAACAGCTCAACCATGATAAGCATTCCCTGGGATTCTGTTTGGAAGTATGATGGTGGATGTTGGGTCCATATCACACAGGTACTGTTACTCTTACCAGTAACACTCCTGTTACTGTGCATATGACTCTGGGGAAGCATATGTACAAGATTAATTAGGTATTAATACTTTCTTATTACCAAAAACACTTTCCCTTAAGAGCTCAATCAGAAAAGGAAAAAATGACTATATTGTTCAGCAGTAAATACATACCACACTAGGGCTGGGTCTCAATCTGCTATCTGCAATGGTTGCAAATACTAAAAGCAGTACTAAAAGCCATGCAGCTACCATTTGGAAATAAATCTTCCAGTAACATTATTTTAAAATAAATAAATTAATGATATTCTTTATTATTATTGATAGATTTATACCTATATCATCCTATTTTATGCTTTCTGGGTATATGACTTCCTGAGGGTACAATTTTATATTTCTAGATAATATATTCATTTTTAAAATGTGTTTAAAAATTGATTGTTTTAATTCTTGTTCCCCAACACACCTTGCACTGAATTGAAGTTTGTACATTTTATTTTTATTATTCTTAATCTTAAAATATTAACACCTATACTTTATTTAGCAATGATTAATATTAATCTTTTTTCTTTTCTCTCCCTCCCCCCACCCAGCATTTAGGTCTGTGTAACAGTTTGAACTTGCCACTGCCTTCTCGTCTTATTTCTGAGGTGGTAGGTTGAGTTCTGCAGTTTGTTTTTCCTGAAAACTTTGCCTAATATTGATTAACTTCCTGGTACATATTGTTGAATTAGAGCTGTAAGCTCGTGCTCCTAGGGCATTATTTGAGAGAATTCTGTGAGGCTTAAGAAGAGGATGTGTGGGGGCGCCTGGATGGCTCAGTGGGTTAAAGCCTCTGCCTTTGGCTCAGGTCATGATCTCAGGGTCCTGGGATCAAGCCCCGCGTTGGGCTCTTTGCTTGGTGGGGAGCCTGCTTCCTCCTCTCTCCCTGCCTGCCTCTCTGCCTACTTGTGATCTCTGTCTGTCAAATACATAAATAAATAAAATCTTTAAAAAAAAAAAAAAAGAAGATATGTGGATGTGTTCTACTGAAGACTATTGTAGTTGGTGTCTTGACAAGGTTGTTAACCAGCCTAGGATGGCCTTTTATGGTAACCCTCCGCACTGGAGCGTCTGGACAACACAGATAGTGACATTTCAATACCAACATACAACAGGATAGATTTTGTTATGAATTCCTATGGGGAGACTTTTTTTTTCTCCTTGGAGCCTAAATCAATCAGATAAACTTTCTTTCTTCTTTTCCCTTCCCTATCCTATTGCTAGGAGTGCAGCCTTTCCATAGCTCTGTCCTTACATAAAATAAGGCATGGCTCTTGTTCCATATATAGCCCTGCTTCCCTTTCTCCACCAGATTCTCCTTGTTTTTTTTAAGACTAGCCAGTGCCTCCTAAATAACCCAAACTTCAGGACTACTTGCCCCCTGGTGTTTCACTTTCCTTTCTTGTTTCAGGGTCCATAGATAGGGGTAAGAATTTAATAAGAAATGTTTGTTTTAATGATCAGCTGTCCAAACACTTCATTTGACAGCAGACAACAATGAAAAGCACAACTGTGGAGTTTTACTGACTTAACCACAAGCAGATGTTTGTCTGATGGGGAAGTAATTGGGAGGTTATTGGTAATATTAACCGACAACATTTGTAACATTTCTGGCATATAATGCACACTCAAAATAGGCCTCTTCCCCCTCTCTTGTCATTTCTCTAGTCACTCAAAGTTTTATGCTTGTGAGCAGCAATAGGAAAGAGCACTACCCCCATCCAGTTCTCATTGTCTCTTAATAATATAATGAATAATGGGTTTTCTTTTTTTTTCTTAGTGTATTTCTAGCCCCCCAAAGAAATAAAAAGTCTAGTGTTATGATTCATTTACATAGAACTTGTCCAAGCTCCTGTTAGACTAATTGGAATGAGAACCAATCAAATTTTGCATTACCTGAGAATGGCTGTAATTTTAAAATACACATATCTAAATGTAATTTAAATTTTCTTTAAACTTACATTTAAGTACTTGGCACATTGAACTTGTAGCAATAAGACTGTATAGCAGAAATGTAGTATGGTATTACAGGTATCTGAATGTTAGTCTACGTGTACATAAATTCATAGTTAATGAAAAATGGTATAGAAAAGACATTATATAAGCCTTTTTTTCTTTTCTTATTTAAGACTCACCTGTCTTAGTTGAACAAGCTGCAACTTTAAGATAGAGTTGAATTGTATGATTGGATTCTCTTTTTAATTGCTCTGTAACAGACTTCACAGAACCATGTCAAATTTAAGAAGAGTTACAAAAGAGAGTTTCACCTCAGTTGTACCTGTCACAAAGAGAGCTGTTGAAACATGGATAATGGGCGTGTGCCCTGGGTTTCTTTGATTTAATTGCCTGAGGTCTCCTCTAGTAATACGTCTGGCTAAGGTTTTCAGAGTGAAAGTTGCTAGACTGTAGAGCTATTTAATAAAAACCTTTCTGACTGACTTTCAAGATACTCAGCCTCCCCAAAGACATGAAAGCCTAGTTTGAAAGAAAAAAAATAGATTAATTGATTTTCATGTGAAACTTTCTAGATAACGAGACAGATATTAACCTTTCTGAAAATTCAGAGTTAAATCCTCACTGCTTGAAATATGTTGCTTTTATAAAGCTAAATATCCATGAAATGAACTTGAACATTATGGAATACAAACAAGGAGATCATTATTTTATCATCAACTTTATTAACACAATTTGTTAAAGGTCCTGGCTGTGGTAAAGGGAGTACTAAGTGAGGTACTACAGGGAATTATAAGGGAAAAGCTGTTTGGCCCAACTAGATATTTTAGTCCCAAGAAGGACCTCTGGAAGGCTTGAGAAAGAGGAGCTAACTTCACTGAGCCAAGGGAATTTAAAAGGAAACAACCACCCTGTTTTCACTGTAATTGGTCCCTTTGAGGCCAGCTTTGCCTGAAGCAGATATAATTTCAAAAGGAGGCGGACAACTCACTTGGGTTCTTCTTTAGAGGATCTGAGGAGAAGCATGGGATTAAAGACTGGGGACATATTCTTTGGAGCTTTTCCTGTCATTGAGGCAGGATCTCTGTTTAGCTCATAGGATATCTTGGACTTTTCTTGAATCTTGTATTTTTACATTTTTATATCTTAACTGAGTTTGCTGAGTCCAGTTGTATAAATATCTGAATAGTGACTTTTAAACACTATGCTTAATTGTTAGCACAGATAAGGAAGCACAATTGTAAATATACACAGAACGTGGCGTATCTATGTCAGTGCATCTCTATGCATCTCTCTGTTAAAAATAAATGAGTTATTATAAGTTGTTGATTAGGACAATGCAGTTATTTCCAATATATAACTCTTTCTTCCCAGAAAATCACAAAAATAAAACAAAGATTTATTTAACACCTAATAAGAGCACCATGCCAGATATTATTAAGGACACAAACATGAAAGCATGGTCCATGGCTGTGAAGTACTTACAATATAATAATGGACACAAAATAACTTTAACACATGACAGACATTGATGAGTCCCACAAGAAAGAAAAGACAATTTCTGTACTAATTTAGAATGAATGGTGTTTCTTAAACTTTGAGTATCAGAATTTCTGGGACCTTGGACCTTATGCAGATTTGTATTCGCCCCTGTTCTAGGACGGACCTAGAATTTGCAACGTTAATTACATCTCTAAGTGATTGTAATGATTGGTCTGCAGACCACAATTGGAGAAACATCTCAGTAAGCAGAAATATTATTTATGGCTAAGGTTGACGAAGAAATAGTTTTCATGGAACATGTAGGACTTTTGTTGGGTCTCAAACTAGTATTTTACCAGAAGGGAGATAGGGAAGGAGGACAATCCAGACAATCCAGACGATAGAAATAGTATGAAGAGGGTGCCTGGGTGGCTCAGTGGGTTAAGCCACTGCCTTTGGCTCAGGTCATGATCTCAGGGTCCTGGGATCGAGTCTTGCATCGGGCTCTCTGCTTGGCGGGGAGTCTACTTCCCCTACTCTCTCTCTCTCTGCCTGCTTGTGATCTCTCTCTGTGTCAAATAAATAAATAAAATCTTTAAAAAAAGAAAAAAAAAGAAATAGTATGAAGAAATGCATGGAGGAGGTATTCTCAGAGACTGCCCCTGAAACAGATAGCCACTGGCAGAACTGTAGAAAAGCAGAGTTGTATAGATTTGGGGAGTCACCCAATAATTAACATCTGCAGTGCCCAATCCAACTTGGCTACTCTGACTTCTTTTGTTAACTCAACTTTTGTTTTGGAGAAAGAGACAAGATGGGAGAGCTCATGGGAGGAGAGGATGACAATAAATATAACATAATATATTTAATGAAAACAGAGCTTGTCTGGGGGTGCCTGGGTGGCTCAGTGCATTGAGCATCTGTCCTGGGCTCAGTTCATCCCAAGGTCCTGGGATCAGCTCCCTGCTCAGCAGGGAGCCTGCTTCTCTCTCTCCCTCAGCCTGAGACTCTCCCAGCTTGTGCTTGCTCTCTCTCTCTCTGTGTCAAATAAATAAATAAAATCTTTTTTTTTTTTTTTAATATAGCTGCCTGAGTTTTGTTATCCAAGTGAATATCGTTAAGGAAATATTTAACATCTCACTGTCTTGGCAGATATTGGTAAGATGGAGATAGTGTCCTTCTACCTGTGGTGGTCTGTCCCCTTATTAGGGAGAATAGGATTTTCTTGGTCAGGCGGCTGGTCAGTGAACAGTGCTCACTTACTTGTCTTTTTTTTTTAAACTCAGGAATTGCTCTTGCACTGGATTTGCTTCTGTTCTAAAAGAAAGCATAGCGTCTGTGTCATAGGGTTAAGTGGATTAAATAAGTTAACATTTGCAAATTACTTGCAATGGCACTCATTAATGTAAAATAAACAATGGGACAAAGCAAAGCGAAAAGGAACTTCTTGGTTTCTGTCTGTATCTCTTTAGAATTGTGTAAACTGCTGTCTAGACTAAATTCAATTCTTGCTACCATACATTTCCCTTTAATTCTTAAACCATTTTCAAGTTCTGTTGTTCCTGGTTCAACCCAAGCTTCTGACAGTGAGTGATGCTTTGTCTACTGCAGTATTTCTGAAATCTGGCCATGTTAACTCTTCCATTTATAAAGAAGGACGTTCTAATTTCATGCCTACAACCTTTCTTTTTTCCACTTTGTTGGGTCAGAGAGGAAGGTGTTATTAATACTTTTTTCTCTTGCTTCCCATTTCTGCCTCTTCTAATGTCCCTTAGTGCCTGTGCTGGATGTTTTCCATCTCCTCCACAAGATCCTCTCCTAACGCCATCTCCGTGTCCTAGTAGCTAACCTTCATAGACTGTGGCACCGGACTTCCTTGTACTTCGGTCTGGGCAATAGAAAGCCCTTGCCAGGGATCGGAGTGTTCCTCACGGAATGTCCTCAACAAAGGAGCGCTTATATGAGTCAAAGAGACAGAACTGTATACATTTCTAGAAGAAAAAAAAAAAAAAGATTTTTAAATGCTGTTGTTCTTTATTTAGTGTCATTTGGGAGCTCTTTTCCTTAGCCTTCCCTCCATCTCTCATGGATCTCTTCTGTTGGTATAATACAAGGAACTTGAGCTTATCCCAACAACAAAAGAGCTCCCTCACTTTACAAGGTGCAACAGAACCTAAGGTCGTTCCTAAAAAAAAAAAGAAAGAAAAAAAAGAAAAAGAAAGCATTGCAGATGCCTCTTGAACCAACTTTGCTCTCTTTTTCTTAGATCTGTCTTTTCGTGCTTGAGGGGAAAAGGTCAGCATATGGAGCTAGCTTACCTGTTAAAAAGGGCAAATTTGTGTTACCTGCACTGTTATTCTTCATGCTAATCCCCATGCCAGAAACTGCTAATCAAATGGCACTGTTTTTCTCTAAACTGTGTTCTGCATCAGCATCCTTCCCAATACAACATTCAGCCAGCCACTCCCAGTCCATCAGAATTGGGATTCAAGGTGTTAAAGGGGGAGTATATTTTTCATCCCTTCTAAGAATAGAGGAACAAAAAGAGCTCCCAAAGGTCATTCATGGTGTAGTTTAGCTCACTACAGAAGGAAGAATGTGTATGAATTTGGAGCCATCATTCTAACAAATAGCAGAGTTATTCTTTTTTATAATTCTGGAGAAATGTTAGGTTAAATTAAACAGCCTAAGCAATTTAGAATTTTGTATATGTTAATATGCATTGCTCATCTTCAACAGATGAGAGCAGTCTATAGCTTGAATTAATCAGCTTTATTTTGGTTGTAAGTGAGGGAACTCCAGGTGGAATGAGTTTAGTGGGGGGAAGACAGTTTATGGATACCAAACTACATAAATGCATGACAAAAGTAAGCAGCAGTTCAAAGCAGACATGGAACCAAGGAGAGTGATATTGTCAGGGTTTTTTCCATATCCTTTTTCTGTTTCTGTCAGCTTTATTTTATTCTTCACTCTTTTTAGACTGGCTTTTTCCCGGTGTCATTGAACATTCCACTAAAATTTCCAAACTAGCATCTCAGGGCTTTGCCAAAGAGAGAGAGAGATTGCTTCTTTTTTTTTTTTTTTTTTTTTTTTTCCAATTAAAAGAATAAAAGAAGGAAGCACACAATGGGCTTATTTTGGGAAATGCCTTGGATGTAGAATGTTATAATGGTCAACCCTTAGTTCCATAATGGTCAATGTTGAAGAGCTCAAAATTGAAAAACAAAGTGCTTTTGTAAAGAGCAAATGCTATTGGACGACAAAATCTATTGGATTTTTTTTTTCTTTTGGTACAGAATATCTTACAAGGACTTCTAGTTTGCTAAATATCCTCTAAAAAATATGGGTTAATTTTAAAGATAGCTCTCAGAATATTGAAATGGTAGGACATAGTTTCTAGAGAAATCATACATTCAGAATTCCAGCCATATTAGGTACATCTAGACTCAGCCAAACAAAGCAGTGGTTTTCCATACTTGCTTAAACAAAATTTTCACTCTCTTTAGTCATTTTATGTCTTTATAATATTTTCATTGATTATCAATTTCTTTCCTTTTCACTTACCCAAATTTCCCCTAAACTTTTGGCAATGCTCTGATTGTGGGAAACTCACTGCTGAGAGAACATTTAATATCTTTAAGTTTTTATTCAATGTTACTTTATAATTATCTGGCAAAATTGCAGGTTACTTTAAATTGTCATCTTTGTATGTGTACATGGAGTGTATGTGGGTCTCTATGTGTGCACAGATATGCATGTGTGTGTTGGGGGTGTGCTATGTACATAAACTGAGGGCATATAACTCAATCAGCAGGTTCTGTCATGGATCACAGAGAAAGATGGAGTCACAACAAGGGGTTTAGAAATTAAGAACAACTTACAAATTATCTTACCTGTATAGTTATTGTTACTGATGAGAGTGTATTGTTTTGGTGACCATAACTATGTTCTGTAGTAGATGATCTGTCCTGTCAGGGAAAAAAAAAAAAAAAAGGTATTTTTCTCCTTTAGTTATTTCTGCCTTACTTTTTAGGGAATTTGGATATTGATTTCCCAAATTTTGGTGCTTGAATTGTCAACATTGTTTTCCATTGTTTATTCCAAAATAAGAATCAAACCAAAGTTATACAAATGCACACATATTATTTGACAACTAAAGAGTGTATCATTTAGGATTAAGGATGGGTTGAATGAAAAAGGATCACCAAAATATTGGTGATTTAAAGAAAATAGAGCTTAATTCTCTATTTGAATTAAGTCCATAGGCAAGTAGTCCTGGTCAGATGTGAATCTTCCACACTCAGGAAAGGTTCTTTGTCCTTCTATTAATGATTACTTGCAGAAGTTCTATTTCCATAGTACAAATTGAATTTCAGGCAGCAAAAAAGACCTTCAGTCTTTTAAAGGGTGTTCTCGAGAACTATTATACAACAATTCTACTTTAGTAGAGCCTAATCCCACATTCTTATGATTGACCTTCTTTATTATTTATTTACTAGTTGAATAAATATTTGACACCCTATACAATATCTAGAATGTTGACAATGAATTATAAGTTATATAATTGTCAAAGTTAATTCACTACAGTCCAGTCATTCCCTGATTGAACAAATTTGTGTATCTTGACCTTAGCAGCTAAAGTTAGTTTTCAGACCACAGTGAGTTTACCTAGGCAATGTTTTACAGGGATGCCTTCCCCAAACCTGGCCAGCTGGAGTTTTTTTCTGGTGATATCCGCACTTCTAAATAACTCTCTTCAAATTCAACATGTCATAATCTTTTTGGTGTAAATGCCAACTTTGTAACCAGGTGTATTTACATTTACCTAACACATTTGAGATGACCAAGATCGTTATTTACAAAAGAACAAAAAAAAAAATACAAATATGACATTTATAGGTGAATTGATTAGATACACGACAAAATACCTAATTCTGATACTAGAAATAACTTGGATCAGTGAGTCATCACCTAGTTAGAAAGTCATATTGTGACTTTTCGAGATGGTAGTTTTACTATAGTCTTTATTCTCTGCAATTCAAAGTGAAGGTAGAGGTTTATTAATCTGATAATTTCATGCTGTCAGCCTTCAGAATAGTGTCCAAAAATTTGGAAGCTAATAGATTCATTATATTCCAAATAACATAGGTATAATGGAAAGATCCTTATTTTTCCTACCATACACATGCTCTTTTTCCTTAAATTAGAATTTGTGGTTCTTTGATCTTCTTAGGAAGGTTCCTTCCAGCTTCAGGGTATGTGAATATGTGGATTAAAATTTGTTGATTTTTACTATCCCTCACATCAAGCAACATCCAATTCAAGTGCAGCAAACTTTTTTCCTATCATAAGTAAACTTATTTATTTTTGTGCTTTTAAAGTAGATTTGTCCTTAATAGTTTCTTTTAGATGTGCAATTATTTTTGAAGAATTTTCCTTTTTCTTTTTGAAATAACTGTAGGACATTTATTTTAGAAATCAGATGAATTAAAATTAATTGAGTTTTGGGAATTAGAGAATTTAAAGCATAAATTGAATGACTGAAGACATCTCTGGGTAGTAATTTCTAACTTGAATTATGGTTCCAAGTATTGAAAAGGGCAGATGATATAAATTCAACATGTAAGCAAAGGACAGAACATAAACAAATGCAGAATGAATTCCAGAAGTGAGTAAAACATTATATATATGAAAAAGGTTGACAAAACTTACTATAAATTGTACGAATCGAGAAATCATAAATTAAGACAGTGTAAAATGTTCAAAACATCTCTGGCTATAGCTTCATTGAAAATACAAACCCACCTTAGGACTGTTAGTTGCCAATTCAGAAAATACTCTTTCATTTGAAGAAGGTGGTAACCAAAAATAAATAAATATATAAAAAAGCATGTCTTCCCTACAGGTAGGATCCTTATGTGTACAGGTACTGGAAGACTATAGCTGTGTAAAGATGGAACATGTCCCATGAAGTGGACATGAAATCTGCCCTGATAAAAAGTCTGCGGTTTTTAAAAGTGAGCATTACTGTTCTTCTCCATTGTTGCAAATGTGTCCTTTTGTGCATTCGCAAATGCCAGTGATCACTTAATAAATATTCAGTTTCTGGGAGATTAAAAGGAGGTAGGAATGTATTTCTTTTCGTTCAGATCCTTAGTACCAAGTGGTAGGTATCGAAGAAGGCAAATACTGCCTAATGTACAAAGATTTAATAGCAAGAAAGCACGAAACAGTCTTACAACCTGTTCAGCAAGGTCTCTCCCTTGAATATTTTCATTGGAAGTTTGTATGAAGACTTAAGTCCAAGGTGTACGTACAGATTCTTCAGGACAAAACTGGCCAACCGTATAGTGAGGTCAAGTATATGTTCTCTGTGAATTTGGATGCAGGAATATCTTAGCTTGCACTTACTACAATAACACTACATAATAGACAGAAAATCCAAATGGCATAGAAAGAAAACCTAAAAAATATATTCTTAGTTCAAGCTTTTTATATTAACAGGTGGAGGTGGCTCTGCTTTAAGTTATGGCTGACATTGGCTCTTAGCTAAGATAATTTGGTCTGGGGTCCAAGATATTAGAGAAGCTGTTACCTGGGGGAATCTCATCTTAAAGAAATAGTAGAGGCAGAGTGGGCAAGCCTAACTGTCCAGGTGCTTTTTAGGCCTTTGGTTATGTGACTCACACTAATATTCTACTGGATAAAGTAAGGTATGGCCAAATCAGTAATGAAGGGGTAGAGAATCACACTCCTCTTTAGAGAGAGAAACAGCAATGTCAGGTGGTAAAAGATGTAGGTATAGGGAAAGGTGAAAAATTGGGCTACAGTGTAGCCCAAGGACCAAGGTTATAGAAACTCAAGAACTGCATGCCTTGCTTGCCAAATTCTTATACCCAATATTAAGAAAATAAGGCTTGTACTATCTTCTTTTTTTAAAAATATTTTATTTATTTATTTGACAGATCACAAGTAGGCAGAGAGGCAGGCAGAGAGAGAGAGGAGGAAGCAGGCTCCCCACTGAGCAGAGAGCCCGATACGGGGCTCGATCCCATGACCCTGGGATCATGACCCGAGCCAAAGGCAGAGGCTTTAACCCACTGAGCCACCCAGGTGCCCCTTGTACTATCTTCTTAATCAAACACTTTTTTTTTTTTTTTAAATCAGTATTTCAGTAATAAAAGTATTGTTCCTGGGGCA
Source organism: Lontra canadensis (assembly GCF_010015895.1). Classification (NCBI taxonomy): domain Eukaryota; kingdom Metazoa; phylum Chordata; class Mammalia; order Carnivora; family Mustelidae; genus Lontra; species Lontra canadensis. The sequence goes on along the minus strand of NW_022631009.1, from coordinate 11,287,022 downwards.
CCTGGATGGCTCAGTCGGTTGAGCATCTGCCTTTGGCTCAGGTCATGATCCCAAGGTCCTGGGATCGAGTCTCATGTTGGGCTCCCTGCTCACTGGGGAACCTGCTTCTCGCTCTCCTCCCTGCTCGGGTGTTCTCTCTTGCTATCTCTGTCTCTCTGTCAAGTAAATAAATGAATATCTTTAAAATTAAAAAAATATATTGCTTCTAACCCCCTCTTGCAGATTAACAAACTATCTGGTGTAGATTTCCACAATGATATCAGAAATGTTAAATAATACTTTTTGGAGTATTGATGCCTCCTTAAGGTATTTCATGCACTGTCAAAATAATCTTAGTGTTGTGGACACACATGTGTCACATCCTTTATGCTGGACTATGTTTAATAGAAGTTGACACACAGACCATACAGGAGCTGCCAAGACTTTCCATGAAGTAATGGCACCTGGCTTTTGTAAGGCAGTCCCACCTATGTTCTAGGAAATTGGTCCCTCAGATTTCAAATTGTATATGCTTGGTTGAAGAGAATTTCAAACTTTTTAACAACTTGTTTTGAGCAAAATTATGGGTTCTGGTTCACTATTTCCTGAAATTCCTTTCCATAGTTCATTTTCTTTTTACTCTCACTTGGCCTTGGGTACCTGGTGTTACCCATTCCTAAGGTCTGACCATTCTGACATCATACCAATTGGTTAACAACTAGCCTAGAAACAACTACAAAGTTTTTAAAAACCAATGGTAATGTCAGAAGTACATAAAATGTCTTCTAATAAAAAATTTATCCTGGAGGGAAACATAATTTCTATCCCAGCTAGCTAGCTTGAGATTGAAAAGGTGAGGAGATCAATCTCTCAGAAATGAGTGGCAATTCTTGACTGCAATCATTGGGAAGGAGAACTCTGAGTAAGTTGAAAAAATATTCACACGAAAATTGCTCTCCTGATGCTTCCCAATGCTGGTAGGGGAGGCCAAGCAGGCAATCATGCAAGGAAAGTTAATTGCCTATGAGGCTTGCAGCAGAAGAATAAGCCAGAGGGAAATCATTGGATTGGAATCCAAATATAAGTTTTCAGAAAGGAAATTAGTGAATGATAATAAAGTCAAACATAGGGAAAGAAAGCCTGTAAAGTACTACTGAAGTGGTAACAGACATTTGAAATATTTCTAAATATAAGGAAACTATGCCCTTAAGTTATAGTCCTATTTGTATACTAATACACCTGTTGGTGGACAAAATGAGACTATGGTTATTTGAACAATAAAGATTTGAAGCAAAGGATCTATTAGAATCCATGGAGTGAAGGTATGACTCACAAAACATCAGAATTTCTTTGAAGAGAGGTGTCTAGGTGAACTATTAAGGAAAATAAAACTATGTGTAATATTTCTGAACAGTAGTAAAATCATTATAATATACCTCCAAAGAATAAGTATGCTGAAGTTTTTAATAGAATATCTAAGAAGTCCCTGAGGTTCATGGGCTTTTTCCAAAATCTCTAGAAATTTTTATTTCTATCAAAATCACTGATATGAATTATAGTGAAATATTAGGTGTATTTATTGTGGAGTATTTTTTATTTTGTTTTTCGTGATACTTTAAATTCTTTTGACTATTGTCTTTAAAAAAATGAAACAAGTGTTTGTTTGTAAGCTAATATTGTTTTTAATCTATAAAAATAAGTTCTAAGATGCAAGAAGTTATTATTGCCTATCAATTCAAAGATCAAAATGTTTAATAAAATAAAGTGTACAGGCTGTGTGTTTGTGGGCACAGAGGATAAAAAATATATATAATTAGGTAAATTTATAATTAGAAGCTTCAATGTCATCTACTTTAACCACTTCATATAAATATGAGAAAACCACTCTTAGATAAATTAAGTACTTTGCACAAGTCAGAATTTTCAGTTAGATATTAGATCTTTGGCCTCCTTATCAAGTGCTCCTGAATTCCAGAATTCCCAGTAACATTCTAACAAGAGAGCAATGCCTCATATAGATATTAAATGAAATATGTCTTAGCCAATTGCAAATTGAGAAATATTTTTATAAATATTTTATAAATATAAATATTAAATGTAAATATTCTCTGGAACAAAAATGAAAACAAAATAATTTTTTTAAAGATTCTATTTATTTATTTGAGAGAGAGAGAAAGAGAGTATGAGAAGGGGGAGGGTCAGAGGGAGAAGCAGACTCCCCGCCAAGCAGGGAGCCTGATACGGGACTCGATCCCCGGTCTCCAGGATCACAACCCCAGCCGAAGGCAATCGCCCAACTGACTGAGCCACCAGGTGCCCCCAAAATAAAATTTTTAAACTAAAGAGCAACAAAAATGTAGCCCTTCACATTAAAATGTATAAGACAAAGCTACATTATTCTGAAGAAAATAAATAATTTAAATACGTCCATTGCTAAAGAAAAATGTTGCTATTCGAGGACTGAATTACCCATTTTAAAGATTTAGGGAGAAGGGCATGGGTGGTTCAGTAGGTCTGACTCTCGATGTTGGCTTAGGTCAAGAACTCTAGGCCATGAAATCTAGCTTTAGATTGGGCTCCTAGCTGAGCACGAACTCTGCTTGTCCCTCTCCCTCCTCTTCTGCCTCTCCCTCATTCATGTTCTTTCTCTCTCTCAAATAAATAAATGCAATCTTTTTAAAAAATAGATCTAGGGAAATAATAATGTGAATCAAGTTATAGGAGAATTTGAAAACCCACAGGAAAAATCAAAGAACAGATACATCCTGAAATTGATTCTCAGAAAATAAAAACAACAAAATTTTACATAGTGAGTGATTAAAAAATAAGAAGCCTATAAAGATTTAGGAATGAGTTTGGAAACATAACTGTATAGAGGAAATGAAAATGAATTATAGAACCTATGAAACAATGAAGAAATTGAAACTTGTAGAGAAAATAAATTATTTCAAAGTAATTTTGAAATAATTATTTCAAAGTAAAATAAAAATATAAATAAATAAATAATGCATAAATAAAAATAAAAATAAATTATTTCAAAGTAAAATTTCAAAATAAAAACATTTCTTATCAATAAAGACATAAAAATGAGGAGCTTTATGATTTTGTTGTGAATATTACTGAAGATTAACACATTCCTATGTTTTTTGTTTCCTTTATAATGAATAGCAGACAATAAAAGGGTAACAACTAAATATAAATAATATAATTTCAGGGAGTGAATAAGACTATGAAGGAAACAAAAGCAAAGTAAGAAACTGAAATGGACGTATGGTGAGGCTATTGTAGAGGCAGTTTTGATCAAATGCCTCTTCCAAACAAACAAACAAAACGATATTCAGACAAAGATCTGATGTGAGATGTAATCTATGTAAAGATCTGGGCAAGGACAGAATACTTGAAACCCTGTCAATAAGGAGATGTCAGACAATGAGGCCAAAGTGCCTTCAGCCTCCAGGCCAAAGCCAGGCCTTTTAAGTCACAGTAGATTCTATTCTAAGTATTATGGAAAACAATTTTTATGTTTTCAGAATGGTGATGTAATCTAATTTACATTTTAAAATATTATTCCAAGAGTTTGAAAAAGAACTGAGTGAAGGATGACATAGTGGCACAGTTAAGGGGCTCTTTTGTTTTTTTAAGATTGATTGATTGATTTGAGAGAGAGAGGGTGGGGAGGGGCAGCAACAGAGGGAGAGAGGGAAAGAAGGAGACTCCCCGCTGAGCCTGGGTTTGATCCTACCACCCTGAGAAAGGGGGGGAAAAAAAAAAGAAAGAAAGAAAGAAAAAGAGAAAAGAAACATATTTTTAATATCTGAAGTCCAATAGTGATGTTTCATCTTTTATGATTTTAGTAATTTGTATCTTTTCTTTTCTTAGTCAATTTTGTTGATCTTTTCAAAGAAACAAATTTTATTTCACTGATTTTTTTGTTTTGTTTTCTTTTTTTAATTGTTGCAGTTTTTTATTATTTCCTTGTATTTTTTTTTATTATTTCCTAATTTTTTTCATGCTTTGGGTGTAGTTGGATTATTGGAGAGAAGGTGTGTTGATCTACTCACTCCATTATGCCAGAAATGAATCTCTAGTTAAAGTAGAGATGCATCATTTCAGACCTCATTAATCAGAATCTCTGCAGGTGCTTCCACTGAGTGTTTACTTCATGAAATTCCCATGACGAATCCAATGCTCACCAAGATTGAGATACAATTACATTTGGCAGTATGAATTTGGTTAAGTCTATATTCAGAAACAATTGCGTTCATATTCCTGACATAAGATAATCAAGCTTAAATGATACCCTAGGTAAGGAATCAACTTTTTGTATACATATCTCATATATATATGAAAATTTCAAAATGACAAATAATATTATCATATCAGTTTTCTAGAACACTCAGGAAACCAATTCACATGGGAAGTCAAATTGTAATGAAAAGCTTGCTTGACATGAGTAAGTAATTAGGACAGAGTAGGCTAAGTAATTGATTGATGATTAATTTGATTAGGTTTTGAGAGCTTGATATCTCCTCTTCCCCTTGATGATTACACCTGACATAGGAAATTCAACTATCCAAAGCAATCAGGCACTCTTCAATGAACAGTATTAGAAACATATTGACAGCTCTTTCTCTTTGGTGGTTCCTATTCTAGATACCCTTCAGGTCTTTAATTAACAAGCTTGATTTCAATGCAGGATTGGTTTTAGTTACATGAGTGGATTTGCACATATACAAAGTCTTCATAGACACATATTTAAAATCTGCTCCATTATAGGCTCTTTCTGTATGGACCCTCATTATTAAGAGGGGGTGACATACGATCAAACGATATAAAGACTAGAGAAAAGAACTTCTTCACTACTGATGTTTTAGCAGCATTCTAGATAAATGTTGAGAGAGGACTACAATGTTACTTTTTCAACATTGGATAAGAGCCAAAATAATCTTGATGTTACAGTTTTAGATCTGACAGAAGACTTCAGTGTAACCTTATAAATACTATTAAGGTACTGTAAAAGAGAGAGAGAAGGAGACTCGTGTAACCTTACAGGTATCTGGCTTTAGTCTCCACTCAGATCAAAGTTCTCTACCTGGCCTTCAGGCATTTGTAGCATTTGAGTTGATAAGGTCTCAAATAGTCATGAAAATAGTATACATATTCCACACAATTATTTGGACAATTTTAGCACAGTAACCACCCCCCCCCATACTTTTGTCTTTGTTTTCTTTGTGTTTCATTGCAAGAGATTTGGGCCTCCCCTTCTTAGATAAATGGCTCCATCCTTATCTTAGTTTGGGCTGCCTTAACAAAGTACCATAGACCAGGTGGCTTTTAGACAACGGAAATTTATTTCTCATAGTTCTGGAAGCTGGGAGGTGCTGTCTCATGTGGGGCCCAGTGTCTGGTGGGGCCCAGTTTCTGGTTCATTGGTGATTGTCTTTTCACTGTGTCCTGACATGTCAGAAGGGACAAGTAAATGAATTCTCTGGGATCACGAATCCCATTTATGAGGTCTCTATCCTCATAAGCTAATCACCTGCCAAAGACTCCAGCTCCAAATACCATCACACTGGGGATTAGATTTGAACACACGAATGTTAGGGAACCCATTCATTTAGTATATAACTGTCGCCGACTTGACTTTGCGTATGTAGATACCGGAATGCTCCTGTGACCATATACACCTGCTGATTCTGCTGAGAATCTAAGAAAGAACAGAATGATTGCATTTGCGTTGGAAAGGACAATTAACACTTATTTTTATTTTTAAGCAAGGAATCTTTAGAAGCAGTGGAATTCAGTGTGTTCTTGAAAAATAACTGCCATGTTTGTTGTAGCAAAAAGTCTACAATAGGGCTGTTTTCACATGCGCGCAGATTTATTTATACAGGATTTCCCCCTAGCAAAGCAAGTTTCCTTCAACTAAATTACACAGAGACAATGCTTAAAAGACTCCAGAGAGAGCAATCCCAACTCAGTAATTCCCAAGCAGCTTTCCCTATGGTGATTCATAGTCTATACCCTAGCACTGTTTCACTCAGCTGATTGTTGCTAAGCAACAAATAGGGGATAGGGGTTAAGCTTCTAGAATCACTTACACATGAATTATAAGTGAGTAACATTAGAATAATGCAAGTTATAATAATGAAGGGTATTACATACGTTGTCACAGTATGCGATTTTTCCTACCCAAGAAGAGAAAAGCTTGTGTGCTACTTGTCATGGTGAAATGGCATTTCATTAGCATTTGGAGGTACCAAGGGAGTAGGTTTTAAGAGAAACAATTAGGTGTTTTATAGCTATCTTTTCCTTTCTCAAAGGTTTTCTTTCTTAATTGCTATTGACTTTGCATTCTTTGAACTACTGAAGCTAACAATAGCGTAAGTAGGTGTTAAAGTTTCCTAGTTAGGAAGTTGCTGAAGTGTTTTGATGATTTCATGACTGCCAAAGACTTTTAAATGTAAGGGAATTAAAAACCATTAAATGCAGAGAAATTAAAGACCAATTTCTTTGTTCCCTACATTTAGAGATCTCGATCAGAATTTAATTTTCCCACCAGGAAAAAACAATATTCTAAAATCATAATTCATCTCCATCCACATTTGTCAACATGCTTGTACTGCTATCTACAGTCACTCTCTTTTGTGAAGTTGTATTACTCTTTAACTTTCTTTTCTTTCTAAGTGAAGAACTCTGGGATATGTGTTAGCTTAAGCAAATACCCTTTTGGTCCTATGGTAGCTTGCCAATATTTGGCCATTAAAATAGACTATGGAAAACCTGAGATGTTGTCAGCGGTGAGCTGCAAATAGGCGTACTTATTCAGACTGGAAAAGCCATTTTAGTAGTTCTGTGTAGACCCCTCTGTCAGCAAAACTTGTATGTGAATGATTTTAGCTACACTATATCAACTAATGCCATTTAAGAGAACTGCCATATTAAAAATGCATTCAACCTTCGCTTATATAAAATTTCTTTTTTTGAGAAAAGTGCACAGGAGAGTGAAAAATGAAATTCAGATAAATACGAGTCCAATTTCAAGCTCAGGCACTTGATTTTGGCATTACCATGACTCAGTACTTCACTGTTTCTCCAGCTTAGTTTACTCACAGGTAAAATGGGGAAAGGGAGCGTTAACCTAACTCAGAGGATAATTTTGTGCCCGCTGTAGAGATGACTCTGTCAGCCACACCCACTCTCATTTCTTTGCTACCTTTTCATCTTTGTTGACCAATGTGCTCTTTTGATTTTCCACTGTTATATGTATACTGTCCCATGGATTTATCAGTGGGATACAGAAGGCAACACCTTTCCTATCAGATACTATCAGATAAAAACGTCTTTGCTATCCATGAGCACAATGAATATAAAATGTGCAGTGATCAACTTCTGACAAACACTGGAAAAGTGGTGCAACTGGGCACACATCTGCGCCTCTGCTATTTGTGGGCTGAGGAGGGAGTGGTGAAGTCTGTATTTTATGAGTTTACTCACTGTGACTCTCACCCCAACTCTAACTGACTGAAATTTGAACCATTTTATTGTGACGCTGGTGCTACTCAACTAGGCATTGATATCTGGAAGTTCTGTGTGTCACAACAGCACACAGCAAAGGCTGCTTGTGTACATGGGTGTATCTATCTCCCTTTCTCCATGAGAGATCATGGACTTTGTTTTATTCTCTGCTTCCTGCCTGGCACTCAGGACAATGCTGAATACCTAATGATACATGAAAATGATAGAATGAATGTTATCACATGTCTAGAGTCTTATCAGAGAGCCTGCAACAGATAACAATTCCTCACTAAATGTCGGCTTTCTTAGTGTTTGCTTAATGTCTCTGGTTTTAAGAAGAGGAAGATTTGTCAAAATGAATTAAGCACTCAGTATGCTCTAAGCGTATGTTTGGCACAGTATAATTTTGTGAAGGAAGATAGAATTTATTTCCCTGAAATAGTCTGATGGTATAGCTTAAGGCTTTGTGCTTTACTGGCATAGAGATCTAAATTTGACTCTTGGTTTTGCTTCTTTACCCTAGGTCAGTTATTTAAATACTCTAGGTGTCAGTTTCTTTATATGAGGACAGCTACTCTAAGAACAGTATGTGAGGCCCAAGAGAAATTATAAATGCAAGGTGTTTAGCCCAGTACCTGGCATTTAATAAGCACACAAAATATTTTAGCTGTAGTTTATGAGTTTCTGGCCTAATAAGGAAGAACAAAATTTAAACAACAACAACAAAAAAAGATGTAATGAATTTAAAAATGTAGCTGACAGGAATATACTACATATACATCCAACTGTGATCACATGCTATATTTTAAAATTCAAGTGTAATTCCCCCAAGTGTAATTGACTTTTTTTTTTTTTTTTTGAGAGTAAAATCTGTAATTGAGCAAATTCCATGTCCTTTTCTTGGAGGAAACCACTGTAGACATTCACAAAGCAGGAGTCTATAAATGTCTGTGGAGAGATCAGAGCTGTGGAAAGTTATATTGAGAACTAAAGGCAAATTTAAGATTATTCTGAAATCAAAACAAGTTAAAATGAATCAGTGTTTTAATTAAGGTTTAAAATATGACAAGTTTCTTCCATGTGCCTCAGTTTCTTCATTTATAAAATGTAGGTGGTAAAAATTCCTATCTCATCGAGTGATATGAAGGTCAAATGAGAAAACACATTTAAATTATTTATCATAAATCCTGGACATAGCAAGAAATTTAATGAGCTTTCTATTCCTTTGTCCATGTTAAATTAATCTTAATCCCTGACAATTCTTTCCTTAATGCATTTTACTTCTGCATTTTCATTGCTTTCTATTTTTTATTTTGCATTTTCTTTCTCATTATTGCTATTTCCCTTCTAGTCACATGCTCATTACAAGATTAATATAATAATGCTCCTTTGGTTTCCTTGTCCTCAATTGCTCCTTCATTTACCCCTTTCCTGAAGTTTCTAATCATTCTGTATTGTACACAAGAAAAATCCAAACTTCTAGCCACCAAGTATAGTTCTTAAAAACGTTTCAATCAATTTTCCCTATACTCGTCCTGTTTCAGTCAAATAAGTCTGCCTATTATTTCTCTATTATACTGCATAATAATTTGTTTGGCCACCATGGATGAACAGAAAAGTTCTCTGTATTCCATTTTTAGTTGATTGGCAGCTACCTCTTGATGGGCATCCTGAGGCTGCCCCTAAACTTGGGAAGAGGAGAAAGCCACACTTCGCTAATGATGTGTGCTATGGACTCAAGGACAGGATGAGCATCAGAGATATTTGTCATTTCTGACTTATGTCATTCGCCTGACAAGACATCCTTACATGCCTTTTCTTTGCTTCTTAAAGGTCTAAATTTTTCAGAGATTCAGCTCAAATCGCACCTCTTCTATTAATTATCCCATCTATCCTAGCCCTCAGTAATCACTGCCTTCTCACATAGGACTTATGACCTGAATCTCTTCTTTGCACAAACATATGCTACTTATCTGTTTACAACCAAAGGATCCTGTGATGTCAACTACATTGTACTTCTTTTCAGAACAGAGAATTCTGTATACATTGATTATCTATAGTTTTTAATAACCAATAATAGCCATACCTTACATTTTTTATTATTTTATCTATTTATATGCTAAACCCATTAAAATTTAATTCTTCCTGGTCTTATCAGAATCATGTATTAATATTTTGAATATTTACTGGATTTAGTAGAAAGTTTGTACTCACCAACTTTGTTTTCACATCAGGTGCTATTCAATTCAGAGATGGAGACTTGGAAAAATCTAGGTAGTGTGTCTTATAATTCAGCACATTTTTATGAGTCCACATTGATAGTGACAATTCAGTTAAATTAAGCATTGGAATGAATATTAAGCATGTTTATACAAAGTAATTATGGATTAGAGAAAAGGGAATGTAGTATTACTCCTTGCATATTGAAAATATAGGGGAAGGTTTGTTTTTTTTTTTTAAGATTTTATTTATTTATTTGACAGACAGAGATCACAAGTAGGCAGAGAGGCAGGCAGAGAGAGAGGGAGAAGCAGGATCCTCGCTGAGCAGAGAACCTGATGCGGGTGCAATCCCAGGACCCTGGGATCATGACCCGAGCCGAAGGCAGAGGCTTTAACCCACTGAGCCACCCAGGTGCCCCAGGGTTTTGGTTTTGAGGATAAATTAAAACATTAACTTAGAGCCACTCCACGCCACGTTCTCAGATCTTCCTTTGTTCTTGAACTCCTCAACGTGGTCTACAGATTAAGTTTTGGATTCAGACAAGAGTTTAACCTAACTGCAACATTTACTAATAGCTCGATCTTAGACAAGCTACTTAATTTATTTGAATTTCAGTTTCCTTGCCATAATTTGAGATTAATAATCTTATTTTATAGATTATTGAATGGAGAAATGAAGTAGAGCCCTTTGCATATAATAAGGATTCAGCAAATGGCAAAGAATATGTTGTGTTTGACAGCTGTACCAGTGTCTTCTATTGATTTATAAAGGATGCATTTATCATCTTCATTATTATTTGAATTTTAACATACTAATGTACTTCAATGACCAGAAATACAAGATCTTTCATCCTGGAACATGGGTAAAAATTCCAGGTAAAACATTAGTAATTGAATCTAGTAGTATGTATAGTAATTCTATAATAATGACCATTTCTTTAAGATAACAAGGATGCTTTAATTTTTTTAAAATCTATTGATAAAATATTTATATTTAGATCAGTGTATTTTATATTATTTATAGTTTATATAAACATACATTTTTATATAAACATACATTTAAAATCTATTGATAAAATATTTATATTTAGATCAGTGTATTTTATACTATTTATAGTTTATATAAACATACATTTTTATATAAACATACAACATAAACAAGTCATTTATATTAATTATATGTATTTATTTATATTTATTTAATTGCTGCCTAACAAATCACTCCAAATCCTAGTGGCTAGCCAACAACCATTATTTCTCTTGAGTCTATGAGTCAGCTGAGCAGTGCTCCTGTCCTGGGCCAGGCTTAGTTGACATTGACTAGCCTCATTCATGCTTCTGGGGTAAACTACCAATTGATAACCTTATTTACTCAATGGGTAGGTGGCTGGTTTGGGGTTTAGGCAAAATCCATCATTCATCAGCCTAGCCTGGACGTGCTTATCTCATAGTGGTCAGATTTCGGGAAGATGCATGAAATATGCAAGTTCTTTGAGACCTAGGCTTAGAATTGAAAAACAGTGCTTTTGCCACAGTCTACTGGACATAGTAAGGCATATGGACAGTAGAAATTCAAAGGATAAAGAAATCAATTTCTCTTACTTGGCAGGAGCTATAAATGCATGTTTTAAAGAGTTATACCTACAGGGAAAGGTGGAAAATTGTTGAGGTTTTCATAATCTTTCACAACATTAATACAGTAAAGGGGAAGATAACAATAGGACATATCAGTTGTAGTGCTGAGAGGTCATTATATTCAACAAAAATGACAAAACATTATGTAAAAGAGAAATAGAACATTTCCTTAACTTGATAAAGAATATCTTTAGAAACCTAAAGAGATCTTTTCTGTAGTCAACACTTAGATTAGTTTCCTAGGGTTAACCCCAACAAAGTAACACAAATTAGGTGGCTTAAAACAGCAGAGATTTGTTGTCATAGCTCTGGAAGCTAGAAGTCTGAATTCAAGTTGTCTGCAGGACTGGATTCTACCGGAGGCCATGAGAGAGAATGGGCCCATGATTTTCTTCTAGCTTTTGATGGTTACCCGCTGTCTTTGCCATCCCTTGGCTCTTTCACTGCAATCTCTGCCTCCATCTTAACAGGTTTCCCCCCAAGTCTCTATCAGTGTGTCTCTTCCTCTTCATATGATAATGGATACCTAGTGGATGAAGGGCCTACCCTTTTCCTGTAAGACCTCATCTTTGACCTGTTTATATCTGCAGCCAGTATATGATGATCTTATTTTAGTAAAAGGGGAAAAAACCCTTATTTTTATATGCATATAGAGACATGTATAATCAGAGAATATTTCCATAAGCACCTAGCATAATGCTGGCAGGATACATAATTACTCTCTCAGAGCTCCAATCATAAAATTCCAGGGGAAGTTTTGAAGGGGCCGTAGGATTCCCCAGTTCCCAGCCAAGCACCATGACGGGAAAGGACAGATGCTCTCATTGGCTCACTGTGGGCCAAATATTCAGGCCTATGTATGAAATACTGGAGATGCTCATGTCTAGAGTGGAAAAGAATAATTTCTCAAAACTGGAGGAACTATTACCAAAAAAAATGATGAAATGGTTTTGGGAAGTTAAAAAAAAATGACTCACATTTCCAACTATTTTATGTATTTCTCATTGCATTCCCCCATCATACACACTGCACGCATGTGCTCACAAAAACACGCACACACAGCATTATTACCACATATCTTTCTTTTTTCAATTAACAATAAATGACTGGCTCTATCTACTTAATTATGAGAGTAACCCATACTCATTAAGGACTATTTCCTGTAGGTTTCTTGTGGCTTCTTGGTAAGTTATAAAGTTGATCTGGAACTATCCCCAGTTTGAATTAAAGAGTTTGAGTTTCTGCTATAACTGAAATGGACTTTTTTTCTGGTGGGAGAGATGGGTAAATATGAAGTAGAAGATGGAGTGATTTTTATGGATATGATTTCATTGTTCAACCAAGTCACATCAAAAGGAGACTTATAAAATGACCTTTGAGACATTTGCTGCTTCTAGGTTATAATTTACAGTGTATTTTATCATAATGAGGAGACATTTTTATAATCCTTCCTTCCACTTTTCTTTTTGCTAAAAAAGCTAACAAAAGCTAGACAGAAGGCAGAAAAGAATCGACTTATAACCAGTTACATTTGTTAATGATTTTGTGGCCTTACACCAAGAGTCTGGAAACTGTTGCCCTTGGATCAAATCTAGCCAGTGTTTTTACTGTAGAAGATTTCATTGGCATCCAGCCAACCAACCGTATTTCTGTATGTACTGTCTGTGGCTGCTTTTGTGTTACATTGTCAGAGTTGGGTGTGTGACAGGGACCTGAAGATCCTCAGAAGCTAAAATCCCTACTAATCTGGAAATTTACAGAAAAGTTTGCCAACCTATTCCTTACACACTCACCCCAACATAGCCACTAATTCAAACAGCTTCCTTGCCTTCTGCTGAGACTGTCAGTGTATAATCTGGTAATTATACTATTTCTTTTGGAATGGGTACTTTTCAGTTAATTTGTTTAAAATTATACTTGATTTCCCCTACATGGGAATTTTAAAAAGTAATGCCTCTTAACAATTTCTTATTTCTATTTTAGGTTTTCCTCTCTTTTAGGAAATTTAATGCCTACAGGACCTCAGTTACAGTAAACGGTTTATATTGGTTTTGAATTTGTTATAATTTGTGAAATTCCCAATCAACCATTGAAACCATGGAGCTGTAATAACAGTAAGGTATTGGTACAAAGTAGCGCAAGCTGTTTAATTACTTGTTGCAAAACTTTTTTAAAAGTCTTGTCTGCAAAGTGTTTTACCACTGGCACAGAAGTTTAAGATATTTTATCATGTTTAATTCCCATATAAAATATAGAGATAATATTATCTCCATTTTATAGAGCACAAAATAGCCTAGAGAAAATTAGTTGAATTGCTCCAAGTCACATAACTAGAGAGAAGGAATTAATCTCATACCTTTTGTTGATTTACACTTCCATTGTATAAGTGTTTTGCTACAGTTTCAGTCTATCTATGATCTATCATCTCTTTATTTACATGAAATTCAGCATGCCACGTAAAGCAGATAAACTTAACTGTAGAGACTGTTTTATTTATGGCTCATGAATTCCACTGGATAGCTTACAGCACTACTTTGAATACAGCAAATCACTGCTTTGAACCCAGTACAATTTCAGAATATTATGTTATTCTAATATTTGGTAACAAGCCAAGTTTAATTGTAGTATGGGGTAGAAAATATAATTATGAATCTATTCATAATTTTGTCTCATTAAGTTACAATTTCCTGAGCTACCTGTTTAGGCGATGCCCCTTGCTTTCTATTGTCTAAGCATCTTCACCTTTCTTACCATAGAAACGTCTTCCTTTTTGTGGGGAAAACACCCTACCCTGTATTGCAGAAAGCTTCGATGGAGTCAATTTTAGCTGCCCAGTCCAGCTTGTTATCTGGGCTTGCCCATATAGAGCAGAGGTCTTTAGTTTAAAGTGCATGTGTTCCTGGGAGCTATTTGAAAGCTGGTGTGACTTGCTTCAGGTAACTATTATATTAACAAAAGAGCAGGAGAGTCAGCTTTGGATTGTTTTAATGTAATAGCAGTTTCCTTGAGTTGGGAATTTTAATATGAAAAATGGCCTTTCTAAAACACGTCTTTGCAAGCTTCCACCTTCCTCATGCTCCAGTCTCTCCATTTGGCAACTTCCCCCACTGTACTGGAAGCTTCAGCAGGGGAGGGACTATGTCTGGCGTTTTTCCCAATGCTATGCTCTCTGCACCTAGCTCAGCGCTTGGCATGCTGTGAAAGGATGAGTGATTAATAGCTGGACGGACTGGAGGAGCAGACTGAGAGGGAGTGTGAACATGTGTGAGGACAGCCTAGATGGAGACAGAGGAATAAAAGAGCGCACTACAATTAGGTCATTGAAAGAAGCTTTATAGAATAAGACATCTTGGAGGAGAATGGTAAGGGGTGAGAAAGGAGATCACAAAGAACTTTGTAGAGATAAGCAAAAGAAGGGCTACTTTATTGTGGAAGCTTTAGTGAAGTATTCAAAGATCTCTACCCAAGGAGTAAAATGGGTAGGTTTTAGAAAGCTCATGGGGGTAAAAATGGGGTGGATAGATTGAATGGAGCCAGGACTGGGAACAATGACCAGTTAGATGCTGTCGCAGTAGCTGGGGGCACTTGAACTAAAATAGAGGGAGTAGAAATAAATAAGAGAAGAACAATGCAAGGAAATTACAGAAATCATCATCCAGGAATCATGTCTACTTTGTTAGATGCAAAGAGTGATGAAATGAAGGAATTTAGATTTACAGGAAGCATTCTTAGATCGTGTTTGGAAAGAAAGACTTGAATTTTAAAATCTTGCTTTGAGGTTTTTTGGAATGGGTACTTTTCAGTTAATTTATTTAAAATTATACTTGATTTCCCCTACAGGGCAATTTAAAAAAATAATGCCTCTTAACAATTTCTTATTTCTATTTTAGCTTTTCCTCTCTTTTAGTAAATTTAATGCCTACAGGACCTCAGTTACAGTAAATGGTTTATATTGGTTTCGAATTTGTTATAATTTGTGAATTTGAGGTATTTGTGAAAATATCCAGTTTGAGGTATTTGTGAATTTGAGGTATTTGTGAAAATCTAACTGAAAATATCCAGTTAACTTTAAGGATGTGGAACCCAGTATTCATTCATTTGGTTCATCAGTGACTGTTTATTAAGTGTGTGTGTGTGTGTGTGTGTGTGTGTGTGTGTGTTTGGCACTATTATAAGTACCAATGGTTCCATGGTAAAGAGAGCAAATCTTTGCTCTCATGAAGCTTAAAATCTATGGTTTGTATCCAGACACTGGTTATTCTAAACAGGTGGTCAGAGAATGCTTCTGAGGTGGTATTTAAAGAAGGACCTTCATAATGAGAATGAATCATGTCACATTAGCTAAGGGAGGAGAAAATTTAAAATGGTGATGAGTTGTCAACATTGTTAAATCCACAGAGTACAATAAAATAAGGATATAAAAATGTCCATTTGGATCTAGCTATCTGGAAGCTATTGGTGACCTAAATGAGAATAGTTTAAGTAGGTACAGGGACAGATGTTAGAGTGGAAAAGGAAAGCTTGGATAGGCTTAAAGAAATACAGAGAGTGAGCACAAGATAATTTTTAAAGGAAAGTTTGACTGTTAGGGGGGCCGAGAGAAGTAGACCTCAGGCTCTGGGAAATACCAGGAGAGAAATTTATAAATTTTTCCAATTATATTTTTTCATGAATCTACAGACTACATAGTACATTTTATATAATCCTCATTAGAAGATAAAAATTAGCTCATTGAGAAAATGATATGATATTTTAGAGGTGGGTAGTAGTATTTTTTTCTTAGTCCATTAATTTCATGGTAGAACAAAATGGGCAAAAGCTGGGGATCTGTGAGTAAACCGTCCGCATGGTGTGTAATATGAAAGTCAAAATCCAGTCACTAATAGATGACATCAGAATGACTTGGAGCTAATGGTATTTTTAAAGCATTTCTAAATTTAAGGGCCTGGTCACTTTCTGTTCGTCCTTATTTTCATTAGATGGGAGCAATTTTTAAACTTTCTTTTGGGAAATGATTAAAATATTTGCTCTTTCTGATTCAACATTATCATGGGAGTAAGTCTTGGTAAAGAATGCTATATTTTCAGTAATAAACAGGCAGATACACCTCTAAAAAATGCTGGAAAACTAAATGCAGTTTGGTCTAATAATCTTAGCCCCATATTATTTTCTTTCCAAATGTATAAGCAATTCTTATTGCTCCAAGTAGCACTTAAAATGTATTGTCAAATGATGACAACAACCATTATTTTTCTTCTCCTTTCAGTGATTGTTCCTTTATTTTACCAGGCAGTGATGCCATTTCTGATTTTTAAAATAAGACTTTCTAGCTACTTTTTTTAAAAAGCTTTTATCAAGAAATCCTCTGGTGCTGAAAATTAAATGTCTCCAGGAATGTTTTTGTGCCATTAGGATGTGAACTAATGATGAGCTATCAGATTGGGTCTATACCTAGAAACGGCTCGGGAGACCCAGATTTTAATTGACTGCAGCAAGTAAGATAGGGCTGTGCTTATGATGCTAGACGACTGTCAGGTCTCAAGCAAATCGTTGAGCATTTTTCATAACCAATTAATAGATGACACCTTAAATAACATGGCCGTGCTATTCTTTATTAAAAGAAAGTAGGGCAGCGTTGCTAAACGAAAAAAATGCTAAGAATATTTGCAACTCTGACAATTAGATTTCTATTCAGAGTTCTCCTCAATTATTTCTAAAGGCAACAGAGGTGACCCTAAGATTTTCCAGAGACTTCCTGCACAATCTAAACCTTTCTAACCACAAGAATAATGTCAATATTATGTGCATAGAAAGTTACTGAAGATATTTCTGAAATGATGATAGTTTATCTAGTGGATAACAAATACACCTGGGTTTGCTTTTTGATCTGTATAACCATTACTAATATCTTTATGGACTAAACCATTCTTTTTTTTTTTTTTAAGATTTTGTTTATTTATTTGACACAGAGAAAGAGAGAGAATGAGTGAGCACAAGCAGGGAGATGGCAAGCAGAGGGAGAGGAAGAAGCAGGCTCCCTGATGAGCAGAGAACCTGACACAGGGCTCGATCCCAGGACCCTGGAATCATGACCTGAGCTGAAGGCAGACTCTTAACTGGCTGAGCCATCCATGCGCCCCTAGACCATTCTTTCAGCTGTGTATCAGGAGACACTGAGCTCACATCACAGCTTTTCCAGGGAAACAGGAGTCTGGGAATTACTCCTTCACTACTGTTTGTGTAAAAGGGAACAAAGGGCATGTAAATAGCTGTATTTATTCAATACCATAAATGCAGATCCTGTTATTACTAGCAGACTTCTTATTTGCTCTCTTCTAAAAGGTTATTTCAATACTGGCTGTTTCCAACTCGGAGGAGATTCCCTATGGCAAGAAAATTGTAACTGGCCATCAGGTACTAAAGCTCCCACAAGTCCCACCTGTTAGAAATTGTACTGTCCACTCATGTTACTAATTGTGATAAATTTGAACTGAGGGAGAAATCAAATTTAGGATCAAGAAGGAGGAGGAAGAATAAATTATTTTATTTGATTTTCCTAAGATTGGTATTATGCAAGATTATCCAAGGGCTTTCCAAACTATACCCATATCCTATTGTTCTCTCCAGCTTCATGGTAT
This sequence comes from Lontra canadensis, assembly GCF_010015895.1. NCBI lineage: Eukaryota > Metazoa > Chordata > Mammalia > Carnivora > Mustelidae > Lontra > Lontra canadensis. Next base: position 11,269,030 of record NW_022631009.1, on the reverse strand, counting down.
ATCATTGTCTTAGTCTTAAAATTTCTCAGGAAGGGGGAAGAATGATTATAAAATTATCAGTTGGCAAAAATTAATGGAGAAAGTTAGGGGCACTTAAGGGTGAAAGTAGAGAAATGAATGAAGACCATACTGAGGAACTCTCAGCATCTGTATAGTGATAATTAAAAAAACTCACACAGACTTTTTTATATTTTAGAACAATTAGATTATTCAACTATAAAATATGATTACAAAGCCCACTTCACATAGTATTTGGGAAAAAATAGCCTGCCTGGGTTTGAGAATTAATATTCAATAACTATTGCCTCTCTTCCATGAAAAAAAATAATTGCAGATTTCTAGCAAGATTATGTAAGCATATAAAAGAACATATCAAAAGATATGCTATTATTATTATTATTGTTATTGTTATTATTATTCCCTTTCTCCACTTTCACCCTAAGTGCCCCTTACTTTCTCCATTGATTTCCATAAGTGAAAAATGCAAAGAAGATCCTTGGAATATTTATAGAAGAATCTTTATGAAGTCATTCATGGAAGTTTCCATTAACATTATATACACAATAAAGTGTCAACATCTTTACGGTGGGAATGAAAAGATTCACATGAAATATTATGATATTTGAGATCGTTTATATTAATTGTGCTAGATACAAAGCTGAGTCTGAGTCAAATGGGATCTAGCATTTGACCATTCGCTGTGCTTGAAGTAGCTACATGAACATGCTACGATCGATCACTCCTGCCATTGGTACTTTATCTTAATTCCATTTTATTTGACAAATACGTTTAAGTACTGGTATAGACCAGATGTTTGTGTCCTCCTCAAAATTCATCTGTTGAAGCCCAAATCCCTAGATGATTGTGTTAAGAGGTAGGGCCTTTGGGAGGTAAGTAGGTTCAGATGGGGTCATGAGGGTGGACCCTCCATACAGCAGGAAAGCAGTCTTCTCCAAACCAGCAAGAGGGACCCCAGCAGAACCCCACCATGCTGCTCCCCTGATCTCAGATTTCTCAGCCTGAAAAATAACTGTGTATTGTTGAAGTCACCCAGCCTATGAGATTTTGCTCTAGCAACCTGAACTGCCTAAGATAAGCACCTATTTTATGCCACACCATTTGCTAGACATAGAGGTTGCAAAATGAGTAAGATAGGATCCTTGCCCTGAAATTTTCACTGTATTTTTGGACACAACTTGAGTAGTATGAAATAAATGTTGAGGTATTAGAGTGGTGACATCAGTCACACTTACACACTAACTTGAAAGAAATCAGATTTTTGCATTTACTGGAAAATATCTAAATCTTGCACTAAATCTGGTGATATGTTTTTCTGTTTCTCATTATGTGTATTAAACTGTGTCAGTCTTTTGATTTCATGGTCCCAAAGAGACGAAAGCATGGAAAGAAGCTCCACTACAATCTACTGGTGTCTAAACAAGGAAATTATTGTCCTTATACTGATATGAATGGAATATGTTTTATCTTGGTACAGGCAGACTCCTAAAAGTCTGACACCATCTTCAATAAAATGAGATTCTTACTGTAATCTTGGAGACAGGTAGAGAGTATAAAACCAAAATGATGAAAAGTAAGAGAATGTAGTTCAGAAAATAATATTGTATTACCAGAGAAACCTGTTATATGATTGGTTAAGTCTATGAAATTAGGGATGTGACTTGTATTTAATCTCTTTCTTAGGACTTCATATTTAGAGCCCAGTTAAAACTTTATCTATTACTGAGATGTGTCTTCTTGTATCTTAAAGTAATACATATTTAGAGGAATTTAAAGTAATACATATTTTGGCTTATTATGCTTTCAACCCTAAAAAAAACAAAAACAAACAAAAAAACTAAAAGAATTTTTAAAACAGGACCTTGTGTGTATGTTTAAAGAAAATGATGACAAATGATTCCTGTGTTCAATGTGTTTTCCATTGTGTTTACCTCTCCATGGTTTTGCATGTTGTTTCTTTTTACAACTATATATACATTTTATGTAATTTTCTTTCTAATTATCAGTTATCTTCAATCATAGCAAAATTTAATGAAAAATATTGTGTGGTGCACTGGGAGTAGGAGTCTCCAAATTACATTAGTTGGCTCAAATCCCTCTCACCTAATTTGTATTTTTTTCCTATGGGACATATCTCCCCATTCACCTCCAAATAGCCCACCCCACCAAGTTTTTTTTTTTTTAAGTTTTTATTTAAATTCCAGTTATGTTTATCTAATTGTAGTTCACATGCATAGGTATATATATTTTAAATTTATTATGTTGTGCTTGGGAGCTCTCAGTTATGCATATTTTATTTTACTTCATTTTTTTTGTTAAATTTAATTTAATCTAATTTTACTTATCTTTTTAAAATATTTATTTATTTATTTGGCAGGGAGAAAGATCACAAGTAGGCAGAGAGGCAGGCAGAGAGAGAGGGAGAAGCAGCCTCCCCGCTGAGCAGAGAGCCTGACGCGGGGCTCGATTCCAGGACCCTGAGATCATGACCTGAGCTGAAGGCAGAGGCTTAACCCACTGAGCCACTCAGGTGCCCCTAATTTTACTTATTTTTTTAAGTTTCTATTTTAATTCCAGTTAGTTAACATACAGTATAATATTAGTTTTAGGTGTACAATAAAGTGATTTGACACCATACATCACCTAGTGCTCATGACGAGTGTACTCCTGGCCCCACACCACCTCTTCTGCTGAGCTGGCTGAGCCACCCAGGTGCCCCTATACAGGACTTATTGTGTCCATTCTGGTTTGTTGATTGTGATTGTAACTCTTGTTTCATTGAGCATAAAGTTTTAGGTCAATTTTTTTGGTCATACTTTAAAGTGGTTCAAAGATGAAGATGACAGTAAATTTGTATTTATTTCAATGGGTCACCTCTTCTTTTCATGTTAAAATGTAATGTGGCCAACAGTACAGGAAAATATGCTTGGCTGTTGAAGATGCAAATTGCTGCAACCTTTAATAGAGGAATTTGGATATAAATCAAAATCCTTAAAAATAATTTTAGCCTTTGGTCCCAAAAATTGGCTGCTAGAAATGGATCAAAGGACATAAAATGTCTCCTAGCATTTATTCATCATGTATATTTATTGCTCTAGGTTTGTTGTATAAAGTGACAATTTGGAAACCACCTAAATATCTAGGAACAATGATACAGAGATTGAATTGTGATTATGGAAAATGTTTACATTGTATTATCATGATAAAAAAGTTTAAAAGTGCTGATCCCTGGGGCACCTGGGTGGCAGTGGGTTAAAGCCTCTGCCTTCAGCTCAGGCCATGATCTCAGGGTCCTGGGATAGAGCCCCGCATCGGTCTCTCTGCTCGGCAGGGATCCTCTCTCTCTGCCTACTTGTTATCTCTGTCTGTCAAATAAATAAATAAAATCTTAAAAAAAAAATCTGTAAGATTTTTGTAAGAAAATACATATACTTCATTTCTGTAAGAAAATACATATACTTCATTTTATATATATATATATGGAAAATAAATAACAAAATGTAAATAACAAAGAGATTATGGTGATTTTATAATGTTATTTTAAAATAAATCAAGAGAAAATATATGCGAAATTTTCTGACTACTGGTAACTATTTTTTTCTTAAAAATTCAATTCTTAGAATGTACTTAGCCTTTTAAAGTTCAAGCACTTAGTTGCTAAAATAATAAGGAAATAATATGAAGAGGTTTGTTAAGTGATTTTAGTTCTTAACACAAGTTTTTTTTCCCCTCTGCTGAAATGAGTTGAATAACCAGTGACCACTTTTCTCCAGTAATGTTATCTTTTAAAATGCTTTTCAACATATAATGGTAATATAGATTGAAATACAACATAAATTCAACAATTCATCCACCAGACTCTCAGCTACCTTATACAGAGCATAAAAAAACAGATCAGATTGTTGGATCCATTACTATTTAAGCTTACCTGCTTGGTTCTGTTTGTTTTTCTCCTAGAATCCTTTGCCCATATTAGATTCTTCCAAACTATAATATGTGTTACGTTACCAATAAAAAAATATTTTAACCACAGTAATGGTTTGTTGACACATAATAATTGTTGGTTGAATGAATAAGTGATTATGAGATGATTAAAAATAACGATAATTTTTTTAAGGATTTTATTTGTTTGTTTGTTTGTTTGTTTGTTTAATTTGTTTGAGAGAGAGCAGAGAAAAGGTCAGAGGGAGAGGAAGAGAGAGTCTCAGGCAGACTCCGTGCTGAGTTTCAGCCAGGTGCGGGACTTGATCTCACCCTGCAATCATGACCTGCCTGAGCCAAAACAAAGAACTGGACATTTAACTGACCTTAACTGACTGAGCCACTCACGTGCCCCAGTAATAATTTGAGTGAATTCTTTTTCCTTTTACCAGTTCGAGATAGTAATCTAGGTTATAGGTTCACTGCATTAAACCCTCCTCTTCTTACTCACAGCCTTTGTTCTCCTCTATCTTCTTTTGAAGGTACTGATCTGTCTACCCCAGTTTCATAGTTTTGTTTTACTAGGTACATCTGAATAAATAACCAATAAACATTTGTAGAATGAAAGCCATGGAGTGTGATGTGTCTATTAAAGCTCAAGCTACTGAAAAATGTGAGAACAGTCCAAGTATTTATGCATGGAACCCGGATACCCTTTATACCTGATAAACTTATGAGCCTTGCTTAGGAAAAAATCACTGCATTTCTAGGTTTGTTTCCTGACACAACCACTGTTTCTGTGAGGTCCCTGACATGGGACTAGTGATTAGTTCTGGGTTTTTTTGATGCTTGAGGCATTCCCTTTGCTACTTCCTTCCATGGCTGATTTGTTGTTGCTGCCTATGATCGGTATTGCTCATTCTGTGTCCTGGCAAGAACAGAGCATATATTCCTTTCAGAGTCTGGGGAAGGAAAAGAGGGAGTCTTTAGCAGAGGGGTTGATATTACTAGTGAAACAGCTCTCCAGTGTCACACACCGCATTTTCCTTCCCAGGATATTCCATCCACTTCCATATATAGAGGTCCTGGGTTTGAGATTACAAAGAAATGTTGATGAACAACAGTTTCTAACATCCGCAAACACGCCGTGACAGTCAAAGGCTTGACTTGACCTCTGCACAGGATCTCTAGGGTAGGGACCAAGATGAATTTATATACATACCTATTTACATCCACACAAATATGTATATATTTGTAACTCTTTAAAGTGGTTCAGCGATAAGGGAGATAGTAAAATTGTATTTGATCTCTTTCAGTTAATCACATTTTCTTTCCATGTTAATAATGTAATTTTGTCAACTATACAGGAAAATATGCTTGGCTAATGAAAATGCAGATTGCTGTCACTTTTCATATAAGAATTTGGATGTAGATCAAAATCAAGTGCAATTTCTCCCACATATGCAAGCCCAGTTCACATTCAAAAATCATTTAATGTTCTCCATTGTATCAACAGGATATAAAGTAGAACCACACGATCATATAAATAGATGCATAAAATACATTTGAAAAATCCAATACCCATTCATGTTAAAACCCTCAGTAAACCAGGAAAAGAAGGAAATTTCCTTAATTTGATAAAGATCGTCTACAAAAAACCTATAACTAATATCATACTTAATGGTGAGAAGCCTAAAGCTTTCCCACTAAGATTAGTTAGGAAGTCCCTTCTCATCACTCTTTTTCAAGATATTATTGGAAAAATCTTAAATGAATATTACCAAGTGAAAGAAGTCAATCTAAAAAGGCCAGATACTATATGATTCCAATTATATGACCTTCTGGAAACAGCAAAACTATGGAGAAAATAAAATGATCAGTGGCTGAGAGGCATGGAGGGTGGGGAGGAATGAGTAAGCAGGGCACGGGGGATTATTAGCGCAGTGAAAATATTCTGTTTGATATTATAATGATAGATACATGTGATTATACATTTGTCCAACACCCAGCATGTGCAGCACCAAGAGTGTACCCTTATGTAAATGACGGCTTTGGATGATAATCATGTGTCAATATAGGTTTATCAATTGTAACATATACACCACTCTTATGGGTGACAGTGATAGTGGGAGAGTCTACGTTGGTGTGCAGGCAGGAGACATAAGAGAAATCTATGTACCTTCTGCTTAATTTTGCTGATAACCTGAAACCACTTAAAAAAAACAAACAAAGAAAATAAAATCACCTAATTTTTTTAAGTCAAAGAGTGTAACATAGGGAAACATGTTTCTGGAAAATTATTGAACTAGTATTTTGGGTGAAGAATTAAGAGGATTTGCTGATGAATTGGGTAAAAAGAGTAAAGAAAGCAGTAAATTCAGGATGATTGTTAAATGTTTGGATTTGTGCAACTAGCTAGGTAATGGTGTTAGACATTCCACATGTGTAAGAACAGGTCCAGAGGACAGAAAACAGGTATTTAAAATGTATTGCCTACCTCGTATTTACTATATACATTTACCAATTTGCTACGTATTTTATTGGTATTCATATAGCCTGGTTTAGAAACACCAGTGATTTGATACTGACTACCTTGTGAAACAACCTATTTCTAATTTCTGTTCTTATGTGTAATGTCCATCTGTGAGTCTTAACTCGGTCGTTTGAAGGAAGGTTGGACAAAGTCTGGCAGTTTCTTTAAAAAAGTTAAACCTATACATCTCATATGATCCAGACATTTTATGTATATTTCCAAGAGATATATATCTCCAAGAGAAATGAAAACATTTAAAATAATGTGTGTGTATACGTGTGTGTGTGTGTGTGTGTGTATTCAAAGATTAACAAAGACTACAACCCAAATCTATATCAATGGATAAATCAAAAAACAGCATACAGTGAATGCCTATACAACTGAACACTACTTATCAATGAAACGGAATTGACTATTGCTACATGCTACAATTAGTATTCTCAGAATAATTTTTTTCTGAGTGATACAACCCAATCCAAAACTATATGGTTTCATATATATAAGATTCTAAAAGGTGCAAACTAATCTATGGTTACAGAAGTGGATCGATTGTTGTCCGTATGGGCTGGGAGCGGTGGCAAAGGGCTGGAGTAGGGATGGAAGGGCTGGAGGAGACTTTGATGGCTACAGATATGTTCATTAACCTGACTTTGGTGATGATTTCATGGATGTTTACACACGCCAAATCCCATCAATTATATGCTCTTAATATATGCGGTTTATCGTATGTCAGTTATACCTCATAAAGCTATTAAAAATACTCTGGATATCCAGAGTAGTACTTGACAGCTGTAATTTAGAGGTTCATGGTACATAATGAAAAAAGTTGAAGACAAACAAGTAAGATGTATAACTTTATTAATCCTGGAATGCAAATTTATGGAATCAAGATGATAAAAAGTAGTATTTTCCTCTGCTCAGATTTGCAAAAACAGAGGTTATGTAATGTATCAAAAATGTAGTAAATTTGGTCCCAAGCTTAATTCTGTAAATGTGTCTTTATATATATTTTAAAAATATTGTCTAGGGGCGCCTGGGTGGCTCAGTGGGTTAAAGCCTCTGCCTTCGGCTCCGCTCATGATCTCAGGGTCCTGGGATCAAGGCCCGCGTCGGGCTCTCCGCTCAGCAGGGAGCCTGCTTCCTCCTCTCTCTCTGCCTGCCTCTCTGCCTACTTGTGATCTCTGTAAAATAAATAAATAAAACCTTAAAAAAATAAAAATAAAAATAAAAATATTGTCTAATTAAATGCGTGTGTATGACTTAGAGAGTTTAGTATGCTTTTTTTAATGGACTCTAAAGAAATTGTAATTGGCATAACGTAATGGCAAAATACTTATTAATATTACAGATATAATATGTGCCAGGCACTTTCTCTTCAGCAGCTCATGATCCAATTTAAATATGGGATTGACATTTTAAAAAAAAACATTCTGCTGTGTTGAGAATAGGATTAAGTATTAGAATTGCAGTGTAGTAGAAACGAGACACCTCTCCTTCTCCCCGCCCCAATTTAATAATCAGTATTCCAGGTAAGAAAATGGTGTTTTAGCATAGTTAGCAGTAAGGTTTAAGTGAAATAGATAAATATACAATATATTTTAGGAGAAGAATAAAGAGGATTTGCTGATGTAATCCACAATCTAGTGTCTGTCTGTGGTTCCTAACTCAGTCCTTTGGAATACACTAATATTTCATGAGTCCAAACAGATTCTAATTTGTTTTGAAACCTGAATAGTAATTTCTACATATATTAGATTTCTTTAACTCAGGGGACATTAGCCAGCTTTTATCTTTTAAATGTTAAATATTATCTGAATATAGATCGTGATATTTTATAACTTTTCCATTTTGATATTAATGAATAAAATGAAAGCAATATTACAGTAGCTCACAAGGAAATATATTCCTACCTATGAAAAACTGTTATCCAGTTGTGAACCAAATTTATTTTACCAGTAGATGCCAGTCTCAGCTCACAAAACAGATTCAAGTAATTGTACATTGGTAAATTGCATTAGAAGGATTTCTGTTAAAAAATGTAGAATGGCAGAGATTTTGTGTCAAGAAAAAAGGCAATTAATGAACTTTGAAAGCAGAACACAATACAAGCTCTTGAACAAGCCTATGATTCTAACAACAACTGGAAATAAGATTAATCTCTTCTTCCGGATTTTTCTATGATTCTAACAACAACTGGAAATAAGATTAATCTCTTCTTCCGGATTTTTCAAGTTGATATGAGATACTATCCCCATGAAAAGGGAATGAGAAAAAAAAGAAAAAAAAAAATATATATATGTAACTGGCACTTACTGACGTGATTTCTCTGCTTACCTTATCTCACTCCTGTCTTGTTTTTCCTTTATTTTTGTTTTTTGGTGGATGTGGAATAAAAATATATAATACATTAAAACCAACTCAACTGGATTTTTCTCTACCAAATTGCAATAGCTTAAAGTTCCTGAATTGGGCCAGGAGAGGCCCAGTTTCCTGCTACCTGCAAATCGATTCATGTCTCATTGAGGTGAGGTATATTCATGTATTAGATCCAAACTAAGGCAAGTTCTTAGATTGTCTCTCTGTGAGTAGCTCAAATATGTTCGAATTTTTATTCATTTGCTGTTTCTTCTACCTGGAAGATTATCCTCTCAATTTTTGTGGGCAGAGTCCACAGTAACTATTAGATTTCAATACCATGACCCAGGAGGCACATGTACACGTGTTTGTGTGTATGTGTGTGTAAAACTGCAATGAGAATTTTTCTAGAACAGTACTTGTCTTTGCTATATATGATATCTCTGCCTTTTTTTTTTTTTCTATTTTTTCTATTTTCTAGTTAGGTGCTATTCACTTGTAACCTGTAATAATAATTTGAGTCACAGATGTGATTAAAAAAAATTCTTTCTTAAGTGAAGTATTCCAAGTGATAGAGGGTATGGATTAGTAATACTTTGTGTGTGTGCTAGTGCCTCAAATTTTTCTCTGTACATTAGCCTTGTAAAATTATATAGATAAATACTTAAGAGGGTAACACAGCATTCAATTTTACCAAAACAAACAAACAAAAAGTGACCTCTAGAATAGAGTTTGTTTTCTCCAGGAAAATTTAATGCAATTTCAAATGTAAGTTATGTTTGGGAAGTATACCTATGCACAGAGGTGTCAATTTCATGCACAAAAATACTGTTGCATAAAGGTGTGCCTGAAGATGCCAAACTAGCTCCGCTTAAAAAGGCGGAGAGTAGCAAAGTGCTGGGTTGGTAAAGCAGGGAGCTGGCTCTCCTTTTCCAGAGCATTTGAAGATTTGTGTGGAGCTGGCAATTGACAAGGCTGAACATACCCAACTAATAACTCGTCCTCATTAAATAAAATGTCCCTACCCACAACTTCCCTTCTGCATGACCCAATAAAAGATGCCCAGGAATCTGCAAATGGAATGTGAATTAATTTGTACATGCTAAATTCTCTTAGCAGTTTTCTTTGTCCCTTATTTTTCCATGTAAGATAGTAGGATTAAGAGAGAGATTTACTTCTCTGTCTGTAGCAAAGTCACTAAAAGGGAACTGAAATATGTTGAAATCTTGTACCACTTAACTCAAAACCAGCACACTCCTGATTCCTTACTTATCTAGAGACTATGCCTATCCAACTTAGGGAAAAAGTAGAAAACATGTTCTTGCGGAAAATAGAAACAAAACAGCAAAATCAAGCAAACTAGCAGCAAAAGTTTCTTGATCACTTACCTACTGTGTATTTTTAAAGCAGGGATGTGTAGATTGAATGGTGTAATTCTAGGTGCACCAACAGTCAGCTGGCTGACTGCTGTCTAACGTTGACATTCTGTGAAATTCATCGTAAAATTCTAAAACTATATAATAAGTTACATGATTTTTTTTAGAAGGACCAGTCTTTGTTTTATTTTCTTCATTTTCATCTTCACTTTTCTGTAAATTTTAAACACTTCATACTCTGTGTTTTTCAGACAATCACAAAACAGTGAAGGAAGATAAGAGAAGGAGGACAAGTGGAAAAATTTAGGTCCTATTGAGTGAAGACAAGAAAATTAATTTAATTCCAAAACTATTCCATATCCTGTGGTAATCCTATATGTGCTGTGTGCTGTCCAGATATAATATCTGAAGTAAAGTGAAAAGAAAACCAATTCCAAATTAGTTACAATGTTATATCATTGACATTACTGTGGGTCACATGTTTCAACCTCTTCCCAATAGAATCTTCTTTCCACCATCATAGTTTGTGCAGTGGTGCACAAACAACTCTTCACTCTTGCCTGGACCAGTGTTTTATCTTGTGAACTGATATCCCGGCCTCTGCTCTTGCTCTTTTCCAATACGTTTTTCACACAACTGAGTGAACATTTGTAAATGGAAAGCAGATCCTCCATTTAATACCTTCCAGTGGCTTCCTGTGGCTCTAGAATGAAATAAAAACTCAGAAACTGTGACTTATATGCCTTGCATGAACGGGCTCTGCCAACCTCTCCTTCCTCAGATCCGCAGACTCCTCCATATACCCGCCATGCCCAACCACGGGCACATCCCAGCGCTCTCTGAGGTGAGGCCAATTGAGTTTTCTAGTTCCTCGGATATTTCAAACTCTTTTTTTTTTTCTTTTCTTTAGTATTTATTCATTTGCTGTTTCTTCTACCTGGAAGATTATCCTCTCAATTTTTGTGGGCAGAGTCCACAGTAAGTGTTAGATTTCAATACCATGACCCAGGAGGCACATATACGTGTGTTTGTGTGTGTGTGTGTGTGTAAAACTGCAATGAGAATTTTCCTAAAACAGTACTTGTCTTTGCTATATGTGATATCTCTGCTTTTTTTTTTTTTCTATTTATTTTCTTTTTTAATGGCTGGTCACAACTTACTACATTGATTTTATCCATCAGTGTTGCATTGAAACCCAGAATCAGATTACACCTTTATTTTTTTTTCATCATGTAACTGAGTTATTGCCATTAATTAGGTCTCAAATTAAATATAATCATCTGTTCATGAAGGTTGTGTCTGACCACCCAAACTAAATGGAGTCCTTCTTAGTGTGACTACATATTGAATTGTAACACTTAAGCGTTTATTGTTTTGCCTGTTACTCTGTGTCAGTAAACTCTACAGTCTTTGCAGGAAAGGCTGCACCCCTCTGGGTACATTTTCTTTTCTTTTTCTTCTTATATCCAGTGCTGTGTACAGAACCTGACACAGCACAGGCTATCAGTAACCCTTTTTTTTTTTTTAAGATTTTATTTATTTATTTGACAGAGAGAGATCACAAGTAGGCAGAAAGGCAGGCAGAGAGAGAGGAGGAAGCAGGCTCCCTGCTGAACAGAGAGCCCGATGTGGGGCTCGATCCCAGCACCTTGAGACCATGACCTGAGCCGAAGGCAGAGGCTTTAACCCACTGAGCCACCCAGGCGCCCCTATCAGTAACCTTCTACAGCTCCTCTCAGTACTGGTTAAAGAAAGTCTTCTTGCTATGAGTTTCCTGAAATCATTTGTAACCATAAACCTACTTATGCAGGTGAGCTGAAAGAAGTAAATGCACATAAATAATTTTAAAAATTGGCCTCAAAGTATTCTTAATTGTTTAAAATTACCAGATTCATTTCCTGTGGTTGCTGTAACTAATTACCACCACCTGGGTAACTTACACCGACAGAAATTTATTTTCTTACATTTCTGGAGACCAGGAGTCTGAAATCGGCATCACTGGTCCAAAATCAATGTTTTAGGAGGGTCATACCCACATGGAAGGCTCTAAAAATGGGTGCATTTCTTTCTTCTTCCTGCTTCTGGTGGCTGCTGGCATTGCTTGGTTTGGGGCTGCCTTACTCCAAACTCTATTTTTGTCTTAAGTTTACCTTCTCTTCTGTATGTGTCAAGTCTTCCTCCACCTTGCACTTGGAGGATACATATCATTGCATTGAGGTCCCACTTGAATAATCCAGGATAATCCCCCTATTTCATGACCTTGATGTAACCACATCTGCACAGAGTGTCATAAGGTGATATTCACAGATTCTAGGGGGTCCATTTTTCAGCTACTGCAATTAACAGTTCATTTTGCATTAGTATGGAAGAACTGTGTTCACTAATTACTCCTCAGTTGTACGTTTTTTTTTTTTTCCTTTCTAAAGATTCTATTTATTTATTTGACACAGAGAGAGAGATCACAAGTAGGCAGAGAGGTAGGCAGAGAGAGGGGGGGAAGCAGGCTTCCTGCTGAGCAGAGCACCTGATGCGGGGCTTAATCTCTGGACCCTGAGATCATGACCTGACCTGAAGGCAGAGACTTAACCCACTGAGCCACCCAGGCGCCCCAAATTATTTGGCACTGAATTTAGTCTGAGAAGGCTAATTTAGAGACATGTTAAAAAAATTTCTTTTTTGTCCATGATTGGACTTTACCATTTGTCATAGTAGTGAATATTTCTACTTAAAATAGTAATAACTGAAATTAAAAAACTGTCCTGATTCTAGCAAAATCTTATATAAGTTAAAAGGTTTAGGTAATCTAAGAATCAGATATAACCCCAATGATAGTGGGCTTTCAGAGACCCAACCTCCTACCGACTTCATGTTGTTGAGTTGAATCTTCACGGCACTGTACAATTAATTAGAGTGTCCAGCTTATTTTGTGGGATTAGTTCTTCAGCACATAGCAGATTATAATTTTCCACCTAATATCTGTTCTCCGTGTTTTTAGTAATAGAACTTCCATTGTCATTTAGGCAGCAATGGGGCAGGTAAATCCCACATTTCCAAAATTCCTTGCAGCCCGTGGTGACATGTGACCAGCTTCTAGCCAGTGAGATGCAAGGAAACACAGGAACTGAATTTTAGTGAGAGGGGCACCATTTCTTCTCTCCTCTCTTATTCTTACTGCCTGAACTGAAAACTGTAGCAAGTCTCTTGGACTACACTGTACTCTTGGAAGAGGAATAATGTAGTCAAGGTGGTAAAACAGATAAACTGACAAAATGTTTCATGGGAAAGAAAAATAAACATCTACTTTGTTTAAGCCACAATCATATTAATATGTTTTTACATGTAGTTGAACCTAATCCTGACATGCTATCCAATGTGATATTAACTGTATCATTGATAAAGTTCACTCAAAAATGGATTCTGTAGCAAAATATCAGTAGATATAAAAGGCTTGCTAAAAAGTTATGGGAGTCTCGAAAAAGTACATCTCTATATAATCTAACTTTAGGGAACTATTTACCCTAAAAGTTAAATTATTTTATTTCATGAGGATAAAACATTAGAATTCAAAGTCATTGCCTTTTCTCTTGTGGACCTCACACAGGTTTGATTTTACTGCATTTGCAGTTCATAATTTTCCTTGGCCATTTTATTTTTTCCAACTTCAAATGTGACCTTTATCATCTGAGTCCCCAGTCAGCAGTTAATCTTATGTTTTGATGTCATGTTTCCTGGCTAAATTGCTATAGTGTAGAAAGTATTCTAATTAATATGGCAAGATGTTGGAAGGAATGGTTAAGTATTATGATTTCACATATCAGCTGCAAGTTATAGGTGCTTTTGTTAAAAGACAATTTGTCCACATGAATGTAAAAATAACATATCTGTCATTCAAATTCACTTTTATGATAATTCCTTAATCCTTCATTTAATTTTCTGTCAATCTAATTTAGCCTGTTGCGCAAATGCATAAATAGGTAGTCAGTCTAATTGGGTTCTAAATATAGACATATCACACATATAGGATAAACTTCTTTTTCTACCTCTCCATGAACCAATCTTTTCCTTTCAAAAGTGAAGTGCTGGGTCATATTTACTTTTCAGTGGCTAAGGGGATATTTGGAAAAGGACATTTCAAGTTCAGTTTTGCTAATATCCTTATCAAGTTCCACAATTGTCAGATTTCTATTAAATCCAGACCTAGTTGTATTGAGGTGAGGGGAGGGGCAGTTTTATTTGAATTCATTTGTGTAGACTGGGATTGTTACCTGTCCATTAATTTGTTGTTTAATTTTGGTTCATCTCCATGGGACACTAAGGGAAGCTGGCATAATAATGTTAATCTTTTCTTTGGGGCCATATTGAATATGTCACAGTCACACGTTCAAAAATGTATATTTTAAGTGACTAGGCCACTATATAGATTTTTTTAAAATGGTCTGTATATTTTTCTAAGTTGTAGTAAAATACACATGATATAAACTTTACCATTTTAAGCATTATTATTCAAGTGCACAGTAACGTGATATTAAGTGCACCCACGTTGTTGTATAACTATCACTGCTATCCACCTCCAGAACTCTTCTCACATTGCAAAGCTGAAACTTTGTATCATTAAGCAAAAACTCCCCATTTCTCCCTCCCACATTCTGGCAATCACCCTTTTACTTTCTCTCTCCATGAATTTGACTGCTCTAGATACCCCATATAAATATTTGTCTTTTTGTGATTGGCTTGTATCACAGCATAATATCTAGGTTTACCTACATTGTAGTATGTGTTAGAATTTCCTTCCTTTTCACAGCTGAATAATACTTCATTGCATGTATATACACCACTTTGTTTATCCATTCATCTATCAGTGGGCACTTGAGTTATTTCTACTTTTTGGTCATTGTGAATAATGCTGTTATAAATATACAAATACCTCTTTGCAACTTCGCTTTCTATCCTTTTGGGTATATTCCCAGACAAAGATTTGCTGGATCATATAGTAATTCTGTTTGTTTGTTTGTTTGTTTGTTTATTGAGAAACTGCCATACTGTTTTCCAGAGGCGCTATATCATTTTACATTCCTAACAACAGTGCACACATGTTTTAATTTCCCCACATCCTCACCAAGATTTGCTATTATTTTGGTGTCCTTTTTTGGTATTAACCATTCACATGGGTGTGAGGTTATTACCTCTTTAAATATCATAAACTGTGTAAGTGTTGATCAACAATGTTAATTATGATAACCTAAATTTGCCAGGTAGATGAACAAAATAGAGAGCATATTTAAAGATGTATCATATTTTATCTTCTTATTTGCATTATGAATTTGTAATTAATGCTTGTGTATCCAGTGTCTGGGCTTCATATTGTTATGCCCCAATAACAGGTCCGTGATTAAAGGAGCGAGACTGATATAAAGCGAAGGTCAAGCAAAGATTTATTTCCTGCCAAGCATCAAGAATCAGACCGAACGTTTGGGGACACACCTCTTACAAGAGAGGGCGACCCTTCTCTGTTTCACAGACTAGCTTTTAAGGGCAAAGGCCATGCGGTTGGGCCTGGCCACGCACAGGTGACCAATGAGATTGTAACACACACAGGAAACTCCACAGTGATGCTAGGTGACCAATTGAATTACAATTTACCCTAGTAGACATTTGAACCAGCCTATTACACCTTGATTAGGATTGGCTCCAAAAAGGCTCCCAAAGGGCAGGGGCCCATACTCCTTGGTAGCTAGGGAGACAGTATGCAACCCCCCACTGATCAGATGTCTCCACCTGGCCTGACCCACCCTTGTATCTGGGCTTTGTTACCTGGAGCTGGTTTCTGGGACTTGTTCTTAAGTAAATCCCCTGGGGGAAGGGGAGCAGGGACAGTTTAACTTTAATGAAAGTCTCTTGCTAAATAGGTCCTTACACATATAAGGTGACTTTTTACAATATTGTTGAATTGCTTTTAATGTAGGCAATTAATTTCTTAAAAATAGATTGTATTCTATAAACTTGCTTGGAAGATCATTCATTATTAAGAACGTCAAGAACACTTTCCCATATACCTTGCATTTTAAAAATATGTCTTGGGGTATCCCACAACTGAATATTTGGCCAGTAGAGTAGTTGAAATCTGTTATACTAAAAAAATTAAATCATAGAAAATTATAATATGAGATTGAATATAATATTTTTAATGTGTTGCAATTTAAAGTAGTTTTACAAGGGACAGGCATTTTGATATACTCAGATAATATAATAACTTCAAATATACATTTAACATGTTCAAACAATTCCCTGAAAGCTGTATATATTTCAAGATCAAGAATGAATCTCATATGATATAATTTGAAGTACTCTGATGACAATCACTAACAATATAAACAAATACACCAAGAGCTCAAATTTAGATAATTCAGAATATGTATAATTGTTTTGGCTTTTCTTTTAAGAGGTAGTATATGGAGCCTATTTGAGAATTACCTGAATGTATACACAAAACCTGTCTTTTTTTTTAAATTAAATTAAATTAAAATTTTTAAAAGATTTTATTTATTTATTTGATACAGAGAGAGAGAGTGCAAGTAGGCAGAGAGGCAGGCAGAGAGAGGGAGAAGCAGGCTCCCTGCTGAGCAGAAAGCCCGATGCAGGCCTGGATCCCAGGACCCTGAGATCATGACCTGAGCTGAAGGCAGAGGCTTAATCCACTGAGCCACCCAGGTGCCCTCCACAAAACATTTCTGACCTTGTTTAGCAAATTCTCATTCAGAAATACCCTCCTGAAGCAATAAAATCACATTTGTTTTCAAGTCATAAACATTTAATTTACAAAAGGTGTTGAAAAAAAATTTTTAACAGACAATTTTTTAAAGAAATCTTTATTGTATTAGTTACTTCAGGTATTATAAAAATGACAACACCTTCTATTGTAGATGAAACTTTTGCAATTGCAACTGTTATGACTGTCCACACTGAATGGAACTTTAATGTCTCTTTAAAAGAAAAAAAAAAAAACAGGCATGCTTTGAATTGCTAATCAAGGCAATTTGCCAGTTGTAAATGGGGCACTGTAATGGGAGTAGATATGGACTTGAATGATACCATTTACAAGTTCACTCTTTTAGAAGGTATAAGAAAAATTTCACCAATAAACAAATTTGATCTTGAGTTAGGGACCAGTCCCATTTTCCACAGGTCATCTAGAAACACAAAATCCTGGAGAGAAAATGAGTATTAACCTATTGACTAACACATAAGTCACTGTCACCTCACAGTAATTGCACCACAAACAACATGACCTGTATTGCTTTACTTTCACAAAAATGAAGAAGGATTTTCTATTTCTAACATCCTCTCTATTCTCATAATATGGGTACATACACGGAAGTTTCGGTGTAGGTTTATTTTGACTTATCCACTATAAGTAGATTATGTAGTATGTAAACTATAATAGTCATTATTACCCAAGCAGTTGTATTGAATTCATTTTTCTTAGTGTCCATTATCCTTCATGAAGGAGCCCTCTATAATCACTATTGTCTGGGCAATGGCCCAAAATACTAGCTTTAAGAGGACAGTTCAATTCTGGTTTACCTGTCTGAAATACATTAGTACCCCAGAAAATTTTAGAGCTGATGAACCCCAACAGCTCTGAACCCCAAATTATAATATTTTCTGTAAATACTAGTTTTGATTAGCTATTTCCCTTTCACAAATCATTTGACATTCTTAAAAGTATGGACCATGAATACCCAACTTTTGTAGCAACATGGACAGGACTGGAAGAGATTATGCTGAGTGAAATAAGTCAAGCAGAGAGAGTCAATTATATGGTTTCACTTATTTGTGGAGCATAACAAATAGCATGGAGAACAAGGGGAGATGGAGAGGAGAAGGGAGTTGAGGGAAATTGGAAGGGGAGGTGAACCATGAGAGACTATGGACTCTGATAAACAAACTGAGGGTTTTGAAGGGGCAGAGGGTGGGAGGTTGAGGGAACTAGATGGTGGGTATTAGAGAGGGCATGGATTGCATGGAGCACTGGGTGTGGTGCAAAAACAATGACTACTGTTACACTGAAAAGAAATAAAAATTAAAAAAAAATAGTATGGACCAAAATATTAGGCTCAACAATAGCTCTTTGGTTTATTTTCTGGGGCTCCCTGCGTCCATTCACTCAAAGAAAAGTGGATGTGGTAAACTTATTTTGACTAAACTGTGAGTGCTTTAGGTCTTCTTTCCTTCTGTAGTTTTGTCATGTATCCATCTGCATCCTGGGGAAAGGTTCTTCACATCCTGGTGTCATCATCTTCCTTTTTTTTTTTTTTTTTTGGTCACCATGAAAATGACTCATGGAAATTGGAAAAGTTTTGTTTTCCCAGTGTGTTTGTCTTTCTCCATTGCTTATTTTATTTTATTTTTAAATTTCATTCTAATTCCAGTAAACACACAGTGTTATATTAGTTTCAGGTATGCAATATAGTGATTCAACACTCAACCGCTTCTTTTTTTTAATGTTTATTTTTTTTTAATTTTTTTTAATTTATTTTCAGTGTAACAGTATTCATTGTTTTTGCACCACACCCAGTGCTCCATGCAATCCATGCCCTCTCCAATACCCACCACCTGGTTCCCCTAATATCCCACCCTCGCCCCTTCAAAACCCTCAGATTGTTTTTCAGAGTCCATAGTCTCTCATGGTTCACCTCCCCTTCCAATTTCTCTCAACTCCCTTCTCCTCTCCAACTCCCCTTGTCCTCCATGCTATTTGTTATGCTCCACAAATAAGTGAAACCATATAATTGACTCTCTCTGCTTGACTTATTTCACTCAGCATAATCTCTTCCAGTCCCATCCATGTTGCTACAAAAGTTGGGTGTTCATCCTTTCTGCTTCTTATGTCCTATTTCCTTATATTACATAGCCTTCCTCTTGGCATCTCTTGAATGATTGCTTTATAGGATTATGTGACTATTTCATGTGCTTTTAAATCTAGATATGTTTTTATAATATGTTCTTTTTGGGAAGGCACCAAGTCTTATACCTTTTTTTTTTCGTTTGCCCTGATGTCCATTCCAGTGTTGAGGCTCGAGTTTCTTCTTGATTAATACTTACAGGTGTCATGATTTCCTCATACTTTTGCTTTAGGAATGTGGCGTCATGACAGACTTTGAATTGGGCAGCAATAGAGCTGAACTAGCAGCCACCCATGAGCATTAGTTTTGGAAAGTGTTCTGGCAATCTCTTTTGCTTCTTTTCCATGTTTCCTAATTTAATTCCAACTTAACTAAAAGAACCTGGGGACACAGGAAAGATGAGTGGCTTGTTTTGGAGAAAGGGGGAGCATGTCTGCAACTGAATCGTGGGCCTTTCTTTTTCACATGCATGTCTTTTGAGCCAGGGGGAATTAGCTAATGGGGATACTATCCAAATAACCTAGCTAAACCGAGTGAGTTCATATTGCCAAAGTAAGTTGTTTGTTAGGATTTGTGAAAATATCCAATTAATCCGGATTGATGAGGTGGGAGCTTGTTGAAATACTCTTGAAATGACTTCAAATAACATTGGGACTCTGGTTTCTTAGCCTGTATTTCTATGCTTATATTTTTCACTTCCAATCTTTCAAACGTTGGAAAATAAAATTCATAATGATAGGGACACAATATAAAATGAAATGAAACGAAACAAATAAACCTGAAACTGGTATTAAAACTTTCCTTGTTTGTTTATCTGTTACTGAGGAAAAAAACGTGCTTTTTAAAATAAGGAATAATTTCAAGAATTTAATTTAGTGTTTTAGAAAGAGTGTTATTCAATAATAATTGATGATACATATGTGTATTTGAACCTTCTTATACATTAAATCTAGAAACTCAAACAAGCAATAATAGTTAATATTTACTGTATGTGTACTTGATGCCAGACACTGCTCTAAGAGCTTTTTAATTATTAATCCTCACATTAATCTATTAGGTGGGATTATTCCTGTTCCCATCTTGTGTGTCAGGAAGTTGAGGCTGAGAATGGTTAAGATCAAATGAGTGCTAAGAAGTGAGATTAGGAACAGCAATTAGGAGCCTCTTAATGGTCGAACATCTTTATGATGGGTTCATATTTTTGTGGCTCTTTGTTCTGGCACACATGCTTTTGAATGTTTTGTGTAACTCGAACACCATTTGAAGACTACCATTTCTAAGACAAGCATTCACATATTTCTATAAACCAAAAATTAAGTCTAGTTAACAACTTTGTATAATTGCAGATGATTTGCTGTTTATATGACAAAATGTATATATGCTTAATACATTTGAAAATATCAAGTCCCTGTTTGTATTGTCTCAGAGAGATCCCATGGTGAGATGGTTCTGTAGAGACTTTCTGCTATATTAGAATAGCAAGGGGCGCCTGGGTGGCTCAGTGGGTTAAAGCCTCTGCCTTCGGCTCAGGTTGTGATCCCAGGGTCCTGGGATGGAGCCCCGCATCAGGCTCTCTGCTCAGCAGGGAGCTTCCTTCCTTTCCTTTCTCTCTGTCTGCCTCTCTGCCTACTTGTTATCTCTGTCAAATAAATAAATAAAATCTTTAAAAAAAAAAGTATAGCAAGATTTTTATATATTTGTTATCGGCTAATGGAGATCATACCTCCTTTCCACTTAATCACTTTCCCTCTTTCCTCCCTCCCATTAATAGTAGGATGATCTAAAACTCACCTTTTTTTTTTTTTTCACATGGCACTTTGTCATTTTCCCTTCCTCACATCTTTTGTGCAATACACAGGTAGTAGGGGAGTGCATTCCTATGTGTGTCTTGGTGACATATCTCTAATGCAATTCATTAGTCTTTTGAGGATAAACATAATACAGAAAGTATACCAGGCTGATTTTTTTTAAGCTGTTGAGCCTCTGATTAGCATCTGACTAGCTATAGTTAGCAAGATGTATGCCCTTCCAGTGATTTTTTTTGTGATTAACATAATCCAAGATTCTTTCTCATCTTTAAAATTTTCTTTTCTTGTTTTAAGATTTTATTTATTTATTTGACAAAGATAGAAGGAGCCCAAGCTCTTTCCAAGCAGGGCAGTGGCAGGCAAGGCAGAGGAAGAAGTAGGCTGCTCATTGAGCACGGAGCTGATGGCTCCATCCCTGGGGCATGACCTGAGTCGAAGGCAGATGCTTAACCTACTGAGCCACCCAGGCACCCCTCACCTTTGAAATTTTCTTATCTGCTGGCTTAAGGAAATTTTATGCTCACACGCACACACACAGACACACACACACACCCCCTTGATGTTCTTTGTGGGAAATAGAACAAAATAAAGCTATTACATTAGAAGAAATTATTTTCAATAAATAATGCTTATTAAATATTCCACTGGCAAGAAAAAAAACATGTTATTTTGAAGAATGCGATGATTAGAAACCTACATATATAGGGTTATATACTGCTGTGCCCACATAACATACAGAAGTTCCAGATGGGTAATGATAGGTCTCTATTTGAATCCTGAGGTAAAGTTTCATTAATTCCTACATTAACTCACTCATCATTCATCCATTTATTCATTCATCAACTATTTATTTTTAATTTAATTTAATTATTATTTTTAAAGATTTTATTTATTTATTTGACAGAGAGATAGAGAGCGAGCCCAAGCAGGTAGAGTGGCAGAGAGAGAGGGAGAAGCAGACTTTCTGCTGAGCAGGGAGCCCGATGTGAGGCCCGACCACAGGACCCTGGTATTATAAGGCAGACACTTAGACTGAGCCACCCAGGTGCCCCTCATTCATCATATTGACTAAGTATATGCCCTAAGACCTGAAACTGTGTGAGTTAGAAATATGATCAGGAACAACACAAATGTGGGCCTTGTCACAAAATACTTATAGTCTGGTGGGTGTAGACTGTTAATTAAGTCAGCTACAGATCGGTGAATGTTGAGGTGGGAGAAATGTACAGCAGAAAGAAATCATGGAAGATTTCATAGAAATCATAGGAGGCCATGGGATTTGTATTAGAAGAAATGAATTTCTACCTGATATTTAAAGGATGAAAAGGAGGTAATCAGTGCAATAACTAAATGGAGATTGTGTGTGTGTAGGAGGTAAGAGTAGATGCATAGTGTTCTGCAAACTATTTTCTGAATCAGCCTTTTTTTTTTTTTTAACATGGACAATTTGGTCACACAAATTCTAAGACCTTTTTTGCTCAGGAAAATGCTATGTTATTATGAAATCCTAGAAGCAACATCGCATTAATGAGATTAAAAGAGTCAAACTCTCCTAATGCTTAAGCAATATAATGCCTTATCAAAAATTCTATATCTTTTAAAGTTACAACTCTTTTGAACAAATAAAGTAATAGGCTCCTTCCAAGATGTCTGAAATTCTTGGATTATGTTTAATACTTCCTTAACACTTAGTAAATTACTATTATAATAAGCTAAATAATATCCTAGGGCTTGAACGAATGACTGCAGTCTTAGAGGCTCATAGCTTTCTACCATGGATAGTGTGCAAAGTGAGAGATACTGGTCCTTAACATGGGAACAACCCATTTGTAAAAAATAAAATAAAATTGTATGCAGAAAATTAATTTCATAACCTCTAGTCTGTAAAAGACCTCTTATTTCATCCTACAGAGAAAATTCCTTAAAATATTCTGAGAGAGTTAGACCAGAAGAATCAGATCCACTATAACTATAAATTCTTGGGTTTCTCAGCATCCTCCAGCGCCCGACCCTGACAATCCCTCACTTCTAAAAACCTGGAAAGAAGGGAAGAGTACAGTTATAATGGCAAGATAGTAAAATTTTCTAATTGGATCTTGTGGGGTATGGAATTTTGATTGAAGTCATTGGACTAAACTCAGTATAGGAATTACCCTCATAAAAGGGTATTGGCTCATTGTCAGTAGATGGACTGTGGAGAAACCATTTCTGAGAACACTGGAAAGATTTAGGCTGCATTATCATTTGACAACATGCAAGCATGAATTCTGTTTTCTCCCTTCAGATAAAGATAGGTCTGAGACTAGTTACAGAAATGAGAGATTTTTCCAGTGAATTTATTTTTGTGGAAAGATCAGATAAAGTTTCACCAAAGACACTGAAGACCTATATTAAGTTTAATATGTTAACAGTTGATAACAACATTCCTACTTATGAAAGTATATGTATTTAACTCAAAATAATTCCGTTTTAATGGTGAAAATTCAGAACTATTGCCAGTTGTGCATAAAAGACATCTTTGTACATACCTTACAAAGAATTTTGTTTTGTAAAGAGAGTATAATACACTATGAAGTAATAAGTGAATACAAAGTGTAGTTTCAAGAATTACTAGCTCTAAAATTTGGCATTTTCCTCTCATTTTTTTTTTTTTATTTTCATTTGTAAAATGGGGAAAACAATATTTAGAAAATCAGCTCTTTGAAGTCTGGTTAAATGAGGTGGCCTAGGTAAAGAATGTAGTATAGTGATCTGTACACACCAAGTGCTCAAAAAATGTTTGCTGTTACTTGCAAAAATGTAGGGGAAATAAGAGTAACAATATAAGAGCGAGATTAGAAAAAACAAACTTTTTCGTAAAATTAATTTGTTGTAACATTGAAGAACATTTGTTTCTCTTCTCCCATCTCCTATCCTGCCCACAAAAAGGAAAGGGAGTAAATTGATATATTTAATTTTATGTTAAACATTTACAATAATATCAGTCAATTAGGGCTTCTATAAAATTCTCAAAATAAATATTTGTGGCATTCTATAAACATCACTGTTCAAGTTTATTCCCAATGCATTTTCCTTAAAAATATTAGAAAAATCAAAATAAAATCTGCTTTTCAGATAGTCTCTATTGGATCTTTTCCTCAAATGTGGAAGATAATAAAGCCTCACCATGAAAGTAAGCATTTGTTGAGGTTCAGCAAGACCAGTCAGAGAGTAAAATAGGACTGTGGTCCTGCACCAGTTGGGAGAGGAAGCTGCAATGAAATGATTCAGTGCATTCAGTCCAGGACTTGCAACCCAGAGCCCAAGAATGTTGCAGTCAAAAAATGAATTATGAGCAGAAAGAAAAGCAATGGATATAATTAATCTTATATTTGTACTAGAAAGCAAATTAAGGATAAGCAAATTATGATAGAAAGAGGACAAATATGTCAATAAAATGCTAAATTCCTAATGGTTATTGATTGAACATTAATTCTAATTCTTAAGCCTCCACAAGCTATAGTTGATCTTTTAATAGTTTTATTTTACATTAACTATATACCCTATCTATCCCATGTCTTCAATTTAATCTTCTGAAGTCCATAAATCTCATGTATATTGTAGTGGGAAGGCGTTAACAAGATGCAAAATAGCCATTAGAACAACTTTCAAAATATTTTAAAAGTCAATTTTTAATTCTGTGTATTTTTTACATTAACCTGTTTAGTTCCTGTTATGTGCTGGGCAATGCATTAAGAATGCTACATGCTCTAAAATTTAACTTTAATAGCAACCATATGAGGTGAATGAGACTGTAGTAATTTTACGGATGAAATAACTTAGACTCCAAGGGGTAGGGGGGGTCAGGAGAGGGTTGGTGGGGTTATAAACAGTGGGGAGGGTATGTGCTGTGGTGAGTGCTGTGAAGTGGTAAACCTGGCGATTCACAGACCTGTACCCCTGGGGCTAAAAATACAATATGTTTATAAAAAAATTAAAAAAAAAAAAAAAGAAATAACTTAGACTCAAAGAGCTTGAGAATCTTACCTAAGATTCTGTAGCTAACTATGTATGAAAAACCTGGATCCGTAGCTCTGTCTGCTTACCTATAAGTTACATTCTGTTTGATTAAGAATAAAACTAGACTTATGTAATTATACATTCATATATTTTAAAAAGGTAAGTAGACCTTCAAGGTGTGCTACATAAAAACAGCATCTTTCCAACTTCCCACTCCCTATAGGCCATAATATTCAAGTGTTCAGCTAATTATTTTGGCATTTACTTCCATATAGCTAAAAAAATAAATTCTACTTTTTAAGACTGTGTGATATATCCAAAATAAAACATAACAAATTTTTAAGAATTAGGACCTCACAGAAAATATTCTTAATAGCAATTAAATTATAAAAGAAGAAAGAAATTTAAAATTTTTCTTCTTGTAATTGAATCAATTTTATTGCTTTAGATTTTTCAAGGCAATTTCTAGATGCATGCAATTTTATGATTGTTTAATCTTCTTGGAAGTTATTCCATTCTGTTCTATTGAGCACTTTTTAAAAAGATTTTGTTGAGCATTCTAATTGAGATCCTAGTCAGTTTTTAATATTTACATATATAAAGTTATATTATTATATATGCTTATACAATATATGTATATATGTGATTTTTATTCCTTTACATATAAAATTATAAAATTAAAAGTTTAAGTCATAAGAATTATAAAGAAAGCAATAGAAAATCCAACAAAATCTACAAATTTCCACAGAAAATTCAAGAGAGAATTGGAACTAATAATTCATCCATGTAATTGGAAACCATAACATGTGAAATTAAATATTCTTTTATATCAGCAATACACAATGAAAAAGAAACTAAAAATATCTTATTCATCATTACATCAAAAACTATAAGGTATGTGAATAAGAATACATAAATCGTTTTAAAACAAATTAAAAATATATTAAAATGTTTTATTTAAATATTTTAAAAGATTACTTTGATATTATAAAAGGATATAAAACAACTAAAATTGGGGAGGTACAATACAATTCTCTATGGTGGTAATTTTCTAAGAGCAAGGCAAATTCTTTATCTTCAGTATGATGATTTTGACACGCTTGAAGAATATAAAATTATATGTGGGATTATTTGCACTGTTTATTACTGATAGGAGATAGAATTCGATTTCTTTACATGTAAGTGGGATCAAGCCTATTGAATCCATGTATAGGGGAATGTGGGACCTTAGAAGGGAGGAAGGACAAAGAGAATGAAAGAAAAAGAGAGGAAAGGCCAAGTGTATGGCTGAGGGGAAACATTTGGGAGCAAACAATTTAGCCATTGCAGGGCTGTCACTTTTGTTTCATTTTTGTTTCATTTTGTTACCATCAAAGGGCTGTGGTTCCTCAATATGCTCTCCTCTTTACCTACCAAAGCTTCTTTCCTTTCTACCTGACCCACTGACACTGTGGCATATGTGAAGTTTTATTTAGGTTAAGTTTGCAACGGAAGAGGATAAGATGGCTGATTATCCATCACAAATAAAAAAGTAAAGGATAAGGTTTATTAATAGAAAATGAGTGTTGTGCTTTGCTTCCCCTTCTTTATTGGCCACGATTCTCAGAGAAATAGAGCCAATAGCACAGGACTCTCTCTCTACGTATACACACATATGTGCACGTGTATACTGTACATATACAAGTTTCATAGCTATAGGAAATAGAACCAATAATGTATGTGTGCCTCAGTGTGTGTGTGTGTGTGTGTGTGTGTGTATGATCAAAATTACCCTTCTTTCCACCTCTTGTCCTAAATCATTTTGATAAAAAACAATGCACGTTTCACTTCACACTTGGAGACCAAAATATTAAGAGGCATATATGACTGGTTGAGAAATAAGCACGAATGTCTTTTAGGCAGAAAGTGATACTGTATCAGCAAGTCCCTTGTTTTTTGCCAAAGTGATGGATTAAAAGGTTGGAAGGTACCACCTGGAATGGCGACGAATAAAGAAAGAGAAATGGGATGCATTGAGACTAACCTAACAATTACACTAATGAATTTTTTAAGTTACCTCATTTGGTATGGCCTGGTCATGCTTTCAGGAAGGAATGTGGGGCAGCTCTAGAGCGTGCTATGTGAGCTCGCAAGCTCAAATAATAATCTGAATAATACATGATCAAGAAAGAGTCAGGGTCCTTGTAGGAGTGAAACAGTTTTTCTTGCACCAAAGCTGGGATGCACACTTCCTTACATTAGCTTTTTTTTTTTTTTTTTTAACTAACATAAAACATATTATTTGCCCCAGGGGTACTCATATTAGCTTTTTAATTGGTTTTAAGTTTTATTTATTTATTTATTTATCTTAAAATTTTATTTATTTGTCAGAGAGAGAGCACAAGCAGGGAGAATTGTACAAGCAGGTAGAGGGAGAAGCAGGCTCCCCACTGAGCAAGAAGCTCAAAGTGAAACTCGATCCCAGGACCCTGGGATCATGACCTGAACTAGAGGCAGATGGGTAACTGACTGAGGCACCCAGATGCCCCTGGTTTTAAGTTTTAAAACAAATTGTCCTCTGTTTGACTTTCAGCCTACAGTTTTAGCCTCAATTATTGGGGACTGATACGAGGCTTGACTTCATACAAGTAGCATCTTTAAGTAAGTTTAGTGAATAATAGATTGATAAAGCCAGTTGAAACAATAAGGATTTATCTCTATTACCTATCTATCTCCTTGGTATGGACATACTAAACTTACAATAAATATTTTATTTCATTAAAAAATAAGTACAATATGGTATAAATCTATACTTCTTATTTCCCTTCTTTTTTAAAGCCCAATTAAGCTGTGTAACTTCTGAATCATAAGAACAGAAATTCAGGAGCTTATACAGGTTTTCCTTGCTATCCAAAAGTAGAATGCTCTTACGAAAACTTCCATAGGCTGAAATGGTAGAAAGCAAAGAAGTGATTACCATTAATTTATATGGAAAATTTTTTGACTATTCCCAGACCTAAAAAGCAACTTCTCTTAGGTCTTTCTGATACCTGAGGGCACATCTTGCTAATGGATGCAGAAAATAAACTGAGACAAAGCAACAGATGCTCACAGAGTTCAAAGCTATAGTGGCTTGATGATGAGATGCTGAGGGTAGCTCCCTGGAAAGGGGCTCGCCGGTGAGACTGTCACTGCTGGGCGTGTGTTCTGCCTGCATAACAGCTCGCCGTGAAACAGGCTGAACACTAGCTTCACTTTTCTCCTTTTTTCCTAAAACTGAAAATCTTCGGATTTCTTTTGACTAGTACAAGGTATCTAATGCAGGCTTATGTAAAAGCAAATTGGCCTGATGCCAGCTTTGAAAAGCAAAGGATCAAGGCACCTGGGTGGCTCCGTCGGTTGGGCATTGGCCTATAGTTTGGGTCTTGATTGATCCCAGGATCCTGGGATCCAGTCCTGTACCGGGCTTCCTGCTCAGCTGGAAGACTGTTTCTCTCCCTCTCTCTCTACCACTCCCCCTCTGCCTCTGCTTGTGCGCCTTCCTTCTCTCTCTTCCTCTCTGCGTCAAATAAATAAATAAATAAATAAATAAATAAATAAATAAAATCTTTGAAAAGCAGAAGATAATCTGTATACTATCCAGTTTGAAAAGGAAGCTTCTGGTAGGGTGCAGAAGTGGCCAAAAAGATTGATACCTGGCCTGGAACCCTTGCACAATGACTATAACAGCACGGTCTTTCCTGTTCAATGGTCCCTGCTTCTCTTGCTTCTAGGCCCTGCTTTGACTGATTTTGTAAATAGTGTAATTGTTTCCTTAAACAAAATTTCTGGCTGACTTGTGGAAATTCTGATAGAGACTTTCCAAATTTCCGTATCTGGATCCGAAATTCCAGGTTAAGTTTGGACAAGTTCACTGTACTAAAAATCAAGATCTTATCTTTTTCAGTGTTCTTTAGAAAGTACAGCTGTGATTTCTGTTGCTTTTTTTTTTTTTAATATAACCTAAGTTATGACTGTCAGGTAAGCGCTCTCATCTGTAATTTTTGGAATATTTAATTTTTTGTGCAACGGCAAAGAAGTCCTCAGTCTGCTCTAGAATTTCTTCCAAAGTCAAAGCACTTTCTAAGAATTGCCTAAACCTAGTTTCGCCTTATGGTGATTTTTATTTATTTATTTATTTATTTATTTATTTATTAAGAAACAATTCAAGGGAATGGGTTTCCTTGTGCATCTGTTATTCACTTTCTGAAAATGGGGGGTAATAAAAATAGACCTAATTATATGCATATGTTCCTATCAATTTATTTAACCTGATGAAAAGATAGCCAGCTGGGCAGGTTTTTTTTAGTACAGGGCAGAAAGCAATCAGGGAGGAGCAATCAGAAATATCTGAAAACTCTCTTGTGGCCATTGAAACCATGTCATACACTGGTTATTTAAAAATCCTCTCTGATATTGACTGAATGATTAAATGGGAAAGTAATATGTCAACTCTTATTTCTGGTAAATGAAACAAAATCTAATCAGCTACCTTATTTCAGCCTGCCATATTAATAAAAAATGATGAAGCTCAATGTAGAATATTTCTTCTCAAGTATATAGATAAGATAATCTTGAAAAGAGTAATTGCTATGGGCTTGCTTTTTTTCCTAACAATATTTGGAGGGAAAATTTATTTCTTTGCACTTCATCTCTCCCATGAGTGCTTTAGAAAATATGTAGTTATTTTATTTGAATTCTCAAAAAAAAACCCACCATGGAGGCCCTTAGTCGAAGTGAGAAGAATTTAATTCTTTAAAATCAGAGGTCTTTGATAAGTAAATGATATGGCAACTTTCATTCTTGATGTTTGAATAAACATGAGATAAACTTAAAAACAGAAATGTGTTTTTGGGTGCCTGGGAGACTCAGGTCATGGTCCCAGGGTCCTGGGATGGAGCCCTGGGCCAAGCTCCCTGACTAGTGGGAAGCCTTCTTCTCCCTCTCCCATTCTTCCTACTTCTATTCCCTCTCTGTCAAATTAAACAAAACAAAACAAACAAACAAACAAAATATATATATATAATGTCTTTCATCTAAAAGAATACCAGACTCTATTAAGAAAATTAAGACATGGGGTTTGATATGCACTTGAGATTGGAGTTGCATTCTGTCATAGTGGATACTTATTTTCCTGTGTTTCTACTTCCCTGGTGGGAATCTAGATGTGATTTTTATGAATCTTTTCTCTGTAAAGTGGAAAATTAGGTTGCATAAAAAAGCATTCTGAGTTATGTTAGTCCTGAAGTAGTTTTAGCATGTCTTTGTAACTCACATTAACCAATTTCTTGTATTTTATAATTATAACATTATGCTTTTGAAATGCAGATCTACAACTTTGTATTTTCATTTCTAAAATTTAGAAAGTTGTGAAAAACATAGAGTTTTTTTTTTCTTTTTTCTTTTATAACCATGTAGCAGGAAAAACAAGAGCTGATTTGACATGGTCTTTAATTAACTCACCTAGTGTGAATGTTTATAAATTTCTCTGATAAATATCATTATGTTCTATTGCAGTGTGCTGCCCTAGACTCCAATGTATAATAATTATATTTTATTAGCTTTCTAAAACCCAAAATATATCTAGTTGTGAGAGTATATAAGAATTTCAGATCTTACATTTTCCTCTTTCAAATTCTTTCCTATGGTCTGTTTTGAGCCTAATGAACTAATTTTGGTTATTGTTTTTGAAGCAGTCTCTGTTATTATTTAACTTTTCATTCATTAACACTGGCCACTTAACCCCATGCATATCTCTTTGTTTATGATTCGACTTGAAAATCCACAATAATTCATCATTTTAAACATAGGAAACTTAAGGAAGTCTTAGTTTAGCTAGTACAACTGGATCTGAATCATAGCACTCAGATTTGACATTTAAGGTCTAAATTTTTACAGTTGGCCTGAGGAAAGAAAAGATGTCTTAATCTAGTGTTATTTCATGATTTAGATAGCAAGAGAGTTTGTCAGTTTTTTTTCTTTTTCAGTCCATTCATCTTTGACATTTCTTCTACTCGAAACAACAACAACAACAACAATAAATCAAAAACAAAACAAAACGGAAGAGTATTGATAACTATTTGAAAAGATCGTTGTATTTTGTTATGTTTTCTTCTATTAAATTTTAAAGTTTGGAATTAGGTCACTTTTTAAAAAATCTTAACATAATTAAATGTAATTATCCCTGAAGAAAGAAAAAGGAAGAGGTATTTAAAATTCTTTTAGGTATTTAAAATTCATTTATTTTGAAACTCAGGATTCATGGAAGATTAATAATTGTTATTGTGTCTACGTTTACTTTATTTCACCTTGAAATACAAGTGAACAAATTATTGAAAGCATATGAATGAAAAGTAAAATGACTTTAAATAAAGTCCTGTTTGGAACTCCTGGGTGGCTCAGTCAGTTAAGTGGCTGTCTTTGGCTCAGGTCATGATCCCAGGGTCTTGGAAACTAGCCCTGCTTCTAGTTCCTTGCTCAGCAGGGAGTCTGCTTCTCCCTCTGCCTGCTGATCCCCCTGCTTGTGCTCTCTCTCTCTCTCTGTGTCAAATAAATAAAATCTTTAAAAAATAAATAAATAAAGTAATAAAGTCCAGGCAAATTTGCATGAGTCACATTACAAATGAACCTTTACCCTAGGTACAAAATTGTCATTTTCACTCATAAAGATTCAAAATAAAATATTATATATTTTTCCTTTACACAAAAGGACAGCGAGATTGATTTTTCATAGTAGTAGTAGGATGTATATTTAACATAATTTTACATTTGCGTACTCTCTACGAAGTCATTTATTTTAATGTTTATAGCAATATTTTCAGAGAATATATTTTGAAACTCAGTAGTATCTATACCCTATTTTAGAAATGTATATATATGTTTTATATATATAAATATAAATATATATACATATATATTATATATATGTGAACTAATGAACTAATGTATAAAAACCTAATGAGTTTTGTACTAATGTTTATACAGAAACCTAATGTTTTTTGATTAGCTAGGCCAAAATTTTATTTACTGTATTTGCCTCTGAGTGACTTCCGTAACTTAACAGGCTGAGTTCCCTTCAAGAGTTAAAAAAAAAAAAAAAAAAAAGGTTGAAATGACTGTTTTCAAAAGAATTCATTAATTAAATGAATATTTATTGAACATCTACCTTATTCAGACACTATTTTTTTAAAGATTTTATTTTTATTTATTTATTTGACAGAGAGTGAGAGAGAGAAAGTGTACAAGCAGGGGGAACAGAGAGGGAGTGAGAAGCGGACTCCCTGCTGAGCAGGGAGCCTGATGCGGGACTCGATCCCAGGACCCTGAGATCATGACCTGAGCTGAAGGCAGGCGCTTAACCATCTGAGCCACCCAGGCACCCCTTATTCAGACACTATTATATCACTGGGAATACTACAGTGAACAAAACAGAGAAAAAAAAAAAATCCTAGCCCTTAATGAGGTTAACAGTCTACCAGGACGAGGCAGTCAGTGCCCAAAGAAGTAAAGCAGATAAGAGATTAGGTAATAAAACAGGTCAGAGAAGCAGATAGAGAATTTCAAGGTGGGGATTTGTAATTTTAAATGGAGTGATCAAAGGGAAATGTTACTGAAATGGTAACATTTTAACAAATACCTGAAGGAAGGCAAGGAGTAAGAGGTGTAGATAACCAGAGTAGGGTATTTCGTGAGATCAATCAACAAGAGCAAAGACCCCGAGGCAGAAGCAGGCCTTCTGTGTTTCCAGGGAAAATACAGGATCCTGTGTCCATAATGCATGTTTGCTTTTTCATAGATATTTGAAAGCTGAGTTTTCGGAGTGTTATTCAAATGAGTATTTATAATTAATGCATCAATGAAATGAGATTATATGTAGGTATCATCCCAAAGAAAATACTTTGATATTCATTGTGAAGATAGCTTGAAGGGAAAAATAATACCTAGAAAAAGGGAAGTGAGAGTCCCTGGCTCAATCCTAGTCAGTCTGCTTTTAAGCAGTGCATGAAATTTTTCATATTTTGTTTTAGGAAGGCTACAAATAACTAAAGAACCCAGAGGAAAAGATCAATATGGTGAAGGAACTTAAAGCCTTATCACATAAGAGCAAGCAAAAGGATCAAGACTGTTCAGTCTGCAGATGAAAAGCCTTTCAGGAGAGAGAATCAACAGCAAGGAGATGAGAGCTCTCCACCATCTGATTTTTTGCCAGAAATAATCATGAAACTTTAAATCTGGAAATTCTACTTGAGCTCAACCCTTTATTTACATGTTGCTTTTATGTAGCCAAATTATAATTAGACTTCCTACAAATGCCCAAAAAAAGGAGAGCCCAAATAGGACTCAATAGTTACTTTATGAATACCACGTTTCTAGAACCCTTAAAATAGCTTACCACGTGTCCTCATCTCCAGCTGAAGAAACCAGAATTTCAAGGCATTAAGTCAACTCTGCAGAGTCATACTTCTGGTAATGATTGGCCATCTCCAAACCTCACATTCCTTGAGCTTCCACCACCATCCAGGAATCCCACTACAATGCAACTCAAGGAACAGCCTTCTAACCAGGAGAGATAATTTGAGATTGGAGCTACTAACCTCAGGAGGAAATGAGAGTAGATTGCTCAGGCAGTCCCTGACAGGCTATGTGACCATTTGTTGAGGATTCAGACACTGAGTAAGGGGTTTTAGGAATGTGTTTCTAACATCCCTCTTGATGCTAATGCTTCGCGATTATATATTGTCTGTTGTGTTTAAAAAAATCAGAATACTTGATAGTAAAAACTTGTATATAGTCTAGTTTGTATTCCATATGTCTTTGAATCAATTTGATTTCATTTTTATATATTACACTCTTAGTTGTTAGACTGACTTCTCCAAGTCAAAATTGATGTGCTTGTAACAAAACAAAGATCAAAGCTAGACTTTTGTATACCTGTTTATTATTTTGAAATTAAGTCAGAACCTAAAGACATCTCCTGGTGAATATACAGCTTAACATCTAATGATAGCTCCTTTACAAAAGGTTCATTTTTTTGAATTATCTAAAATATTTGATTTAACCAAAAGCTGCTACAGAATCTATTCCTTAACATCTCTCCCTTCACGTGGTGTGTCCCTCAGTGACACAAGTGTCACCAAAATATTTTCTATTAAAATGCTAGAATATATTTTTCAACCTATTTTTAATAAATAAAGCCCTTCTTCGTTAGCATGTTAGTTTATGATTCCCTCTGTTTCTAAATGAATAGCAGCAGGAATTCTTAACTGCTGCTTGGATTTACCCCAGAGAATAGAAACTTCAAAGATGTATGTATGCTTTTAGGTTTGACATAAAAGAGGACAGAGGTACATATTTTATAAATACTATTCAACCTATGCATGACAGATTAGAGCTTGATAAGACACCTCATTAAAAATGTCCCTGCTGTTTGATTTTCTCAAAATATTGATTTCATAAAATATTGATTTTCTATTTGCTCTAATGTTCCCAAGTTTGCCTGATTATTGAATAAATGTCTCTACTTCCCAGATGTATGCTGTGTCTTTTCCATATACAAAAAAATAGAATGACTTATTAAAATGAAATAATAGTCATGTTTACAGTAGTTAATACACATGTTGAAATTATTTTGTACCAAGAATTACTTCTATTGAACTCGCTACTATCATTGTCCCTTTCCTGTTACCAAATGTGTGTTAGGATCTACATTTTTCAAATATTATCTTGTCATCAAAGCCTTCCTTGAACATCTCACTTAAAATCACAACCCTTAATACTTACTAAGCCCATCTTTGCCCTATTTTAAAATCAATAGTATTAATTGTTTCCTAATCAACTATCATTTTTTAATGTGGTTTATTGTTCACTTCCATCTTTCAGAATAGCGAATCCATGTGGACAGGCATTCCTGCCTTTTTATTTTTGTCCAGAATGAAAGTGACTCAAAGCCTAGCAGGTATCTTGCATGTGGTAAGGACTCAATAAATATTTGCTGAGTGGCCCCATTTTACCTGTGACGAAAATGAAATAAAGCAAGTGATGTCATCAGGTCTTGAGCAACTCTCTGTGCAGCACACCATGAAGTAGGAATGGGAATAAAATGGTAAGAAAAAATCTGATTTGAGCCTTGCTTTCTCAATTCCCTTGAAAGTGACTCTTGAAGGGAAGACATTAATCAAATAGTGGTAGGTCAGGTTATATGTATCTTATAATTACCAACTATGATAAGGACTAAAATAGAGAGACCCAGAGCATTTGAAGAACCTAAATGTCCCACCTGGCATGCCGGTGGGTGGGAGATTAACCTCTTTGGAACAGTGATGAAAGATTAGAGAACCCTTATAAGCAAAAGGGGGAAAAAAAGATTGAAAGAAGAAGAGAAGGAAAGGGAGAAAGGGACAAAAAAACATGAAAGAAGGAGAGAAAGAAAGAGAGAAAAGGGAAAAGGAAAGGAAAAAGGAAAGGAAAGGAAAGGAAAATAACTTTCTATTGAAAATCTTCCTTATAGTCTGGTGCATATATTCAAACATAGAGTGCAACTGTGGTCTCATTAAATTGCACAAAATAAACACTAATTCACAACTCTTTCACATGTTATTGGAAATCCTAATTCCCTCTTCCAGGAATTCTGTTTATTTCTCTTTCCTTTTCAGGATTATTTTGGGTTCCAAGCTCAGGGCTTTACATACTGATTTAGTGTAGGGTTTCTTCCACCTACTTTTTCCTGTTCAAACATTGTCAGTTTGGATAAGAAGCCCTGCCTCTTTCCTTAATTGTCGTCAAGGCATTTTATGTGTATAGGGTGTTTCATTGAGTCATCAGGGAGACAAAGGATTTCTTTACTCAGCCACAATACTGCCCAGCGTTGAATTCTAGACATCCCTGTCTCTTAAAGCTGTTTGGCCATTAAGCAGCTGAGTCCCCAGCTTCTTACCAAGTTGCTTGCTTTCCTAGCTCTCAACTGTTCTCTAAGATTGCCTTTTCTATTTTCTCTTTTTGAAATATCTTTCCATTCATGAAGTTATGTCGTTAAGTTCCTTTCTCTCTCTCTCTTCCCCTTTCTCTCATCTTCAGTTCCTAATAATCCAAAGCATAATCTCAGGATCTCATCACTCTCTCTCTCTCTCTCTTTTTTTTTTTTTTTTTTTTGACAGACAGATCACAAGTAGACAGAGATGCAGGCAGAGAGAAAGGAGGAAGCAGGCTCCCCACTGAGCAGAGAGCCTGATGCGGGGCTCGATCCCAGGACGCTGGGATCATGACCTGAGCCAAAGGCAGAGGCTTAACCCACTGAGCCACCCAGGCCCCATGGATCTCATCACTCTCTTAAGATACTCTTTTAAATGACCAGCCACCTAATTCAGTATATCTAGGGTTTTGTTTTTCCTTTGTTTCAGTTTTAGTTATTAAAAGTCATGTGATAATGAACATCTTTGTGCAATAGGCTGTCATAGAATTAAATGGAAACCAATTTCTTTGACTTTTATCTCTTCATATATCTCTTTAGATATCTTCAGATACAGATACCTGGCCTTCTGAGGTCAGTTCCTTCTTTTCTGGAGTATATCCTTTGTAAGTTATTTTATATTATTTCATTTATTTTTTTCTGTGTTTTTTTTTTTAAATTATGTTCCATTAGCAGCATATAGTACATCATTGGTTTTTGATGTAGTATTCAGCAATTCATTAGTTGCGTATAACACCCAGTGCTCATGACCACACATACGCTCTTTAATACCCATCACCCGGTTACCCTATCCCTCCATTCCCCTCCCTTCTGTAACCCTCAGTTTGGTTCTTGCAATCCAGAATCTCTCATGGTTTGTCTTCTTCTCTGACTCCCCACCCCCTTCAGTTTTCCTTTCCTTCCCCTAATGTCCTCCATGCTGTTCCTTATGTTCCACATATGAGTGAAACCAAATGATAATTGTCTTTCTCTGCTTGACTTATTTCATTTAGCATAATCCCCTCCAGTTCCATCCAGGTAGATGCAAATGGTGGATATTCATCCTTTCTAATGGAGGCGTAATATTCCATTGTATATATGGACCGTATCTTCTTTATCCATTCATCTGTTGAAGGGCGTCT
Organism: Lontra canadensis; assembly: GCF_010015895.1. Classification (NCBI taxonomy): domain Eukaryota; kingdom Metazoa; phylum Chordata; class Mammalia; order Carnivora; family Mustelidae; genus Lontra; species Lontra canadensis. The sequence goes on along the minus strand of NW_022631009.1, from coordinate 11,232,012 downwards.
TGGCTCCTTCCATAGTTTAGCTATTGTGGACATCGCTGCTCTGAACATTGGGGTTCATATGCCCCTTCTTTTCACTACATCTGTAACTTTGAGGTAAATAGTAGTAATAGTAGTAGTAGTAGTAGTAGTAGTGCAATTGCTGGCTCATAGAAGTTATTCTAAAGAGAAGCTAGTAAACTCTTGTTTTTAAAATATCTGAAAATATGTTTTGCTTTACTTTGGTTCTGAGGTTTGGTGGTTATGCAATTCTAGCCCCATGGCTTTATACTCTTGGCACTTTAAAGATCTTATATTACTATCTCTAGCTTCCAATGTTGTGGATAAACCAAAATCAAGATATACTTGTTCTTACTCAGATGTCAAGATATGTGTCACAAGAAGGTGTGAAGTTGTATATTGCTTACACAACTGAAGTCCGTGGGGTGAGAAGGAAATGGCTCTTACGCTGGTCCAAAATGGCTTGAGAAAACAGGGCAGGGAGAGCAGCCTGGCTTTCATTATGGTTGAGCATGGGGCTGGGACGAAAATTCCTTTGTACTGGCAGGGGATTGCATGGTTTGAATCTCACAAAAGTTTCAAAGGAGTGGGCACCAGGCATTTTTATCAGTCTGTCCAGGTGTGGGGCACCAGGGAAAGAGAGAGGGTGAGGCTTAAAAGTTGTCAGCAGCCAAACATCTAAAAGTGCAATCAGACTCCTCATCACAACCTTACAGTACTCTGAATGCATTTATATGAAATTTCACCAAGATACATGCGACAAGCATCCAGATCCTGGAGGCAGGAATTCACGAACCTCCAAACCCATGCCTGGAATCAAGACCATTCTGAGATCAAGCTTCAGGCACTACCCATAAGGTGACAGGCTATGATTATTTACATCAGGGTCTCACACATCTCTACAATATTTTAACCGATCGCCATTTTAACAATGAGAAGTATTTTTAATATTCATTATTCTAATTCTAAGCTGGAGCCAAGATCTTCCCCAGATTTCTCTTGTTACTGCTGAGCTATGGCTCAGATTCTTGGCACTTAAATGAGGCTCAGCCTAATGAAGATGGAGCTTGACAAAAAGATGACTTGTAATGCTTCTCCTTGACTAGTTCCTTGTCCACTGCTTTGTCAGGGATTCCAACCCTATTAGGCTGAATCCTGTTTTTGATAACAAAGACTGTCAAATTTCTATGCAGCATAATGAATTGAAACTCAGTCAGAACATAACATGACATATACCTTTTCAAAAACATACTTAAATAAAAATAAAAGGAAAATAATTTTAAAAACCTTGTAACTCTAAAGCTGATTAAGAAAAGAGTCCTGGCCAATGCAGATGTGAAGTGTTCCCCTAGTCTAACAGGCTGTCATTAGTGAACAAAGGGCATATGACCTGAAGTACAACATACTTTCATTTTTACAAGAATGGCATGATAGGAAAACACAAGTACATTTGTTTTTACATATTAAAAAAGCAAGTGCATTTTATTTTTTTATTTTTTATTAACATATAATGTATTAGCTCCAGGGGTTCATGTCTGTGAATCATCAAGTTTACACACTTCACAGCACTCACCATAGCACATATCCTCCCCAATGTCCATAACCCAACCACCCTCTCCCTACCCAACACATGTACATATTAAACTTACCAAAAAACACCTTGGTTTATGTGTGAAACAGACTTAGTTTCCAAACATAGATAATTTAAACAGGTTTTTGACCTCCGTGAATCTCTCTCCATGCTGTGTATATATTACAGAAAGGCTAGCATCTTTGGTTTTTCCTTTTAACTGCCAAGGCACTTTCATTAAATGGCAACCAAGAAATTTCTTCTATAATACAACCCACCTAATTAGTTCTCATTTTCTGCCTGAGAACCTGCTCTTCTCAGGACAACTGCCAGTGACTAATCCTCCCTTTAGAGAAAATTCTAGATCCCCACGCTGTCCACACTATGGTGTGGATTTGTCCTCTGGTCCTCCAGAAGAACTCTGCTCCCCACCTCAACACACACACACACACACACACACACACACACACCCTGAAATTGGTTGGAGATCATAGGTACATAGATGGATAGATGATAGCATTATGGAGCCAATTGAATTAATTCAAGTAAATAACTGACCTTACCTAACAGAACAATTATCATCTCAGCCTAAAATATTTGCTTTCAGGCCACTTCAGTTTTCTTTAGAATGAATACGCCATTTCTTTTAATTTCTGTAACTAAATGCCTGCTCATCAAATTTGCTGAAAATAAAGACAATTCAAAAGGGAATTCAAATCGCAATCTTTGATATATTAAAACTTAAATGTGGCTTTTAAATAAAATATTTCCTTCAGCTTTAACCACTTAATAGCTATAAAGCCTTAATACAGAAAAAAAAAATTGTCTTGAGTTTCATCCACTGCTTCTCACTACATTATCATTTCTGTTATCAAAAAATAATGCCTTACCTAAATAAAACATAGTGTTATATTCATATGTTCATCTTTCTCTGGACTTCATTGTTGATGTCATATTTCTGGAGGTTTTAAAGCTGTTCAGGAACATAAGACAGAAGAATCATTGCTTTTTCCTTGATCACCAAATTTTCATGACCAAATCTTGCTTACATACCACGTTTCTCTAGAGTGCTGCCAGTTCTTTATGGTGAATCTTCCAAGTTTATAGCAAACTGCTTGTTAGAGTTTTAACTCTAAGTAAGTTCTGGACTTGTTTACACATGGCAATGAAATTTTTATCATGCTGTGAATTTCAATGCAGTTGTCAATTCTGCTATTTATTCTTAGGTTTGCAATGTCCTTACTCACGTCTGATTTTCTGTTGTTATAAATCAAGTTCCAATTTCTCCATAATATTTGAATTAGAAAACACAGGATGCAAGTTTTTTTGAACTTCCTGCTTAATATCATTGCTTACATTTTAAGAGAGAAGCCAAAATGAAATTCTAATAAAGAGGCTTTCAGAAATTGAATGTCATCAAAGAAGTGCTGTAAACTAACGTAAGAATCATGGTAAAATTGAAACTTTCTCTGTAAAGCAGCCATTGCAGCTGTCACAGGAGAGGCCTACAAAAATGCAATGTATTGATTATCATAATATTCTGATGTTTATTAAGAAAAGGAGAAAGAAATATAGTAGAACGCTTAAGTTAAAAAATTCATGTTATACCAGCTAAAAAATTTGGAGCAATAGTTGGAAAGGTCTAGGGAATTGTTTTTCATGAATAAACTGCTCTTTGTATATACTCAAATATGATGCTAGCAAGCTATAGGTCAGGTATGTGGCCCACAGTGCATGGAGCTTTGGGAAATAAAAAACAAAATAAAATTATCACCTACAACCGGACCACTTTGATGTTTTGGAATCTAAAACCTGGGATAGGATTTCCCCAAGAGAGTATTTTGTAAGTCTGTAATAGTCATTGGGTTTGCATAGCAGATACATATTTAAATAAACATTATTTTATTATAATTTTATTTTTAAATAAAATTTTAATATTTTATTTTATTTTTTATAAAATATAATATATAAAATATATATTTTATATTTTATAAAATATAATATATATAAAATAAAATATAATATTTTATTATAAAATATTATTTATATTTTATTTTTTATAGCTAAGGACATTACATTGAATGTTTTAAAATTTATATTGAAAGGTGATATTATACACATATTTTAATCTAGGAGATTAAAAGGGGAATTATGAAATATTTGTCTAATAGGAGAAAGGACTTTGGTAGGATGGAGGATCGTCGTGCTACTTCAGATGACATCTTCTTCACTTCTCACCATGATCGACTGCTGTGAGCATTTGAGGAAACACATGCACACTTCTGAGGTGACTATATCTTATTTACGTTCAAGTCCACACTATCTAGAACATTCCTGGCACACTGGAGACTTGCTGTATATGTATGTTGATTGGGATCAATTCCATCAACTACACGATGCCTACTGATTAAGCCAAGCAAATGCAGGCATTATGTAAATCCCTATTGGGCCGCTGTTTGCAGACAGAATCAGTATATTACAGAGTTAGTATAAACCAGAGCCTTGAGTTTAAGACTCCGAGCTTCTTTATTGCCAGCTCAAAATAAAAACACGGAGGAAGGGGTGCCTGGGTGGCTCAGTGGGTTAAAGCCTCTGCCTTTGGCTCAGGTCATGGTCCCGGGGTCCTGGGGTCCTGGGATCGAGCCCGGCGCCGGGGTCCCTGCTTGGCAGGGAGCCTGCTTCTTCCTCTCTCTCTGCCTGCTTCTCTGCCTACTTGTGATCTCAGTCAAATAAATAAATAAGATCTTAAAAAAAAAATGAGGAAAAGATCTTTCATTAGCCTTGACGGGTCATTTCTCCTTTAAGGCATCCTGAACTAATTACAATGGTCAGAAAGCTGAGTATTAAAATTCAGTGGGACCCTGGTCAACACTGAGAGACACTGTGTTGGAAATCTGGCCAAAATCATGTGAGTGGAGTCAAGGAGCAACAGTAAACCCATAAGAAAGTTGAATGGGTTGTTGGATGGATAAACTAGGAGTCACCCCTGAGAATCTGAAGATTATGGAAACTTCTCCCAGAAAGATTTACATGTGCACTCACACAGAAGCATACAAATTACACAGCAAAAATGTTTGTTTCAAAACCCAGGTTCCCTGATTTTTGAATTAGTTGTGGAGCCGATTGGGTGTGAAACAGCAGCGGGTAACATGGAGGCTACTCGCCACACAGGAAGCCTGATCAACCGAGAAGAGAATGCTGCTGGGCACGACAAAGCCGAGTAAGAGAGAGAGAGAGAGAGATATCTGAGTCCTTGGACCCAATTTCCCCCAAAATTTGTTTTGCCCACAATTTCCTGTAGTAGGAGGCAATAAATTTGGCTTTTAATTTATTTGATTTGGGTTCTGTCACTTGAAACCAAAATAGTCCATTCAATATTGATGTGTAACTCAATATATTAAGAAAAACTGCATTATGATATTAGCAAAATTATTTGGCCACAACATCAACCCATGACACTGCGAAATCCTTATCTTTTGGTAATTAATTTTAATTAGTTTTTGCTTTTGGCCTAACAGGAAGAGAATGCATATTGTGGCACATAGATGCATCTAAATTGACCTTGAAATGATTATAGATCTCTCTTTTTGAATGATAGTGGTCTTTTAATTTTATTATGAAGTACCTGAAAACTATTCCCAATAGGAAATTAAAATAAGGCCCATAAAGGATAAAATATCTAATCTCAACCTGGGTTGTGGAGATGAAATTTATTGAATGCTGACACTTAGTAATATACCAGCAGTCTATAAATGACTCTTATGATGGGGACTGTTTTCTTGATGATTGCCATAATATTGTGCATATAATTTTTTGTTTGTTTAATTACTATTTATTTGAAATGTATTTTTATTTAGCGTGATTAAAAGTCATGCTAATAGCAAATAAAACATGTTCTTTAATTTCTAAGCAGCTGTGCCTTTTTTGAGGGTTGTTGGGCAAATTCAATGTGACTTCTTGAAAACTTTAAACAAACCATGGACCTAAATGAGCTGCAAATCCAAACTTCCTGTGACGATAGATCTTCTCAGGCAGACTTTCACAGTTCACGATGATTTTCTCTACTGGTATCTTAGCTACACATATGGAAAGTAGTTTCAGTTAGAAGCTCGTTTGCATGTTTTTTTTTTTTTTTTCTAAAGAGAAATAGAGCTATGATATTAAAACAAAGAATACAAAACATAAGTGCAAACACTTGAAACATTTGGTTTTATAATAAAGTTATTGAAATAAATTAGAATTTTTATTCTCTAGTTTTTAGCAATTCTTGAGATTCTGTAATGTATTGAAGAAAGAAATTTATACCACATGTATATGGCTTTTATAACATTGTTGATTCTTACAGAAGATGGTGGCTTCACTAAATCATTCATTAAATGGTAATTGCCATTACAAAAAAATTAAATTAAATTAAAAAAATAAAATTAAAAAATTAGAAAGTTACAGAATAGACATGTCCCTCCACAAGATTTGCTAAGGACTTAGCATTTCCTTATTTTTTTCTTTCTGGTAAATTTTCTACAAGAACTTGACTTAGAAATAGCATGTCTTTTTTCAGATTTATGAAGACATATATATTTTTTTCCAAGCAGCTTAACATCATGTGATGTAATTGTTGAAGCACTGAGGTCAGACATGCAGTATATTCTGTAAAAATGTCTAAAATCTATTGTTTCCCACATATTCCCTGTAGCTTTTAAATTAAAGGAACCATAAAAGCAATCAAACATATAGAAAATATGTCAGTTTTTTCCCCAAGTGAATTTCCCTCCAAATCTCTTTCGCTCTATCTTAAATTTCAAATAACACATTTCAAAGGATTTTGAAGATAAGCATATTTTCTTCTATTTATTATCCCATACCACACATCTGAATAACAATGGAGTCCCGTGTTTGTTTTTAAAAATATGAATGGTATGGTAGATTTATGGTAAAACTAAGTAGTTTTAATTCTGAGATTACAAAAGCAAATTTTATTGTTCCTGTAATCAGCTTAACAGTCTCCATTAAATTTTTAAATTAATTGAATGTCTCATACAAAGTAATTGCCTAAATAACTGGCTATTTTTTTATTGTTTTAACTAATTTAACTCATTTTTTGAGAAAGAAACTAATAGTATAGTAAGAAGTTGATCACTTGAGTCCCAGACCAAAATTTTCCAGAGCCCAAAAATGAATTAATCGGTTAATATTTCTGGCCTAAGTCTACAAGCATAACTACTTTGATCACAGAGCTGGTCAGATGAAAGACTGCCCTCTTTTCTCCAAATTCCAAGGATGTTTAACATACTTGACTGATTTTTGATTTGTCTTAAGGATCACAATGGTCAACTAATAGTGCATGTTGCCATAGTTACCAAGTATCTTTTCTTTGGCTGATTAAACTTGCAAGGTGAAAAACATTTCCACTGACTACTCATTATACACATTGGAGGCTGAAGATTAAAAATAACACTCATACTCTAATTATTACACTACCTGGATATAATGAGTGCTGATCCCATAGTTCCACTGGATTGTATGTACCATTTGTTACAGCCCAGAAGATGCTTACTGTCTTATGCCAATTGGTCAGTGACTTAAGGTGACTGAATTTATGAATAGTGTAAAATGATTGATTTTACTTTAATTCAAACTAACTTCATTTATCAATATCATGTTTGGCATTGTAAGAAGAAATTTTGTATTTGGGGGAAAATCTCATTTGAAATGGAGAAAAAGGGATAACATTAATTAATTTTGTTTAATCCTATGATTATGAACTATAAAATATTCATTTCATAATTACTAAAAATTTGCATTCTTTGAAAGAAATTTTATTTTACTTACTTTTAGTTGTGTTATAAAGGAGAAAAAAATGCTTGGTGCTACTTTCCTTTCATTGTTTCCATGGAAAGAAGTGGAACGTATTAATAGATAAATGATTATGAAGGTGATAATTTAGTAAGGTTTTAAACTGAGTTATAGATTTGTGAGAAGTTTTAATTTAAAAATTGACATCATTCTTCTAAATATTTTCATATTGATATTGATATATAAGGCCAAGAAAATTCACATTAAATAATTTTAACATATATTAATATTTTAGAAGGAAAATAACAGATTATTTTTTGTGTATTTTATACCTACTCCATATTTGCATGGCTTTGAAAATGTGGGTTAGGATCTGGAAGTGAATCTAAATGATGTTTTTGTACTGTTTTGCACAACTTACAATTTTCTTTTTGGGTAATAAAGAGATTCTATCTTTATATTTCTTTTTGCATTTTTTTTTTTTGGTAAGGAAAATTCTAATTGTGGGATAAGAAAACAATATTTTTCATCCCTCCACCTTTTAGTCCAATTACCTAGCTGATTAGATCTGTGATGCTCACCATTCATCCCAGGTATGATGAAATATGAACATCCTTTTCTCCTTATAGATGAGAATGTACCTATCTTTAGAGGAACCACCTATGATAGTTAATGAAACTAAATGGTAAATCAATATTCCAAATAGACCTGTATTTAAAAAATTAAGTATCTTAAAATAGAATGTCACCATGTCCTCAGATTTTGCTGAGCTGTCCACAATTCAGAAACAATATTTGAATCCCATGCAAGATTAGCACCATGATGTGCAAGCAACTCCATTAAATGGAATTTAAAAATGTTTTCTAAGGGAACATTAAAAGTTCCTACTTTTCCTACTTTCCTACAGCTTGAATTATTTCTAGTCATATTGTGTGTCATGATATGATTTCCTTATTGAAGACTACAGATATCTGCAGTGGCTAAATGAGCAATGAGATAATGTCCTATTTTAGTACAACACTTCTTGATAGTTCTGGTACTGAATTACATGGTCTTCAAGGACACTCCCCCCTACCTCCATTAATATCTCAGTATAATAATAATTTTCAAATGTCCAGAAAAACAAAAAATATATAAAAGTGCAAGGAAATAAAGTATCACCCAGCACATTATGTGTAAATATTTGCCCTTCTCTTCATTATTCAGATCTGAGCAGGATAAAATGACTTTGGACAATTGTAGGCCAGATGTACTAGGGATACACTTGACAAAAATAAGTATCCAATTAGATCGAAAATTAATCCAATCACCTGACTTATTACATTTTTAAAATATTAATATAACTGGGATGGCTGTCAGGACTTAATAAGTGAATGCTTAAACAGGTAAGATTAACAAATTAAAAAAAATAAAAGGAGTGAAAATAATGGTAATTATCACAAGGAAAAAGATTAAAGGGAAGGAACACTATAAAAGCAGTTCAAATGATGAGCTTTATATAAAAAAGGAAGAAAACATTTGTCCATGGGAAAATATATAAATGGAAACAGATGCAATACATGCTATGAAAATTCTTTGAAGATTTTATTTACTTACTTATTTGAGAGAGAGAAAGTGCCTATGCTCCTGAGAGCATGGGGAGGGGCAAAGGGAGAGGGAGAGGGACAAGCCGACTTCCTGCTTAGTGCAGAGGCCCAGGTGTGGGTTTTGGGGTGGTAGAGAGGAGAGGAAGGGTGTCTCTATCTCACTATCCTGAGAGCATGACCTGAAGCAAAATCAAGAGGGAGATCCTTAACCAACTGAGATACTCAGGCACCCTACGTGGTATGAGAATTTTAAAAGGAGTTTATATTTTGACTTAAAACATAGACTGTGTACTTGGCACAAAGTAGTTACAAGTAAGTACTAAACAAATGAAAGGAATTGAAAAACTTGCATACTTCCAAAATAAGAGTGATAACATTTTCATGTTTGTTTATTAGCTAAAGAAGTGATGGTATCCTAATAAAATTACCATAGAAATTATTTATGTTGGCTTCCAAAGGAAGAGTTTCAATATATGAAAACAGACTAATGATGGGGAAACACAGAAGGTGGCATGTTGTAAATTCTTACAGAAGAAAGTGGCTATTATGCTCATTAGGGTCAGTGTTAGTTATTTTATTATGATACAAGTTTATTGATCTGGAAAATTCAGTAAGTCATGTATTAAAATTTGCAGATGGCTCTGGTTATGACTATTTGCTCATAATATGGTGTAGTAATTACTTTATTATTACTTGAGTTTAATAGCAACATTTTTATGTTGATATGATAATGCAGAGCTAAAAAAATGAAATTGGGCAATACATTTAGAAGGCAACAGAAGTATGTAATGAGAACATTGAACTATTTCTAGATGAATGCAGCTCAGAAAACCTTTAGTTCTGATCTCTTCTCACAATCTTCAGTTGATAAGGGAAGATAGTGGCTCTACATTATATTAGGCAAGCATTAAATTTTCTTTTTTCATATATTATCTCATCAAATTAAATTAATCCTTATTTTCTTTTCAATTAGAGGTAATATAATAAAAGGAGTGGAGATCTCTATTCAGTGGAGTACCAAATCAAGTCATAATAGTAATGGTAATGTACATGGTGGTGGTATTGTTGTGGTAGTACTACTATTACTATGATTCCAACTCCTAGACAATACCTATTCATAACTTTCTGTATGCCAGGTCGTGTGCTAAACATATGTGCTATGCATTCAACTCATTTAATCATCGCAACGACGAACCTATTTATGATTTATTATTTTATTATTTATTTTATTGTCATTGTTATTGTTATTATTTGAATTATTGTAGGCATATGGTCTGTTTTTTGTTTTATATTTTTTCTTCCAATTTTTTATTTAGATTCTAGTTAGTTAACATATAGTCTAATAGTGGTTTCAGGAGTAGAATTCAGCGATTCCTCACTCACATATAACATCCAGCACTCATCATAACAAGTGCCTTCCTTAATACCCACCACCCATTTAACCCATTCCCTACCCACCTCTTTCCATCGACCTAGCCTGTTTAATAGAAACACAGGAAAACCTCTTGTAGATCAAATCGTTATTCTGGGAGTACTGATACATCAAATGTAAGAATCCAAACATAATTAGGGCATTATAGAGGCAGATTATCCACAGCTTTCCACTCTCAAGAATTTTTTTTTTTGAGAAATTTTATTATTATATAACTCATATTGAATGCTATTACATTGAGATCAGTATGTGGGAAGAAAAGCATGTTGCATAAGGGAGACAGAAAGCTCACTTTGTGATATATTTGTGATATATGACATTCTTCTTTTTTTTCTTTTGTGATATATGACATTCAATCTGTGTTCCAGGCTAGAACTCTGTGGTTGATTAGATGATGATTTGCAAATCAATTACTAGTAATTAAGTACTTATACCTACAAATGACAAACTGATACTGGTTTCTATATGACGAGTTTCAACATATGAAAACAGGCTAATGTTGGAGAAACACAGCAGGTGATAAGTTATTAAGACAGTCATCCTAAATTGAGAGGGTTGATTAAATTTTATGCACACACACATGTAAACTTTATATATATATATATATATATAAACTTTATTATATGTATAAATATATAGGTGTGTGCATATATACATTTATAGGGGTGTGTGTGTATATAAATGTATACACACACACATATATATGTACACACACACACACACACACACACACATACCTTTGTGACTTTATAAATATGTAAAGTCTCTTTCTTTCCATATCGTGAATCCTTTTTGTTTGCTATAATTTGGCATTGGCATTTGCCATTTGGAATTTTCCTTATAGTACGATGTACTGTTAGCTTTGTTTTAGTATATTAAAATATAGCTCCAAAATAAACTTTATATTTCTTGAGTTCTGGATATACGTATAAAACTAAGGAAGATTAAAATATGCATTAAATGAATACTTGATCAGTTGCTAGATAATCCAGAGTTAATTTTGTAGCGTTCTTAACATTGAAAATTTCAGAGTAACTATGGTAACAACCCACATTTTATTTTCTAAATTTATTAGTATTATATTTTAATCTATATATGCATATATGAAAATAGTTTAGGCAGTGTCAACAGCACTAAAATAATGTCTGATAAAGGAGATAAAGAAGGAAAAACAAAACTGTTCTTAGGCTTTTAGAGTTTTCTTTAGAACTGTCTGATCCATTGGAGCATAAACATGTATCATCTTTTGCAAAGGCATCAGTCATATTCTTAAATAGTCTATTTGCCAAGTTCATTTCAGCGATGCTACCACGAACTGAAGTTGGGATTTACTACTTGGCCTATATATTATATAAATTTACTAAAACATTATTTCAAGCATGTAGCCCTAGAGGTCACTCAATTTAACTGTCCCCCAAAGTTATAATAATTGATTACAGTAGAAATCGAATGGGTAGCATATGAAACTCATAACCACAACTGAACTCCATTAAATGCATTCACAATGTCAAAGTCAATTGCTTCTGGCAGTTCCATTCCTGTTATCCTGTTGATCAAAAGGTAATGGGAAGTGACAAGCAATATCACAAACACTCCACTGTAAACAAAATATTCTTCAAACACTTAAGTGACCATGGTGATAACCTGTTTTCATAATAGTCAAATCCAGCTATCTTTTACAGTTTTCAGAAACATGCCTATGTTTTAAAGGAGCAAATCTTCCCCTAAGGACTTTGAATATAAGCTAGTGAGGTACTCCGAAGAAAGCAAAGTTCGATGTACAGAATCAATGTAAGGATCTCATTTCCATATACAACATAAGTTTGTTTGAGTAGCTGTTCTTTCTTATTCCTCACAAAAATAAAGATGTTGGTGATGTCAATTCATTAAACCTCTGTCTACAACATATATTTTCAGGGTTTTATGAATTTACAATGATTTTCCTGCTTGAAACAACCTGTGCTCTGTTCTTGCCATTGGCCATCTCATCATTCATGATTTTCTCCAATAAACTTTCACTTTATGGCTTTCCCTAAGCTTTTTCACTCCCAAACGCAGGTCATTGGCCTTTTATTTGTAGTTATATATTTTGTTTAAGATCTGTAGTATAATAAACCTTATATCACAGTCTCGTAATTCAAGGCACATCATATTCAGTATATGTGAAACTGACCTCAATGTTTCATCCTTTCCATGCTTATACTCTTGAGTCAAATATGTAAGTGATTGGAATTACCATTGATTTATCTCAGCCACCAAGTCAGGAACTTAGAAATTGTTAATAAATAAAATACACCATCAATTGTTTTTGTACAATGGAAATCTTGTCACTACTTCATTAAAAAATGTGTCCAAACCCTCATAACTTCTCTGTGTTAACTCTGTCACCAGTATCAACTCTATCACCAGTATGGGCTTATCATGAGCTTCCATTCTAATCAGCCTGTCTGAAAAATGTCTCTCTTTATTTCACTATTCTGTCATTGATATTTTCCCAACAAATTCATATGATTGATGGCATCCTCAGTAAGTCTAAAAATATCAAGGTATTCAAAGATTTCTCATTGCCTACAAGACTAATTTTTTTCTTTACCTAACAGAAAATAAACATCCTTTCGTATATCCAACCTAAACAATTACCAATCTGTCTTCTTGATACTTACTTGTGATACACACACTCTCCTTATCATTATTCCACAAATTAAATTACTCATGTGTGTATCCAATAGATATTTACTGAGTGCTCACTGTGTGGTAGGCATTGTGTTAGGCCCAAAAGTTGTAATAGCGAACCCAACACACACTCATCAGACTAGACTTTATCTCTAATGTCCTTCAGATGCTACTCAAATGCCCCCTCCTAATTCAGGTCTTTCTTGACTACTCTGTTTAAAATTTCACCCCACAAAAACACACTTTCTTCCTCTTCTGATTCAGCTTTTTCCCCATAGCTCTTTTAATCTTAAAGCCACTATATGTTCTAGAATGTCCGTTTATATCTTTTCTTTCACTTTTATCAAGTAAGCTCAGGAAGAGCTGAGGTTTTTGTTCTCTAGAAGTCAGTAAATAGAGTGAACAGTACTAATGTGCGAATCATCCTCAAAAATAAAGTGAATCTTACCTAACTCAAGCCCGTATTTGAGAGTCCAGTTAATTGCTGTCCAAGTGGGGTTTTTCCCTCATTGTCAATCCTAAATGATCTTAGTTTTATTTTATTAACAAAGGTGAAAGACTTATGTAAATCCCTACATCACAGTTTCTATAATCCAATTATATTCATTTCATATGTCAAGTCCTGCCTCAAATAACTCCTCTATGAGGCCCTTCTTGATAATCCTGGTAGAATTGCTTTCCTCTTTGTGACAATGAAGAACGAGTAATGCTTCTAACAAAGCATTTATCATATTGTATACGCAATTTATTTTAATTTTATTCACAGTTATGTAGCATTAGGTGGGGTGAAGAAAGGGTAAGCAAGCTCGAGCCTACACAATCAGAATTTCTTAAGGAATACTGTTGTGTTTTTTCTCCTAGAGAAGAAATGCAAAACTCACATTAACTGTATCTGTGGTTAAGATGAGCACATTTTAATTTAAAATTTAACACACTAATATGAACAAATGTCCAAGATATATTTTAATTTTAAAAATAATGATAATATGAAATGATACATCAGTTTTGCTTAATGAAAAATTTGTGATGAAACTATTTCTTATTCTCTATACTTTTTTGATTTGGGCCATATGGATATAGTATGTATAAAATAAAAATAACAGTACCGTTATCCCCTTCCTTTTTGTATTGGTCAGCATAAAAAGCTAGACATACATTCTTATTTCTTATTTCTTTTTTTTTTTTTTTGAAGATTTTATTTATTTATCTGACAGATCACAAGTAGGCAGAAAGGCAGGCAGAGGGGGGGGGAAGCAGGCTCCCCGCTGAGCAGGGAGCCCTATGTGGGGCTCAATCCCAGGACCCTGGGATCATGATCTGAGTCGAAGGCAGAGGCTTAACCCACAGAGCCACCCAGGAGCGCCTATTCTTATTTCTAAAACAAGTAAACTTTGATTCTTTTGATTAGTTGAGCCATTTGTGATGAGCTGTTATATTTTGATATAAGTCCTAAGAGGAATAAACTAATGAGAATAAGTACTTGATTTATGTGTGTATGAGTGTATGTTACTTTTTCGCAAAATATTAAAACAATATCAGTCAATTAAAAAAAATCCTTAATAAACTTCCATGCTAAGTGGTTGGTCTACACTAGTTAACCTGATGACTATATTCCCTGCCCTCTTGGAAATTACTGGCTATTCAGGAGAAACCAAATACATCACTAAAATGACTAAATATGGGGCACCTGCGTGGCTCAGTTGGTTAAGCATCTGTCTTTGGCTCAGGTCATGATCTTAGGCTCCTGGGACAGAGCCCCACATCAGGTTCCCTAATCAGTGGGCAGTGGGGAGTCTGCTTCACCCTCTCCCTCTGTCCATTCCTCCCCACTTGTCCTCTCTCTCTCTCTCAAATAAATAAATAAGATCTTTTAAAAAATTAAAAAATAAAATAACTAAATGCAGTATGTAAAGAAAGCAGAGGCTACAGTTATAGAGAATGAAAGGAGCCATAGGTCTAACCTGGAAGGCCTTTGACGGAGGGTAATATCTATGCTGAAACACAAAGAATGACAAGGAATCATTAACGAATAAAGAGTCAGGGAAAAAAAAGAAAAGTTCGGGATCTATGGTCCCTGAAGAGGTGATCTCTTGTTCAAAGGTTCTGAAGCAGTAAAGAGACTGCTATGGCTCTGATATTGGAGATCAATGAGGAAAATCAAGAGAATAGCATGTTATGAGATTGAAAGGGTTTACAGACAGCAGATTCTGCAGGTTCTCCTAAGATCAGTTAGGAGTTTGCATTTCACTCCAAGTTCAAAGGCCATTGGAAACACAGATGCATTCTAGCTCATTACACCGTTTCAGAAAATATTTCACAGTTCTTGCTACATTCTTGGGGCACTTTTTCGTACACATCTTTTATTCCTTATTTCTCTCTGCAAAATAAGTTAAAACTGACTTTTGGACTTCTGTGTTTCATCCCCATGGAAATTAAGATGAACAAAATCTGCAAGCTCATGTAACCTTGACAATATTGTCTGGATTTCAAAGGAGCAGATAACAAAGATCATTTAACTCTTTAAATCTCAAACAGAAAACTGATCCCCTTCAGGATAATGTTTCATAGGTGCAGAGCACTTGTGTACCATGGAAATCTGCTGATTTCAGAATGCTTAAAATACACAATTTTACATTTCCTTTAAACTCACATATTTCCTTTATATATTAACTTAAAGACACTGATGAAATTCCCAGAAACCTTGTAAAATTAAATGAACAAAACATTATTTTCCAAGAACAAAACTTAAACTGAAAAGAGCAAATTACATAATGGCAATTCTTTATCATTATTTTATAAATATCACGGTTGTGTGGGTGGAAATTTGCATAGCTTTAGCATATATGTATTAAACATTCCATTGCTGGGTCTATAATTTTGTTATAATTACCAACTGTATATAAAATACTATAATAACAATAATTGAAATCACCAATAAAATTTTTCCCATACCTAAATTTCAATCACTAATTCAATAATTTCTTCATCTAATGAATGCTTGTACTCTGAAATACATTACTACAGACCAATTTGTACTTTTCAAATGTAAATGTCTCATTTCCATTGAAGGTTTTCTTTTAAAGAAGAAAAGAATACAAAATGAAAAATGACATTCAATGAGCACATTAAAATTACTTCTCAATTTTCACATTTCAAGGGAATAGACACATCTAATTAAAGTTTCCATCAAGACTACACCCTTTACTGGGTAGCTTTTAGCAGTTTATTAAAATCAAGTGAAGGAAAAATACAGTTCTGGCAGTATTTTTACAAGTGTGGTATTAGGAACACTTGAAATGTTTTCATACCACAGTTGACCAAATATTATGATTTCCTAGATTTATTGTGGAAACCTGGAACTCAGCATTTTGGCAAGCACTCTTGTGATTCTGATTCACACTCAGATGAGAGTTTTGTTAAGAAGCCAACACCCAAGAAGGCAGGATTTATGTGTTTGTCTTTACACCAGAAACAAACAAACAAATCCTCTACATAAATGCGACTCTGCCTATTGCTCTGCCCTGATGATGACCGGAGGGCCATGGGTCTGGGAAAAACACATTGTAAGGGCTTTTCCTTTTTCCCTTTTCTAGCCTATGGCTGTAGAAGGAAGAATTTATACAAAGTAAGCTCATCTGTCTTCTACTACAGAAATTTAGTGGGAATTACCCATGTCCCCCTCAAAGTCTGACGTGAAGAGAAAAAAAGGTTACGTAATTGAATTGAAAATGAAAAATACTCCACATAATTACAAATATGAATTTAAGAAGCTTATGGTAATGCACATTGAAATTTTGTGGTACTGCTAAAGAAAGAATATAACTTCTAGAGGAAAAGAGCCTGAAATGGAACAAATAAAACTACAAAACTTGAATTATATTAAAATAAACTAACTCCTAAAAAGCCTGA
Source organism: Lontra canadensis (assembly GCF_010015895.1). NCBI lineage: Eukaryota > Metazoa > Chordata > Mammalia > Carnivora > Mustelidae > Lontra > Lontra canadensis. The sequence continues at coordinate 11,215,052 of NW_022631009.1, read as the reverse complement.
ACTAGTGGGTTATGTAACTGGTATCTCTTTAGGCCAGGCAGTGTTAAAAAAGATCCTTTAGAGACTAACTCATTTAATACTCACAATATCCTAAACAATATCAAATATTATTCTCATTAATTTACCAATAAGGAAATTGAAGCATGAGGAGGTTAAATAACTTCCTCATACTGAAGCTCGCACAGCTAATCATTGTCACAACTAGGACTGAACATAAGCAGTTAGGCTCATGACAATTTCACCATACTGACACAACAAATGTGGACCCAAAACTCTTATGCACCCATTTAAAGAACAATTCTTAATCATCTGTAGGTTTTGTTTTTTTTTTTTTTTTGAAGATTTTATTTATTTATTTGACAGAGAGAGAGAGAGATCACAAGTAGGCAGAGAGGCAGGCAGAGAGAGAGGGGGAGGCAGGCTCCCCCCGGAATAGAGAGTCCAGGGCGGGGCTCAATCCCAGGACTCTGAGATCATGAGCCCTGCTGAAGGCAGAGGCCTAACCCACTGAGCCACCCTAGTGCCCCCATCTGTAGGTTTTACACAAATACATTTTAATATCTTTCAGAACTTCATAGGAGCTAATATTCTCAGCTGACCAGTTGGGTTACTTACCTAAAGTAGAAGCCCAGTCCCCAGACTAATAAAATTTATGTAAAGTCCATTGGCAGACATTTTATGTATCTACAGAGAATAGCAATAAAGAAATGGACATTATAAACAATAGCCAGTGGGCATCCTTGAGTTGAAAAATGTTATAAGTGAAATGAAAAATTTCAGGGCACCTGGGTGGCTCAGTTGGTTAAGTGTATAACATGTTTTCTGCCCAGGTTCTGTTCTCAGGGTGCTGAGGTCAAATCCTGCAGCAGTCCAGCATTGGGTTCTCTGCTCAGTGGGAGTCTGCTTGAGATCTCTCTTCCTCTGCCCCTCCCTCCTTCTCTCTTTCTCTCTCTCTCTCTCAAATAAATAAATCTTAAAAAATAAAAATAAAAATAAAAGGAAAATTTCCCTAGAGGACTCAACATTAGATTTAAAGGTGGATTACAGACTAAACAATTCAAAGATTAGAGAAAAAGAAAGAATAAAATAAAATGTACAAAGCCTTAGAGAAATGTGGGACACCACTAAGCTTACAAATGCTAAATGGGAATATCAGGAAAGGAAAGAGAATGAAACAAAAACAAAAATCAAAGATAAAATGACTGAAACCTTCCATAATTTGCTGATAAACATTGATTTACACATTCAAGAATTTCAATAAACTCCAAGTAGAAAAAAACAAAGAGAACCACAACTAGACACATCACAGTAAAAATGTTGAAAGACAAAGTTTCAAAAGGAGCGAAAGACAAATGCTCATCTGGTTCTGTAGAAGGAAACCCCAATAAGTATAATCACTGATTTTCCATCTGAAATAATAGGGGCAAGAAAGCAGTGAGTAACATATTCAAAGTTTTGAAAGAACACAACTCCCAACTAAGAATCTTATATTTGGCAAAACTATCTTTCAAAAATGAAGGCAGAATAAAAACAGCATCAGTCAGGAAGAGTGCTATTAAAGATACAACAATAAGAAAAATGATGCAGTTCCTAACTTCATGAATTAACATTCCACTTACTATGGAATAACTTCAGGAACTGATGAGCAGTAAATCTGCAGTAATCTTCTAGATGCCAGATCTCTACCCTAGTCACTACCAATGATGGAGCTATAGTTTTAAAGAAATGTGAATCTTGGGGCACCTGGATGGCTCAGCTGGTTAAGCATCTAGGTCATCCTTTCAGGGTCTTGGGATGGAGCCCCATATCCAGCTCTCTGCTCACTGGGGAATCTCTTTCTCCATCTCATTCTCCCTCTTTGTGCTCTCTCTATCAAAAAATAAATAAATAAAATCTTTTAAAAAAAGAAATATGAACCTTTTTTAACAGTGAATACTTTGGTGATATATATTAATATTATTAATATTCAAAACTCCATTTTATAAAGGGAAAATCCCTCAGAAGTCAGAGGGAGTTCACACCAGGTTACCAACATGCAAGCTCTGTAGGTTTAGCTTCATTGAGGATAGCTCTACAATATTACATAGCAGAATCTAGTAGAAAAGTTTCTCCTTGCTTATTCAAAATTATTACCTACCAATTAACACCTGCTTCCTGATTAGAAATAAAACCAGTTCATGAAGTTATTGGAAAGGATTTCATATTCTTCTTTCTTTGGTCAAAGTACTGTTACTACTACCAGCTACTAGATGTGTCAAATAATACATTATAGGTTAATAACCACCCCCCCCACCCCAGCCAAAGAAACTTAGGCAAGGACAGATAAAGTTATTTGCAAAAGCAACAACTAGGATGAGGCGGAACTGAGATTTATAGCTTTTCTGAATTTTGCAGTATTCTGAAATGCTTCTTATTCTTATGTTGCCTTTCAAAAAGTTTGATGGAGAAAGGAAGGTATTAGAGGTATAGCTTGAGGGAAGAGGAATCAGTATGGGAAGGAGCTTTGATATAAAATAACATTAACATTGCACACACTTTGCATATAATTTAATACTCTTGATCATTCAGATAAGCTACTGGGTCTTTCATTACTTCTCATTTCTTATCAAGCATATGAATTTTTATTTCTCCTGTATTCTATAATATTGCTGTTATAATTGCTAGGAATTTCTCTTCCTTGAGATCTCAGAAAAATAAACTTTTGTGTCACACAAAGTATGATATCTTCCATTGTATGCCTTCAAGTATTTTGTAACAGTTAAAAATCTGTTTATCAAAAAATAGCTTGGAATAACTCTTTTCTATTATTACTCCTTTCTATTCATTTGATGAAATAAAGAGAGTATTAGCTCTACTCCTAGGCTTCCAAAGGAATCATATTCTATTAAGACATTCTGAGTGAGAGAAATTAATTCTATTTCTAAAGATAGGCTTATTACTTAATTTTAGTATTTTTTCACAAAATGAAATATTTTATATATATATAAAATATATAAATATTTTATATATATAAAATAATTTATATATATATGAATTATATATACACATAGATATCAGAATTTTTAATATAATTTATTGAGATAGACTCATATTTTAGTATGTCCTAAGGCATAAATAATATTCAGTCATTGTGGACTTGCGGACATTTTCCCTAAAATGAAAATATTTTTGGCATGGTTTATGTAATGGTCTCTAAAAGATATCACAGTACTTATTTTAGGAATGAATGCAATAGTGGACTAGTTTTGTTCACAAAATTAAACCGATAAAAATGGGAGACAGAAAAGATAATCTTACTAACTGGGCATGACTTTATTTTTATGTTGCTTTCTCCTGAGCCAAAACCAAGGTGTTGGCAGGACCAAACTCCATCCAAGGGCTTTAGCCGAGAATCCATTCCTATCTTCTAACTTCTGGTGGCTGCTGACATTCCTTCACTTGTGGCTGTATCATTCCAGTCTCTACCTCCTCTTCCTCTCTGTGTATATGCAATATTCCACTGTCTCTTTCTTGTGAGACACTTATGATGCCATGTTTAAGCTATTTGTATAATCTTTCATTTCACTAGATCTGCAAACATTTTGCCATATAAAAACATTCACAGATTCCTGACACAAGGACTGAATATCTTCGGGACCACAGTTGAGCCCACTACAAATTTTAATTACGTTGTGCTAAATGAAAGTAGACAAACTCTAAATGTTACATATGATTTGGCTCTATTTATACTCTGTTCTGGTGTAGGGAAAAAACTATAGGAAAAGACTGATGGTTGGGGGAGGGAATGACTATAAAGGAATGCAAAGGAATGCCAGAGTAATGAAACTTGTTTAAATGTTTATTATGATGATGGTTACCTAACCTTTGTACGCATTTGTTAAAAGTCTCAGAATTCTATGATACAAAGGGTGAATTTTACCGTATATTAATTATATTTCAATTTAAATAAATAAAAGGAAATCAGATAACATGATGTCTCATATTCTTATTGAATGTGACTTGGGTGTAAGACTTAAGAAGTTGTCTCTTCTCAGTATAAGGTGGGTGTGCAGCCATGCTCTCCTGTTTCACCTTCAACCAGTGATAATGTAATCCTGTAAAATTCTTGTTCAAAATTCTTGGAATTTTTTTTTTCTGTTCATTATTTTCTATTTAGCTGGCTCATACATCTCCAATAATTCTCATATTTTTGAGCAAGAAAGCGAGGGAGCTCATGTGACTAGCAGGGAGGGGGAGAAGGAGGGGAGAGAGAATCTCAGTCAGGTTCCATGCCCAACACAGAGCCAGACACGGGGCTCAATCTCATGCTCTCGAGATCATGAACTGAGTTGACATCAAGAGTCAGACACTTAATCAACTGAGCTGCCCAGGCACCCCAATAATCCTCACATTTTAAAGATATTTTGGCCTTATGATTTGCAGTGGGGAATAATTTTTCTCAAATATTTCCCAGGAACCTGTTTCTCAAAACTTCTCCTTTATTATTGTTACTTAATACAGAAGGCACGTGAGCACACACTTGTGTGTGAGTATGTGTGTGTATTGATTTAAATCCATAGGCTACCTTAGGTTAAACAGTTAGTCTTTTTGAAGGGTATCATTTGAACTGAGATTGAAGAACAAGTAAGTCATGTCATGCAATGAATAGCATGAACTCTATACAAATACGAATCCGAAGTCCCACGTGATACCTCTCGTCCTTGTAACCCTCTTATTCAGTCCATCACCAAGTCATGTCTATTGTCTGTTCTATTTTGTAACATTTTGCTCTACTCAATATCTCTCCCAATAATGTCTCAGTTTAAGCTACTCTCATATCGTGCTGGAAAACTTATACTCTTACACTCTTACTAGCTACCCTTCCAACTAGTTGATACACATCATTTTTGACCCTACCAAACTTTTCCTTGTGCTTTAGCAAAGGTGACCTGATCCAAAAGTAAATCGAATCAGGTAACTTCTGACTTTTAGCACCTCATGTAAATTCTTCGCCTTAGAAAAGACTTTTCCTGTTCTTTCTGAACAGAATGTACCTTACAATTATACAGGTTTTACTTCACCATATACCTCTCATTCATAGGACTGATCACAATCGAAATTTTATTATTTTTATGTTTATTTGATTAAAATCCGTCTTCTATCCTAATGGAAAGATCCATGAATTCAGAGATTGAGAATTTTTAAAAATTTTTTTTGTTTGCCATCACATCCTCCATCAACATCCTAATTGTTGGAAAATGATGCTCCATGAATATTTTCATGTTTCTGAATGCTCAGTGCTTCCTGAAAAGAAATTCCTGGCAACTTGAGCTAAAGGACGATTGATTAAATGATAACCATGCCTTGGAAGTCAGAGAAACTTCTTGTTACATTTAGTTTCTCCCAGTTTCCATAAAATTACGCATAATAATATTGAAAGTGTCCGCTCCTACCCTTAAGATTGCCCGGTCCTAGAGACAGGAAAATATTAACACAGTTATCAATTCATCCAGTAAATGTTCATTGACAGCCTACGTGTTGCAAATATTGTCTTCTGTCACTAGAAGTTGTCAACTGTAATAGCGATTATAGCCCTTACCCTCAGAGGTCTGAGCTAGCAGGAAAACTGGTGTTCACAACCCCAATGGAAACCCAACTACAGAGTGGTGTTTAGATACTAAGTAGCATAAAGCGTAGGAAACACTGGGTTAAATGTTTGTAGACATCAAGAGCTTAATATGTTTGGTACCATCATTTTTCATATTAAGAGTACGGGGGAGGTTAGGTGCTTAGAGGGAGCTAAATTACACCTGCCCGAAGTACAGCTCATGGCACCTAACTCACCCTAAGAGCAGGGACTGCGGAACACCTGACTGGAAGGCAGCAACAGGCACAGCTTTTGTGAAAAGTGTGTAGCTATCACTCATGTTTCTCGCGTCTGCTTCTAAATCTCACGTGGACATCTACCTTTGGAGGACTCATTATCATACACAAAGTGTTAGTGCAAGGAAAATACGGAAAATGTTTTAGAATTTCACGTTCTATAGTACAGGAAGACAAGTGAGAAAAAGGGTTTTGAATGGGCATCCATTGAATTAACTTACAGCTTTTTCAGTCTACAGTTTTGGTTACTTATACACACATATATATCTGCCTTGTTATACTTTGAAATAACAACAATAATATTTATTGTGTCTCAGTTGCTTAAATGGCTGCCTTCAGCTCAGGTCATGGTCCCAGGGTCCTGGGATCAAGCCCTGAGTTGGGCTCTGGGCTTAGCAGGAAGTCTGCTTCTCCCTCTCCCTCTGACCCTTTCCTGCTTGCGCGCACATTCCCTCTCTCTCTCAAACAAATAAATAAAATCTTAAAAAAGAAGAAAGCAAGCAAACAAAAACAAAACAGACAGTAAAAACTCTGAGTCATTAAATGTAATGGAGAGATCTCTCTACTCCTACTCTTTATTTCCCAGACCTACATATTCTGCCTGTGGGCAAATAAAATAAAACACAACAAAACATACATTACTTGGGGTGCCTGGGTGGCTCAGTGGGTTAAGCCGCTGCCTTCGGCTCAGGTCATGATCTCAGGGTCCTGGGATTGAGTCCCACATCGGGCTCTCTGCTCAGCAGGGAACCTGCTTCCCTCTCTCTCTCTCTCTCTCTCTCTCTGCCTGCCTCTCTGTCTACTTGTGATCTCTCTCTGTCAAATCAATAAATAAAATCTTTAAAAAAAACAAAACAACAAAAAAAAACATACATTACTTATTCTTGATGGTATAAAAATACAGTATTTTGTGGAAAAATACTAACACTGAAAACCCCGAAAAAAAATGATTCAGAAGAGGTCTTTGGACGTCAATTACTTTAATAAGAAATGTAAATAATAAGAAAGTATCATGTCAAAGATTTTTTTGGTGATATTTTAAAGATTTTTTTCAGTGTGACATAAAGTAATTGTGTTGTAATTTTGCAGTTACAGTGACTTGTGTCTTCTATTTTCTGAGTTTTGAGAAAAATAAGTCATGAGTCCTTGTGGCAGCCATGCCAGATCAGATCTTTCTTCAGGAGAGAACCTTTGTTAGGGGTGTAGTTGAGTGACAGACTCCAGGTGTGGCAATATGGGGATCCATTTCAGTTTTCCTTTGGAAGTCAGTCTCCCTAATCTCCTCTCAGTCAATGTCAGAAGATTGCAGGTTTACTAGGGATGCACCATTTCTGCCCAATGTGAGATTTCTCTAATGAGAAATCTTTTCTCTACGGTTCTATTGACGTAACCAAGACCTTCTCAGATGAGTACTGTCTGTTTCTCTTTCAGGATAATAAAACCAACTTCAGGATTTCAGGCTAGAAGGAAAAATTCAAGTCTTTATTCTGACCTTTGTGTAGATGTTGGAATTTACATGTTCCCTTGCTACTAAAAGGCTTCTTAAACTTATTTTTAAGTCTAAAAACGAACAACTTTTCCAGGCTTTTGAGGCCTTTTTTCCTGAATTCTATCGATTCCCTTTCCTTTATCTTTGAAAACCATTAAGTTTCACCCAAGCTTATCTTTTTCTTGTATTTTCCTGCCAAAGGCAGACTGTTTGCCAAAACTACATGTTTTTTTTATTTGTTTGCTTGTTTTCTCTTTTTTTTGAAACCCTTTTCCTAGGGCTTTTGGTTCCGTACACTCAGGATTTGCCTTCTAAGTTATGATCAACAGTTTTACTAAACGGTTTTCCACTGACTAAAACATCTTGTTCTATATATAGACTGATATGTTTCTGTAATGCTCGCTGTATGACTCCTAAGCAAACACTATTTGAAAGTATTATTGTCTTTAGTAATCAGAGTAGGATAAATGTGAAACAAACAATCTTGTATTCCAGTAACTTAAAATTAAATCATAATTCCTTGCTTACATCACTATCTAAAATGGTAGGGAAGGATCTCTGCTCACTGTTCCTATTCTCACTGGTCCCTTACATCCTATCATGTTAACATCTTCAACAATACAACCTCCCAAGTCAAGGTACATGGGAAAATGAGTACTGAGGGGGCATATCCACTCTTAACTCTCCACAAGAAGTGATGTTCCTCCTCACCATTGGCGAGAATTAGTTATGTGGCTAGTCAAATGAAGACAAATGGAATGGGGCTAGAAAGTGATTTAACTATTTTTCCAGAAATAGAAAAACTGCTTTTTTGTACCTGAAAATAAATGCCTTTACAAAGAGGAAATCTTTTCTGTTGGACCCATGAAAAATCCCAGTTCTTGCCTTTATATTCATTTTTATCAACAGTCTACTAAGTAAACATTGGGGTGACTGAAGACAGAAGCTGGCTCAGGAGCAGATAGGTCATTTTGAGTCTTTTATTATTGAGAGCAATTTTGTGTAGGGGACTTGTAGGCAAGCGTTCCAGGCTCATTCCAAAAGATCTAACCCCATAATTATTCATTAGACTTTCTGATCACCAGTCTTTTTTCCATCTTTACCATCCATTTAAACTATATATATATATATATATATGTGTGTGTGTGTGTGTGTGTACACACATATATATACACCATCCATTTAAATACCATCCATTTAAACTATATATATACACATATATATATACACATACTATATAGTATATATGTATATATAGTTGTTTTCTTGTATATATATTGTTTTCTTTAACAAAGTCCAGTCTGTTTTATTTCTAGCCCAAATATTGTAAATGCTCAGAAAAGTACCAATACAAAGTTAAACGCATCCATATTTATTTATACAATGCAAAAAGAAATCTGAGTTTGATTTCTATTTTGTGGAATTTTGTTACGGGGTTTGGCTCTGTTGTGTAATTGACATGGGTCATTGAAGCTTGATTATCCCTCCCCACATGCAATTCTCTGTCCTAAGGGAGCAGAAAACTTGGGTTTTTAATGCACATGCAGGAATGATGTTGGTACTGCTTTACACTTTAGGAGGAAGGCAGCTGTCCCACAGCTTGGGGAGAGGGTGGAGACATTTAGGACATGGGGGGACCACATGCTCAGAAAGGGAACAAGAGACAAGAGAGGGTTGAACAACAGGTACCTGGGGACCCTGACCATTTCTGTTCATGAGGATAAGGAGGGCATGACCAGAACCCTCCTTCCTTAATAGTCTAAAGACAGGAGGTGGGCAGAACCATGGAGGAACATTCAAGTCACCTGACCACAAAATGAGGGCATGCAGAGAATGAGAATTGCATGACAGATTTGGGACAGATCAATAAATTGTGTACACTATGCAGTTTATATATATATTTATGTAAAAATACATATAAAGGTACAGATTAGTTTGTTATTCTGTGTAAACAAGGATGCTTAAGAATGTACTAGTGTGGAAAAAATGCAGCAAGTTGAAGATATTTTCAAATTAATGTTCTGAGTATTATTATTACTATTATTATTATGGAACATAACCAATCATGCTCCTGCTAGTTCAGTTATCCTCCATAAGGGCAAGGGCCTGGGTTCTGATCAAACAGGACAGTGTTCCCCGAGCTGCTGGGCAAATGGGCAGCAGAAGAAACATATGTCCTTATGTTAATCTTCTTCCTGCATAAACTACTTAGGGTCTTAGTGGGGGACATCTCTCTCCATATATGGAGAGAGATTGAGAGTGAGAGAGAGAGAGAGAGAGGAAGTAACAGATACCTCTAGCCATGTATTTCCATGAAAATTAGAGGAATAAGTTATAACTGCCCACTATGAAGATTTCCCTTCTCTACCGTCCATCAGAATAAATCAGTGGGACTCCGAAGCTACCGCAGTTCACTTCTGGCTGGTGAGAGCACATTCTGAAGAGCATTTTGTAAACCAGGCAGAATTTTTTTTTTTCTCCTCTTAATCAGTTGGATAGAAAGAATTTTCCTAGAGGTCATAGGTATGTGTTGAGGCAGTAGTAAGTGCATGAGAAGTGTGAGTGAGCTGCTTATGGGTGAGCCACTGTTGGTGATGTCTAAATATGAGATTAGGTGGATCAGCCAACTTACATAAGGCAGGCTGAGGTTATGGGGCCATTTAGGTTTCCAGCAGAAAGTATTCGGCCTGGACCAGGGCTCAAAAGCAAGCAAAATGTATTTCTATTTCTCAAAAGAAGAGGTATTTGATGAAGAGGACATAGCTGTGTTCTAAAATCCCAAGGTCATTTCTGTTGACTTTATTTACTTAGGTCCCATTGATTCAAGGTTTCATTCAACTAACTAAGCAAACATTCCCAGCTCTGAGTTAAAACGATGAAGGCGAATAAAATGCAAGTGTGATCATATCAATGAGTCCACTTCCATCAAAATTATCTTGTACCTTCTCCGGGGTAGCCTCTTCAGGATCCATTCCATAAATATGTTTGAAGATATGCCAATATAAATAAGCAAAATACTCCAATTTTCTCTGGTGTTTAAATCTTTTCTTTTGAGGGGCGCCTGGGTGTCTCAGTGGTTAAGTGTCTGCCTTCTGCTCAGGTCATGATCCCAGGATCATGCCCTATGTGGGCTCCCTGCTCGGCTGGAAGCCTACTTCTCCTGCTCCTACTCCCCCTGCTTGTGTTTCCTCTCTTTCTCTGTCTCTCTCTGTCAAATAAAGAAAATCTTTTTAAGAAAATAAATAAATAAATAAATCTTTTCGTTTTGAATTTGACTTTGGAATTTGTCCTTTGAGATATAGAGAGATGTGTTCCTAGTTGTAGTTCTGGCACCTCTTGCAGAATTACTACCTTAAGTTGCATCATCATGAGATGTTTAAAGAAGGAAGGAAAATTTCCATAAGACAGAGAAGGGGCTGCTGCAGTGACAAAGAAAATTCTGTGAGGTTAATTCTATACAGACCCATCTGAATCCTGTAAAACGTTTTCATTCAAATTCTGGGGTTCCCACTATTTCTTACAAGTTTCCTAGTGATGTTGTGAATTCAACTTATGCTGTATCTGAGTAATAATATCAGATCTACAACTGACTTTTTAATGCTTGTGTTCTGTAGTAAAGAGAGAAAGGAAGTACTTTAGCGTAGACAATGAAACCCCTGCTTTTTATTATCAAGTATTTAGTTGAGATTCTCAAACTTTCACTTTGGCATTTTATTTCTTTAAGACTTCCAGCACAATTAAACACAATCTGAATCTTTATTACTTTCACTCTGAATTTTTATATCCTCATAATTTTCACAAAATCTATAAAAATAAGTAGGTTATTCACCAAAATCCTACTTTTAATAAATGTTTCCTTTTAGTTACCAATTTAACTGTTTCACCGCAGTATGCCATAGGTTATTAATATACTATCATCTAAAGCTAAATGCATCATCACTAAAAGGAAATCCATTCAGGTAAGATAATAAGTCCTAGATTCACAACTTTTAAGTGTATACTAATCTGTTATCTCCTCTGATAATAATAATTCTATCAGTAAACTTTTTGTAGTTTAAATCAGCATAATCCCCTACTTAGACCCCAAGTAATTAATGCAGGAACAAGATTAATATAAAGACATTGATTAGTTTCCAAAATTTCTGAGAGAATCAGAGAATCAGGCTTTGCTATATTAAACAGAAAGAATCAGAACAGCATTTGCAAATGTGCTAGGATAACATATGATATTCTAAAGTTTGCATCATTGTTATGGTTGTTCATTCTTCAGCACCTGTAATATTTTACCAGGTCTAGAATACGTTTACATCGTCATGCTTGACAGACTATCCAATAATTTTATATGTTGTCATTACGCTGTGTTGCTTACCTCTCCTTCCGAATCTCTAGGGAGATGCTTCTTATTAGTGGACCCAAATTATTCACAGGATCCAGGTTACACGGGTGTCTGGAAAAGATAATGTTCAACTTTTTTGTGATCTTTATATTATATAAAAAGGTAAGCTCAAAGGGGCTTCAAATAGGTTGTGACTGAGTCAAGTTTTAAAATTTAATGTAGCTGGAAAAAAGGCTTTTCAAGCAGGATTGGAGGTGAAAGAAAGTTCACGCTATTCAGAAGTAACATGGCTAAATGGTTGAGGAAATGCTTTATAGCTTCTGAAATTTACAATGCACGCTGATTACTCTTGAAAAATCTTCACTTTGACAATCTTTTGGTCCAGGATTTTTCCAATTTATTTATCCTAATTAAACTTGTTTTGCATAATATTGATTAACATGCCACCCAATAGCATCTGTGGAACACGTTTTAGGAAACAATGCTAGTTTGAAGGTCTCAGAAGAGTGGTGATGGACAGAGATGAGGCTGGAGACACTTGTTTGTCTTGTTAAGGGAATTAGAACCTTATACCAATAGAGGGAGAATCACTGAAGAGTTGTGAGCTGCTCATGGCACAGTGAAATTTAATTTACATCCCATGCGCCTGTATCAAGCAGGTAGGCCAGTTAATAAGTAGTTTTATTAGTCTAGATGAGAAATTAGGAGGTTGAAATACTATGTGTTAGTATCTGTCAAAAGTCCTGCCATGGCATTATAAAAATTAAACAAAGTTTAAAGTACCCAGTTGAAGCCTGTATGAGACAGATGGCTTGCATGCCACTGTCCGCCCCCACCTCTCACTTGTCCCTATTTCCCTGCCTGTCTTTGAGGAAGTTCCACTTTAACCCTTGATCGTGTCAGAAAACGAGGGAAAAGTGAACATTCCCACCAGTGCTAAGGAAAATCAGAAACCATGGAAGAGATAGACGTTAAGAAGTTAGGCTCCAAGGGCCAAAGCCAGAGAAGCAAAGTCAAGAGTAGTCAAAGACTAGGGAGAGTCTAAAATGCATACACCGAAATGAAACATGGCTATGAAAGTAAAGTCTCCCTATGTGATAATACTGTTATAAATTATAATTTTATCTTTATTATATTTGAAACTTGGCCTTTTGGTGTGTGAGTACATTGGGCTGAGTACATTGGGCTGAGTAAAGCAGAATTTATACATTACCATGAAATGAGAGGGTCAGGAAGAGACAAAGAAGCTGCAACAAAATTAGTGTTACAAACACTAAACAAGCCAGTGTTTGTTGGGGGGTGGGGGGGAATGGATAATAATATCTGATCATATTTTATCTAGTATAATAAAGCACTTCAAATACTTATAATATGTCCATATTTTAATCTTCTTGTTATTAGAAATTGCTGAGATTATTATCATTTTAGTTTCAAGATTTGTTGTTATTATTATGAAAGTTATCTAGTTGTCAGTGGAATTAGTACCAACGATCCAAAACTTCAATATATATTACTGAACTAACAGAAGTGAGGAGCTTATATATTTCTATGCTAGTTTGATAACGCTTTTTTTAAGATTTAGCTCCCAGCAGGGAAAACATTTCAATTTGGCAGGAAAAAGTAATATTGAACATCTAGCTCATAGTTGGGTATTTTTTCCCTTGAAATTTGATAGATTTAAAGTGAATGAATAAAATGTGAAAGCCTCAAGTCAATGTTTTATACATAAGATGGGGAAAATGTGTTGAATTGTATTAAATAATTGATGACAACTAAAATATCTATTAGCAACATATAATTTGTATTTCTGACTGTACTCTTATATTATCACATCCTGGTGCTTTTACTTAAATAGTTTGAAATAAGTCCCAGAGTTAACCACTTAATTTAGTTATATAATTCTCTATGGAAATTTATATTTATTATCTCAACAAGGTGACACATTTGTATACACATTTTAACATCTTAAATGTAAAAATTACTTTGGTGCAGTTTTGGTGGGTAAGGGAAGGGTCCATCATGAATCAAAACACTCTAATCATTTGTATAGCAAATACTTGGACACATTTGTCTTTAGAGACTAACAAATAAAACGGAATCTTCTAAGAAAATATACATTTTTGGAAGATCCTCTAGTCTAATTATATGGTTAGAGTACACACAGAGGTTAACAATAGACCTCCTTGATTGAAGCATTACTAGAATAATTTTATTGGAACCATGTAAAGTTCACTGCAGTGTTTGAAGTGACAGTGTGACTTTTTAATCAATAATAACTTGTCCACTAATATAAAGAATCAAAACGTACCCAGATGTGTTTTAAATTTTGTTCCCCAGACTGAGTCAGAGAATAACCTTTATGTGCAAAGTAAAAATTATCAGCTGATTATCAAGCCTTCTTGTAAAAATCATAGTTCTAGAGATGTCTGTGTCAAATGGTTTCCAAATTGTATAGATTTGTGATCTTATTTGCATTATAGGAATGGATCAAAGAATGAAAATGTATTTGGATATAAAATTGAACATAATGTTCTATAACAATTTAAACATAATATTTCTTCTGGAAGTGCAGACTCACATGTGCAATTATTTGGCATCTCTGCTTTGAAATAAAATATAATTTCTTAAAAAATATTTTATTTATTTATTTGAGAGAGAGAGTGCATATGAGTGAGCACATGAGCAGGGTGAGGGGCAGAGGGAGAAGCAGACCCCACACTGACCAGGGAGCGAGATGTGGGCTCTATCCCAGAACTCCAGGATCATGACCTGAGCAGAAGGTAGACCTTAACCTACTGAGCCACCCAGGCAACCCAAATATAATTTTTCTAAAAATGACAAGATCTCAGTTCCTGGGAGCCCCCATTTAACTTACTTTTCTCACAATTTTGCTATTATAGTAAATGGACACTTTATGTTTCATGTGGCTCAACAAAATCTCAGAGTTATCCTTAATCCTTCTTTTCCTTCCATAACCTATATCGGATCCATCAGCAAATATTATCAGACTTATTTTCAAATATTATCAGATTTATTTTCAAAACTACTATGTCTACTTTTCCTGCTTCTAATTCCATCTGTCTCCTTAATTTATTTCTAAAGCCTCATAACTGCTCTCCTGACATCTGCTTTTGGTTTCTTTGGTCTATTCTCAACAGAATGGCAGTAAGTTTTCCTTCTGACTGAAACAGTGTAGCTTGTATTATAGTATTATACAACTATCTTGATTGGGTAATTATGAAAATTAGGTAAAGTATTCTTAAAAACAGCTTTTTGATTATATTGGGAGTAAGAAGCCAAGAGAACATGATCCTGGAGTGAAAGGGGGTGTACTGAAAAGAAAATTAGGAAAACAATCTTGTTTACAAAGCACTCAAAAGAATAAAATACCTAGGAATAAAATAAACTAAGAAGGTTGACAAAGAATGAATTTTTGAAACCCCCATTCATATGTTCAAGACTGGGCCTTTGGGAGGTGATTAGGTCATGATAGTAGAGACCTCATGTAGGGGATTAGTGTCCTTATAAAAGCTTTGATGGTGTTTTGATGTTCCCATTTAGCTAGACTATAGTCCCTAGTTAGTTCATGTAACATCAGTCAACCAATTTTGTAGATCCAATTAAAGTACCTAATCAGTTAACACTAAGTAAAGGAGATTATTCTAGATAAACTGGGTGGGCCTATTGCAATAAGTTGAAGGGCCTTTAAAAGCCAGGTTAAGGCATCCCTGAGAGAAGAATAAATTGAAAGTATGGACCACAGCTTGACCCCATGAGTTTCAATATACCTTTCCTGATGGACTGTCCTTTTGATTATGGGCATTCCTAACCAGTTCTCACAATCATATAAGCCACTTCTTCACAATAAATCTCTTTATATATTCTGCTTCTCTGATTGAATTCTGGCTGACACAACTAAACTCAAAATGTCCAACATTCAACCCAAACCTATGAAACACATAAGGAATCAAGGAAAAAAAATACTGTCAAGAGAAAAGTCAACCAACAGATGAGGCTCAGAAATAACACAAATGTTGGAATTAACAGACAGGATAATTAAGATTATTATGACTAATATGTTAATGTCTCTGATGGTAAAGATAGGTAACATACATGAACAGATGGGAAATTTTGACAAAGACATGGACTCTGTAATAAAGAATTAAATGGAAGTATTAGAAATTAAAAAAAAAAAACAAGTTCATGAGATAAAGAATGTTTTTGACAATTTATCAGCAGACTCAACACAGCTGAAGAAAGAGTCAGTAAATCTGAGGTCAATAGAAATTACCCAAATTGAAATATGCAGAGAAAAATAAAAGTAAAAAACAAAACCAAAATGGTATAAATTACCCAGGTAATGGGTAATGATGTTGTGAGGCAACATCATCCATGCATAAATTAAAATACAGTAGGATAAGAGACAAGAGGGCAAAATAAATATTTGAATGATAATGGATAATTTTTCTCCCAAAGCTAATGCCAGGCCACCCCCATCACACAACACACACACACACACACACACACACACACACACACATACATATCATATTTAAACTGTTATAAGCCAATGAAATAAAGAATACTTTGAAATATTCTTTACAATACTTCAGAAAAAAAACCACATTTCATTCAGAGGAAAACAAAATAAAGAATACAGCACCATTCTTTTAAAAAAAACTTTTCAAATCAGAAGACAGTAAAACATAAATGTTAATCAGATTTTTATATAAAGAGGTGAAAATCCTTGAAGAAAAATAACTAACAATTTTTTAGACAAAAAATAAAATGAATGACCCACAAAAAACAATCAATATTAAGTAACTTTCCATGATATACAAAAATCTTATGTCAACTTATTAAATATAACTTTCAAATATCTGAATTCTCATTCTCTGTTTATAGGCAAATTTATATAGAATGCCAGATTAAAATCAGAAGACTATTGGTGATTGTGATATAAGATCAGAGATTTAAATTAATGGAATACTGAATAGTATTTATACATCATAATTCATTAGATACTAATCATGTAATTGTGTATTAATGTTATCAGTATTTCAAAGACAGCTGGTTGCACATTCATGACCTGAAAAGTCTGCAGCTGAGAACTGGAGAGGGACACTACATGCTTATTTTTCCAAGAGACTTCCTCTTGTTGATAGCTTAGAATGTAAACACTTAAAAAAAAAAAAAAAAGATTTTGTTTTTATGAAAGAGGAAGAGCAAGCAGGGAAGGAGCAGGAGGAGGGGATAGGGCCAAAGTGGGGGAAGAATCTCATTCAGACTCCACACTGAGCTGAGCATGAGCCTGAGGAGGAACTGGATCTCTTGATCCTGGGATCATGACCTGAGCCAAAACCGAGTTAACACTTAACTCACTGAGCCACCCAGGCACCCCTAAACACTATAACAGTGAGTGTTTCAAATCTTCTCTACCTTAGGTTGACACTTCTATTTTATTCTCTACTTTTCTTCCTTTTTATGCTTTCCTCACTGATCCACCATACTTTTAGTTTATACATTCTTTGGTTTAACATATTAGCATATGCAGTCTTTATAACATACATACTTGTTGACTTAAGAACAATTGTGTTTTTAACTTAGCTTTGAATTTCTCTATCTTTTGTTTTGGTTTTATAGCTTTACTCTAAGAGAGTAATTTATTTTGAGGAAATCCCAAAAGTTTGCTTTTGTTTCCTTTGTCTTTAGAGACAGTCTTGAAAGAAGTTGCTTTGGCCAATGTTGAAGAGGTTATTGCCTGTGTTCTCCTCTAGGATTTTGATAGATAAAAAAGCTTCTGCACAGCAAACAGTCAACAAAACAAAGAGGCAACCCATGGAATGGGAAAGATATTTGCAAATCACACTGCACACAAAAGGGCTGATATCCAACATCTATAAAGAACTCCTCAAACTCAACACTCAAAAAACAGATAATCACATTAAAAAATGGGCAGAAGACATGAACAGACACTTCTCCAAAGAAGACGTACAAATGGCCAACAGACACATGAAAAAATGTTCATCATCACTAGCCATCAAGGAGATTCAAATCAAAACCACATTGAGATACCACCTTACACCAGTTAAAATGGCCAAAATTAACAGGACAGGAAACACAGGTGTTGGAGAGGATGCGGAGAAAGAGGAAACCTCTTACATTATTGATGGGAATGCAAACTGGTACAGCCACTTTGGAAAACAGTGTGGAGATTCCTTAAGAAATTAAAAAATAGAGCTACCCTATGACCCTGCAATTGCACTACTGGGTATTTACCCCAAAGATACAGATGTAGTGAAATGAAGGGCCATCTGTACCCCAATGTTCATAGCAGCAATGGCCACAATGGCCAGACTGTGGAAAGAGCCAAGATGCCCTTGAACAGATGAATGGGTAAAGAAGATATGGTCCATATATACAATGGAATATTATGCCACCATCAGAAAGGATGAATACCCAACTTTTGTATCAACATAAACGGGACTGAGGAGATTATGCTGAGTGAAATAAACCAAGCAGAGAGAGTCAATTATCACATGGTTTCACTTACTTGTGAAACATAAGGAATAACATGGAAGACATTAGGGAAGGGAAGGAAAAGTAAATTGGGGGAAATTAGAGGGGGACACGAAGCATGAGAGACTATGGACTCTGAGAAACAAACTGAGGGTTTTGGAGGGGAGGTGGGTAGGGGATTAGGTGAGCCTGGTGGTGGATATTAAGGAGGGCATGTATTGCATGGAGCACTGGGTGTGGTGCATAAACAATGAATCTTGGAACACTGAAAAATAAAATTAAATTTAAAAAAAATAATAAAATAAATAAATAAAACAAAAGGCAAAAAATGGAATAAGCAGGGGCAAAAATTTCCAAAATGTATTCAGGGACTGTAGTTAATTACAATTATCTTCAATGTAGAAAAAAAAAAAAAAGAGTAATTTAATTTCCCTTACTTCTCAGGATTAAATTGGCTTTCAGATATTCCTTAAAGAAGTTATATCTAACAATTTTAAGTTTGCCTTTTTAACTCCTGAATAAGAATAGTACCCACAATTTCTATAATCTCTCTTGAACAAAGTCCACATACTTTCTATGTCCTTCAACAATCTACACAGTTGTCATGATATATATAGTTAGATAGAGAAAGAGATAGATGATATAGATATAGGTATATAGATATATAATCTAGTTACCCATCATTTCTCTGATCTCATCTCCAATCATTTTGTAATTAGTATATTGCTTGCTGTGCCAAAACAGCCATTCTCATCATTCTCTAAACTCATTTATCTATGTATCACTTCACTTTCGTTTCATCTCCCTGCAATGTTTTCCTCTCTAAAAATCTACATAGCTTGTCTCCCTGCTTTTCTGGTTCTCTGAACAGATGTCATTCTATCACAGAGGCCTTCTCCAGAGGCCTTCTCTGATTACCTCCATCACTGTAGATACCCTTTATTCTACTTTATTTCTTGGCTTACATTTATCATTAACTGATGAGTTGTGATTTTTCATTTAAGAATCATGAAAGGAGTAACTCTATTTGATTCACATTTATATCCCCAGCAAGCAGAAAAATTCTGGCACAAAACTGGTTTCAGTAAATATTTGTAAAATAAATGAATAAATGTTTGTCAGACACTATATGAAATCTTTCCTATTCTTTCATTAAATTCATATATTAACTAATTTTATAGATGAAGAATTAGAAGCTCAAAAGGTTAAAATAATTTGTCTGATATTTCAAAGTTTGAAAAATTACTTAAACTTTATTAATCTGCTAGGAGTAATCAGCCATCATGTTCAAAGACTGTCTTCCCTAACATATGTCACTCTTGATGAGCTTTAAAAAATGCAAGGATGTGAGGTAAAGATGAAGGGGAATATTGAAACAAAATATATAATTCAAGGAAAGCTGACCCAGATGAATCTCTCAGGGTTCTCAGGGTAAAGATAGGATTGAAAGTAGAGAACAGAGATTCTGGATTAAAAGTAATTTAGAAAAGTGGTATCACATTGTAGCAGCCAAGAAGAGCAAAAAAAGAAAAAAAAAGTGAAGATGGAAAAAAAAAAAGTGTACTTTCTTGTTAGAATTTTCCTCTGTAGCTTGTAAATATGTTTAAATTTTTAAGACTACAAGGGGGATAAAATATATTGTCCTGATCATCTTAGAGCATTGTGTTGAATGAGATAATGAGTGTGAAAGTGCTTTGAAACTGTAGGAGAGAAAAAAGAATTTCCACTTTACCTTTCTAGGTTCTTGGCTAAGATGCTACCATCACCCCCCATATTAAAGACAGATTAATAGGAGAAAAACAAACAGAAGTTTAATAACATGTATACCTACTGTATACATGGGAGATACCCAAGAAGACTGAGTAACTCCCCAAAATGTCCCAAGCCACTGCCTAAAATACCATCTCCAGCTTAAAAAAAAAAATGTTTGGGGGAGCAGTTATGGGAGGTTATCAGGAAAAGCACTATAAAGAAGAGCAAGGTTTTTATGCAGACTTGAGAGTTTTTAGAGATATGGTCATCTCCTCTTCCTGGTATAGAGAAGGAGACACCTTTGCAAATGGAGACTTCCCTTATAATGTGTATGCTACAAAAAGGTAACCCCTACTCAACTTCCAGAGCTTTCCCTGTGTCTGTTTTTTCTTAAAAAATAATCAGCCTACAATAATCCTTATGCCAAGATGTTATATTTTGGGTTGACAAATTCTGCTCCCCGTCTATACCAGAAAGTCTACTCAGTTATAAGGAATTTGTATTCAATAGATGTCAATTTTCTTACATTCTGAGTAGATGCTTTCATTTCTCAGTTTCCCTGTAATTGTTATTTATTTTTTAAAAATCATATTTTCCACAATCTTGTCTTTCAGATTAAAATGAATTCCAAATATTCATGGATCCCATCTGGCCTTTCTTGGAATATTGGATTGTTTATCTTCCACATTTCAAGTCACACAAACTAAATCCTCATGTGGAAATGTCAGGGGATTAAAAGAGGAAAAAGAAAGAACTTTAAAAGAATACTTTATAAATGTCATTTTTTTTTCCAGATTTTCAAGGAATTCTCACAGGTAAGCATATCTATTCCATTACCATGCCAATCCAATAAGAGACATCTTTGAAAAATAAGATAAAAATACCTGTATATGGAACTTGGGGATTTCTATTAGTTGGAAGTCACAACTACTTAGGAAGCTTTTGTAGAAAGATTATTATTAATTTATAGAAAGAGCGATTTTTTTTTGGTTTTGTTTTGATCTTTGCAATATAAAGGAAATCCCTGGGTTTAATGTCCCAAATGCTAAATTTTGGACTTGATGAAACACTTGATCAAGATTAGTTCTACTGAGATTCCTGGGTGGCTCAGACGGTTACGTGTCTGCCTTCACTCCAGTCATGACCCCAGGGTCCAGGGATCCAGTCCCTGCTTAGCAGGGAGCCTACTTCTCCCTCTGCCTGCCGCTTCCCCCAAAATTCACTGACACACTCTCTCACTGATAAATAAATAAACAAAATCTTTTTAAAAAGTTTAGTTCTACTAAGTATGTTTATATTTGGATGACTATTTTCCTTCTCTTTTACATATCCCACTATCACAAATGAATCAACTGAAAGTATCTTAGTACTTTTGGTGCATGATGCTTATAATTTAGCACTTACAGTGCTACCAAAAAAAGTGTATATGTCAGGAGTTGATAATTCCAGATTATATATTTAGAATCTTGAATTTGAAGACATATTAAATGACTTGAAATAAAGATTACATAGTCTTTCTATAATTTCTTTCTAAAATCATAATAGTCTTTCTAAATAATTTCTAATACTGAATTAGAAACCAGTGGTGCTTATGAACACCTAGCAGTTTAGCAGTGGTTAAACGTTATATTATGAAAACATGGGCACACTCCTCAGTACCACTAGGGGATGGCAACAGAAAAACATGCCTGGAGTTCTGAGCAAATTTTTCGTTTAAAAAAAAATACAAAATATTGCAGTTTAAGACCTAAAAAGTATGTACTGTTAGAAATGCTCCAGTGGGGGCACCTGGGTGGCTCAGTGGGTTAAGCCTCTGCCTTTGGCTCAAGTCATGATCTCGGGATCCTGGGATCAAGTCCCGCATCGGCTCTCTGCTCAGCAGAGAGCCTGCTTCTCCCTCTCTCTCTGCCTGTCTCTCTGCCTACTTGTGATCTCTCTCTGTCAAATAAATAAATAAAATCTTAAAAATAAAAAAGAAAAAGAAAAAAGAAATGCTCCAGTGACCTTCTGGCCATGCGTTAATTTTGTCTTTATGTCTGAGTTTGTCATTAATTATGTCCGTAATGAATTAAAACTGTCTTATTTCCTGATTGAAAGGGAAAATGGTGTGAGGGGACCTCCTTCCTAAGAAAATGGAATGGAATATATTAATGGGAAAATAAGGAAAGAGAAATGATAATGTACAGAGGGCAATAAAAAATGAAAGAATACTAACTGGGGGGAACAACATGGAAAAAATATTGTAATTACTTTATAAAGATGCTATTATTTCAAAAGAGGGTGAATTCTGCTATTCTGAAAATTCATAAAGATTCCATATATTTGACAAGTTAATTCTGCAGTGTGGTGAATATCACAAACATATTTCTAAATATCATAGTATGTTCTGTGCCCCTATCCATCTCACTCATTGATTTCATGCAGTGCAGCTGATTTAAACAGGAAAGAGTAAATTCTTCAAGTCAAACCTTACTAGGAAACTAAAAGGAGGCCCAGATTGGTTCTGTATTCTTAAAATTGAAATACATACTTTTTGCATTTTTATGAGGAACACAGGAATGATCCAGTTGCTACCATAGTAAATAGGATCTACTCTGGACCATGCATGACTCAACATCACAAAATAATTGGCTTCAATTATAGGGACATATGGTATTTCGTAACATTTGGTGTGAAGTTTGTTAATGTTGTGTGAATGTCTTGCTGACCATGTGGTTTTAAAAGTGATAAATAGCAAATGTCACCACAGTAACATGAACCTGAATGGAAATGGAGCAGGTGAATATGACAGAGTGCAAATGAAATGATGAAAATGGGGAGAATAAAAAGCAGCAGAGAGAAGGTGTGAATGGGAGACCACTGATCTCTGGGGGCTCTGGGCAGTAGAGGCTAGGCGCCATCAATTCCTCCTAACTCAAATGACCTCGACACCTGCTCTTAGAGCTGTGCTCCATTTTGCCTCTTTCATATCAGAGTGAAAGACCTTTTTTTTCTTCAAGGGCAATTCCACTCCCAGACAGGGAGTCTATACCATCATACCATTGCTAGCATTTCATCAGGCTTACGCCATTTTCCCATTATCCAGAATCATTTCCCTCTTCGTGCTGAAGTTTCTGCCAGTATTTAAAAAAAGGAAAAGAAAAGAAAAAAAAAATTCAAACATATTATTCAAACATATTCATGTCTTTCTAGAAAATTAGTATTCTGTTTGTCTACTTCCATTTATAGCCAAGATTCTTTTAATAGTTTTCTTCATTCATTGTCTTTAAATTTTCTCTTTCCAATTTTCTACTATAAAGCTTAAAAATTTAGCTTCTTTACCCACCCTCTACCGAGAGTCCTATGGCAAGCTACCGATCATTAATCACCTTATACTTTGTGAAAATGAATCATTTTTAATCCTTATTTTATTTGACACTTCTGCAGGGTTTGCCAAATAATGCATCTGAGGAGTCTTTCTCTGGGTGTTTCAGGGTTCCTGGACCCAATTCCAATATAAGGAAAATTTCCCCCCCCACACAACACTAAGCAATTCTCAGACAATAGTAGGGTGTCCAAGAATCCAACCCAATTCTGACATCTACTCAAAGATAGCATCAGATTCCATAGGTTAAGGATTCAGTCTTACAAGACTGCTCTCTACTTCCAACCTCCACACACAATTCAGTGGCCTGTCACAAGCCCCAGCCCATTACTTGTGCTTCTGACCCACCTACTACATACTGCAGACTGGAGGTTCCAAAGAGCTCTTAGGTTCTTTCAGCTAGAGTGGCTCACAGAACTCAGGAAACCTCTTATGTTTACAAATTTATTAAAGAATATGATAATGGATATAAATCAACAGACAGGATGGAAGTGATGCATAGGCAAGGTAAGGGGAAAGGGAATGGATCTTCCATGCCGTCTCCAGGAGGGCCACTCCCAAATCTCTATGGGTTCACTAGTCTGGAAACTTTCCAAACCTAGTCCTTTTGTATTTTTATGGAAGCACCATTACTAAGTCAATGGTCATTGGCTGATTCAACCTTCACCCTGGGAAATCTTGGGGTGGGACTGAAAGTTCCATTCCTATACTCCCAAAGACTGGTTCTCCTGGCAACCAGCTCTCTGCTTCCCATTTTTAGGCTGCCTAAGGGCTTTCCTAAAGTCACCTCATTAACTTAATAAAAGACCATTATCACAGGAAATGCAAGGGTTTTTAGGAGCTGTGACCCAGAAACCACAGATGAAGACGAAATGTCTATGAGAAATATATATTTAGAAATACATATTTGGTCATTCAAATGACCAAGTATATATTTTTCATAAATCACAATATCTCACTGGGTTTCCAATGACAATGATTTTTAAATTCTACTTTCCTCATTGCTTTTCCCTCAGACCTTGACATAGTCTCTTGCTCTAGAAATTCTCTAATGGGTTTGCTCTTTGGAAATCATCTCACTTTCCACTTTGTTCTTTTTTTTTTTCCCCACTTTGTTCTTTACGAGTTTTCATTCATTTCCATGCATCCTGGTAAACAACACCCACTTTCCTATCTATTTTGAGAACTTCAGACCCACTTATCTGACCTTGTCCAGAATAGCCATCATATGAAATACAGAAGTTAAAGAATAAAATATTAAGTAAGGTTGTTTTCATGCCTTCACTATTAATTTTTTGCATATTCTTGGACTTGACCTAATAAAAAATACGAAACATTCTTCTATTTATAATCATTTTTCATGTGGAATGGATGTTATTTATATAAATTTCTCATCAGTGATTCTCATATATGCAGAAAAGAATGCTCTTGAAATGATCAGTCCTTGCTCTAATCCAACGGAAGCTGAATGAATGCTATTCAAGTATCAACCCAAATGTGTAAGTTTGTTGTCTATTGACAGCCCACGTGAGATACTGCATTTCATTTCATGTTGTTATTTTAAATGAAAACTCCCGCCGTGAAAGCTACGATTTTCTACACGGAATCACTGGCCTCCTTTATTCTTTTCCTCACCACAATTTTGTTTGTGGATTGGAGAAACATAGCTTGTTTTCTTTTTTCATACAGCACATTAAGTAGAACCAGTTGCAGGACTAATAAAATGCTCAAAGCTACAGGAAATTGAAACTTACAAACTTCTAAATGCATACTCGGTAGCAGATTAGTTTCCTACCTTTAACACTGAATTAGAGTATAATTTCACATATTGCTTTTTTCTTTCTTTTTCAAATTAAGCAACCTGCATCATTTTCTCCCTCTAGTCTGTTCTTTCTTTCCTTCTTTCTTCCTTTCTCTTTCTTCCTTTCCCCTTTTCTTTCTTTCTTTCTTTCTTTCTTTCTTTCTTTCTTTCTTTCTTTCATTTGTTCG
This sequence comes from Lontra canadensis, assembly GCF_010015895.1. Taxonomy (NCBI): domain Eukaryota; kingdom Metazoa; phylum Chordata; class Mammalia; order Carnivora; family Mustelidae; genus Lontra; species Lontra canadensis. The sequence continues at coordinate 11,189,741 of NW_022631009.1, read as the reverse complement.
TTCTTTCTTTCCCTAGTGGGCTCTGTTGAGAGACATCAAACTGGAAAACATCAAAAATGGCATGGGAGTTGAGCTGCTCTCACTAGAGAACTGTTTTTTTGTTTGTTTCTTTGTTTGTTGTGATTCTGATTCAGAGGAAAAGCTGAACATTTAGAATTTAAGTTCAGTTTAGCTATATATATATATATATTCCCCCCCCAATCTATGTGACATCTCCAAATAAATGCTGGGAAAATTGACTTTCCAAGGGGAATCTGAAGTGTCTAGTGAACTTTGACCATGGAGACTTTAAACAAAAGAATATAACAAATATTTGATTTGTTTGTTTTGATTTGTCAAAGAGCTTTAACCTGAAATAAGACATGACTGAATTTTTAAACTCTTTTTGAATTATTCAGGTCCCAGAAAACATGAGAACTGCCTTTTAATCATTTTTGTCTAGAGATTCCATTGACTGAACGGATACTCCACTTCATTTCTGACAGTAAAAGATGAGAAATAATTTAGTCTCACTAACTCTTCATGAGTGAAAGCTCTTATGAGTTTACATAAGTTATTTGACAGAACGAACTATAAATGTTAAATTACAAAATTCAAAGTTTTTGGGATTCGTTTTTTGGAAGAACCAACACTGAAAAATCTTGCACTGCTGTCAAGGTTCAATTTTGTTAGCCTTGTGTGCAAAATAAATAGTAAAGCTCAGGGTTACAGCTTTTCTGCTTATATATGTGTTGACAGATTGTGCTCATCAAAGTCTAGAGGTTCAAGAAAGGTGGCACAGCAATCATCACTGGTTCAGCCATGGCTGTCTTCCCCACTACAGTGGTTTTAACAAAAATGCAAATTGACCTCAAGCTGCCCTTGAAAGTTGTGAGCTGAGATATGGCAGGCGTTCACCACTAGACTTCAAACACAAATGTGCAAAACCAATAGGAATTGGTTACTCAGTAAAATTAAAAATGAATGCTTTCACTAATTAAATAGGTGGAGTGAGTTTACAAACTGAATGCATTTACTATTTAAAATGCTTTTCTTAGAACGTGATTGCAAATACTAAAGGAGATAGAAAAAATATTCTTTTTCGTATGTAAGGCTAAGGTGATGTGATTTCTTTGAACATAACTTGAAGATCAGTATTAGTACAAAGCTATTTATTTAAGGTAGATGAAAGAAAAAAAATCTTCACCTTAAAATACTTGCTTTAGCAGACTGTATTTTCAATTTATCTGAGACGACTGTACATTTTGCTGAGCTAACATGGATAACAAAGAAAATCGTCAATGCTCAAATATATTGTCAGTTTCCATGGAGACCAAAGAAATCATAACCCTCGAGTTCAAACAATTTGAGAAAGGCTAAATACCATACCACATGGAAGGTGAGTAGTGAATGGAATGAAATTGAGTAAGTCATGGAAACACAGTTTTACATACACCATGCTTAATATGCATAAGCTGAATTCTTCACTCTCCTTCAATTCCCCTAAATACCTAAAGTTACGATATGTAATGTCCTGAATAGTGTGTATTCTGATCCTGAAGTCAGAACATATGGATTATGACTGACTCTCCCTTAACAGCTGTTTGACTTAGACCAAGTAGCATACTTCAGTTATTAATCCCTTTCAAGAAGCTTAAAAGACAGATAATAATCAGAATTAAGATGAGCAGCTGAAGGGTCAAAAGTCTAAATTCAGCCAAGACTTCAACCACTTGCTTACTTCCTTTTTTTCTTTTGCTCTCAGGATGGTGCCTTTTCAACTTGCTAATATTACGATTTTCCTTATCTTCAGTCATTGACAATCTACATCACTTTGTCTCTGAATCTCTACTTTTGTAGGGTAGAGGATAGTAGTGTGTTGGGGTTCTCTACTCTTCTTTTTATGCAGTTGATGAGATTTATATATACAAGAAACTTAAAAGAACAGTATTTCAAAAACTGATATCAGAACTATCTATGACAGAACAATTAATGAGGAAACTATAATTGTTTGGAAAAATTTTTATCATAAGTTGCTTGAGTGGAAAGTCAGGAAAGTCAGGATCATAAGTTGCTTGAGTGGAAAGTCAGTAAAGATCTGAAGGGACAAAAGTAAAAGGAGAGAGGGGGGACAGGTATGAGAAAAAGAGAAGAATTTGATTTTTCATTTGAAATGGAGAAAGTAATTATAACTAGTGGAAAATTAAAAAGGAGGAGGGAAAATAGTAGGTGGTGAGGGGATGCTCCTTGGAGGTTCTGGAACCACAACAAATTTTTAATGAAAGAATAATGTTTTCTGTTCATTTCATTTGAAGTTGGCTACGTTTCTGTGATGAAATTTTTTTTTAATCTTTTTTTTTAAAGATTTTATTTATTTATTTGACAGAGAGAGAGACAGTGAGAGAGGGAATACAAGCAGGGGAAGCAGGAGAGGGAGAAGTAGGCTTCCCATGGAGCAGGGAGCCCAATGTGGTGCTCGATCCCAGGACCCTGAGATCATGACTGGAGCTGAAGGCAGAAGCTTAACCCACTGAGCCACCCAGGTGCCCCTCCGTGATGAAATTCTTATCTAAATCATCCCATCTTGATCTTTAGTAAAATCTGCTATACTTCAATATACTCCCAAATGCTGTGTGTGTGTTTGGGGAGAGGGGGCTGTCTTGTCACTAGTTCTTTTCAGGTTCCTGGACCCAATTCCAATGTTGGAGGTAGGGGTCACCAAGCTGGTCTCTGGGAATTCAAATAGATTCTGACACTATCTATCCAGACAGCATCAGATTCCACACATTAAGTGTTCAGTCCTACAAGACTGCTGCCTGCCACCACCCTCTGCCCGCTGGCAGATGTCAGTCACAAGCCCAGATTTGTTACCTGTACTTCTGATCTACTGGCTACAAATTAGAGGTTCCCACTACCTCCTCCATGGGTTTGATTAATTTGCTAAAGCAGCTCATAGAACTCAGGAAATCTGTTTATTCAGTTTATTATTATAATATATATTTATATATAATATATATATATATATATGTATATATATATATATAGATTACCAGTTTATTATAAAAAGATAAAACTCTGGAATGGCCAATGAGATGCAAAAGGCAAGATATGGGGAAAGGGTGTGGAGCCTCCCAGCCTCTCCAGTATGCCACTCTCCCAGCATCTCCTTGTGTTCACCAACCCACGACCTCCCCAAACCCAGTTCTTTTGGGTTTTTATGGAGTCTTCAATACATGGGCATGACCGATTAAATCATTGCCCACTGGCAACTAATTCAACCTCCAGGCCCTCTCCCCACCCCAGAAGTTAGTTCATGAAGTACCAATCCTCTAAACACATAGTTGAATCCTCTAGCAAAGCATCTCATTAACCTAACAAAAAACACCTTTATGGTCTTCATCACTTAGGAAATTCCAAGGATTTAGGGAGCCACAAGCCAGGAACTGTGGGTAAAGACCAAATATATATGAGAAATATATTTTGGTAATCTGAATGATGAAATATATATTTCTTAAAAATCACAATGTTGCACTAGTAAAGAATTTCTTCCTTTGCAAATATTTATTGTCTTCTCTGTGCCAGGCATTGTACGGGGAGCTGGAGGCACAGTCATTTTAGGAAAAGGTGTGATAACAGAATAAAATGGAGCAAGTGTTGGTAAGAGGGTTATTTAAAATGGAGTTGGGAGGACATTGAGAAAGTGGGGCTTCTGCACATCTTTTGGTCTTAAATCTCTGAATTTTTTCTGAACTCAGCTAAAAACCAAGACATCTATCTGCTTCATATTAAAATGGACATAAATGGACTTTCTGCCTAACACTAGCTCTAGCAACTAATCACAATTATATTGATACAACTGTTGGCTATACCAGCACCAATCACATTCCTCCGAAACAACTTATGTAAATTCCCTCTTTCTTCTTTAAAACTCTAACCTCTATTGTCTTTCTGGAGCATACTTTTGATTTCAGTCAAATCTATGTCACTGGATTATAACCTTTAAACCCCAGATAATGCACATATTTTATTTTGCACCTTGCAATGTTATCTTTCATTGGCTGACAGGTCTGTAGGACTTTATTAACTAACTGGGCAAGCATTTAAGGTTCCCATAATAACTGGTGTAATTGAGATATATATGGGTCCTACAGAAGCTGGGGAGAGGGGGCATTGTACATCACATGACTGAGTAAAGAATAAGGTTTTAGCAGACTATTAAAGGGTGGCTTTCTATCTCTTTATCTATAAAATAGGGAATGTAGTAACTGCCTGAAACAGTTCACAAGAATGTTCTATTGATCAAATGTAATAGTAAAAGCACTATACAGATCTACTAGTTTAATTTTTCTGAAATAGACTGGTATGTTAGATTTAATCCACTTCCTTTACTGCATGGTACTAATAACTTATACTGGTTATGGAGAGTGGTTAATTTGATTATTGTTACAAGTCCTGTTCCAGTACTTTAACACAAGTTGGCTTAACCTTTTGCACTCTTCTGTCTTTATGTCCTTCCATTTCATCTTGTGGCTGTATGAGCCAATATCTTAGAATGTATACTGAAGGATTTTAAATGTATATCTAAAACAAGCCACTTGTTTTCTGTTAACATAAATCACTCGCTTTTGGAATTTTAGCTGATTGTTGGAGGTGACTTCTGGTCACCTCCAACAATCAGCTAAAATATATTTGGAGATTGGACTGGTAGTTGTATGGAGAGTTCTTTAGTCAGGCGTTTCAAAAGTACCTAGCAAGTAATGGTGATTACTGAACAGGAATCTTGGTAACTTCTACTCCTTCTATCAAAGTGGACTAATTTTTCTTTTTCAGTCTAGGATGTCAAGTGTTGGAAACTGTCAACTTTCACTTTGATTTCAGTCAGAAATGTTTTAGTATTTGCTGTAGACTGAATGTGTGCCCTCACCAGATTCATATGTAGAAAACTAATCCCCATATGATGTTATTTGGAGGGGGGGCCTTTGGGAGGTGTAAGAGCTCTTATACAAGACAGCCCAGAGAGCTGCCTTTTCTTCTTCTGCCTTCTGAGGACACAGAAAGAAAATGGCTATTTGTGAAGCTGGAATTGGTTCCTCACCAGACACTGAATCTGTGGGTATCTTGATCATGTACTTCTCAGCCTCTAGAAATATGAGAAAGAAATTTCTGTTCATAAGTCACCTAGCCCATGGATGAAAACAATAGTCTTCATAGAACTTTGGCTGCCCTGCCTAGACCTACTTCACAGTCCTGGTGGATGCAAACACTGCTGCACACATCTGTGAGGTGATATTCTCTTCCAGAGGCAACTGAGAGCCAACTACTGCCAATCTTCTTAATTCAAAGTGGTCAACTATAGTGTGGCATTTATTTGCAGACATTTGTTGAGTATCTGATACATACCAGGAGTTATACCAGGTGAGTCCAAACTGAGGACAGGCTTCAGCTGAACCCATTTCTCTGCCAATGTTCTTTCCCTACCCTGTCCTTCAGCCCTCACTCCCATTCAGGTTTTACCTGACTTTCTCATTAAATCACTTGAACAAGAATCTTCAGCTAAGCAACCGCTGAAGCTTCTGCGGAAGCAACTGCTTCTAGCAAATCTAGATTTAGAAATAGAATTTATATTAAATGATCATGAGGTTCTCTTCATGTTAAGAATTCATTTAAAAATAGGAATGGGAGGGGTGCCTGGGTGGCTCAGTGGGTTGGGCCTCTGCCTCCGGCTCAGGTCATGATCTCGGGGTCCTGGGATTGAGCCCCGCGTCTTGCTCTCTGCTCGTCCGGGAGCCTGCTTCCTCCTCTCTCTCCCTTTGCCTACTTGTGGTCTCTGTCTGTCAAATAAATAATAAATAAAGTCTAAAAAAAATAGGAATGGGAGAAGATATTTGCAAATGAAGTACAAAGGGTTGATATCCAACATCTATAAAGAACTCCCCAAACTCAACACACAGAAAACAGAGAATCATGTCAAAAAATGGGCAAAAGACATGAACAGACACTTCTCCAAAGAAGACATACAGATGGCTAACAGACACATGAAAAAATGTTCATCATCATTAGCCATCAGGGAGATTCAAATCAAAACTACATTGAGATACACCTTACACCAGTTAGAATGGCCAAAATTAACAGGACAGGAAACAACACGTGTTGGAGAGGATGTGGAGAAAGGGGAGTCCCTTTACACTGTTGGTGGGAATGCAAGTTGGTGCAGTCACTTTGGAAAACAGTGTGGATATTCCTTAAGAAATTAAAAATAGAGCTTCCCTATGACCCTGCAATTACACTACTGGGTATTTACCCCAAAGATACAGATGGAGTGAAAAGAAGGGCCATCTGTACCCCAATGTTCATAGTAGCAATGGCCACGGCCTCCAAACTGTGGAAAGAACCAAGATGCCCTTCAACAGACGAATGGATAAAGAAGATATGGTCCATACATACTATGCAGTATTATCCCTCCATCAGAAAGGATGAATAGCCAACTTTTGTATCAACATGGATGTAACTGCGGGAGATTATGCTGAGTGAAATAAGTTAAGCAGAGAGAGTCAATTCTCATATGGTTTCGCCTATTTGTGGAGCATAAGGAATAACACGGAAGACCTGGGGAGATGGAGAGGAGAAGGGGGTTGGGGGAAATTGGAGGGGGAGATGAACCATTAGAGAGTGTGGACTCTGAGAAACAAACTGAGGGTTTGGGAGAGGAGGGGAGTGGGAGGTTGGGTAAGCCTGGTGGTAGGTATTATGGAGGGCATGTATTGCATGGAGCACTGGGTGTGGTGCATAAACAGTGAATTCTGGAACACTAAAAGGAAATTTAAAAAAGTAAATAAAAATTTTAAAAAAATTAGGAACAATCAGAATTTTACACTTATAAGTGACCACATAACCTGTTGGCTTCATTTTATATTTTAAGGCCTTGAAACCTCTTTTTTTCCAATACATGTTCTTTTGTATTTATTGAGATCTTCTAGCTACCCTTTAATTGACCCTTTAGTTTATAAAATATGTATGATTGTGCTGGAAACAGAACATTATTATTGACATTAGACAATATTTTAGGATCTCTATAATCGGGGAGAACTTCAGCCTTGTATCCAAGTGAATGTAATTAATTTTAATTAACTAATCAATTTTAATGTTTTCATTTTAAAAATAGTATTATTTCCCTTTATTCTCATATTTTCTTTGTTAAAACTGAGCCATTTCTGATCCTAATAGCTCAAATAGAAAATTTTCTCTCCCCTAATATGAAACAGACTACTGTAAGATATTCCTGAGACCTTCTGAAATGTACTTATGAATCAAAATATTTTGGAAGGAAAATCCAGCCATGTAGTAAACTTTCTGTTAATTAGTACTTGAATTGTTCAACTTCAACTTTTTTTTTTAAAGATTTTATTTATTTATTTCACAGAGAGAGGGGGAGAACAAGCAGGGGGAAGAACAGAGGGAGAGGGAGAAGCAGCTCTCCACTGTGCAGGGAGCCTAATGCAGGGGTCTATCCCAGAACTCTGAGAACCATGACCTGAGCTGAAGGCAGACGTCCAACAGACTGGACCGCCCACCCCACAACTTCAACTTTTTAATATGAATAGTTGGAAATGGAGATCTAAGAAATTTAATCCTGAGTTGGGAATTTTTTAAAATGTAGAATTCTAAGATTTTTGTTATATAGGGAATTAAACTCTAACACTTTCTATTGATTACACCATGTATTTGGATACATAGGCAATTAAAATGAACTTTAAAGAATGTACCTAGTTATTGATAAACCCATGATCTATCATGTTCAAACATCTTGAGTTCATATTATAAGGACATTTATCTCAGCTATATTTCCTTTTAATGACTACATCCTTCAATCTCAAATTCTACGAGTGAATCAATTATAATTGCCATGTTATCTATCTAATGGGAATTTATAGACGTTTTTCAAAAGTGAAATAAAACAGTAAAACATGGGCATTTCCTTGTAACTTATTTCTTGTCATACTGGACATATCTAACAAGCCAATTCCATTTTTATGGTAAAAGGCTACTCATCATGCCTTAAGCCTGTGTTCCTCAAACACTGTGCTTAAATCAGTCAAACATTCTTCTATAGGGCTTTATAATAACTTGCAATTTGAAACTTGGTAAACTTATGGATATTTAAGGAAAACACATAATTATAGCACTCAAATTTCTCAAGTGATAGTTTCCTCAGTTCATTATTCAGAAAATTTGTAAAATTTGAGTTCTATCATAAAGAAATCTATAATAACCAGTAAATTTGGTACAATTACCACTTAAAAATTAATTGCTTACATTTTACATGTTCTTTTTTGGACTTTGCTCACATTCATATATGCAAAATATATAGTTTTATCTTAATAGATTTGTATTTTGCTTTTGCCAATATTTTTCTTTAAATAACATAGAATACTATTGAAAAAAGGATACCATAATTGCTGCTCATATCTCATAAATCAAAATCTCTCTTTATCATGTCATATAGATATATTTGTAAGAAATTTGAGAATTTTATCTTTATTGGTTTTATTGTGAGTTTCATATATGTGAGAGCATGATATTTTCATTTCTCACAGTTAAAAAGGGAAATAATAAAGTCACCAATAAAAAGATTATAGTCCAGAGAATAAATCATTTTATTACATATAAATAGAATTAGGCACAAGTTGGGAAAAAATGGGGTTGTGTTTTACTATAAAATTATTTTTATGACAGGAGAAATGAGACACAAAACATTTACTAAAGCTTGTATATGTATGCATGTAATAAATTAATATTATTATACACCCTATGGATAGATGTTAAGTTGAAGTGTTTTGTTTGTTTTGGGTTGTTTTGGTTTTGGGTTTTTGTTTTTAGATTTTCTTAAACAAGTCCAGATTGGAACTTTGGTCTAGATTTTAATTTTTATTGCAAGATTGAAAATGAACAGTAAAATTTCCCTTTAAACTTGAATAAAGAATCTTGTCTTAATTCCCAAATTCATTAGTGATCAGAACCTTAAAAAGTTGCCAAAATGGGTGGGGGAAGGTGACACTATAAGAAGACCCTGAATTCAGCTCTTCCTATGGACATGCCAAATCTAGAGCAATATATGGAATAATTCCTGCTCAGAAAGAACTGAAAACTAACTGAACAGCTCCCTCCACAACAAGGGATAATAGCACTACAGTGAGCCAGGTTAAAGAGGTAGAGTCACCAAAAGGCAGAGTCTGCCCTAAACCTGGTGTGGCTACATGCAATACGGAGGAAGGGATCTCATGGATCTGGAGATTTTCCTAAGGAGTGAGGGGTTTGTCCCCAACATCAGACACCCCCACCCTTGGGACCTGCACCAGAGAAACAAGGCCCTCAAAACATCTGGCTTTGGAAAGCAATGGGGCTTACATCTATGGAATTTGGGAGGCTGTAGGGTCCTAAGATACTCCTTTTGAGGGTCTCACATGTGGATTCACTCATCCTGGAAACCAGTGCAAAGGCAGAAGTGCAAAGGCAGAGATGACTAGATTGTATGTGAAAGAGATTAGTTTTCTTATTTTAAAGCATTTGTAGAAGAGGCAGGGACCAGTTAGGACCTTCTTTGGGGTACAGTCACTGGCAAGTGCTACTTTGCCTTCTTCCTCTCCATTGCTAATGTAGGCAGGTGCTCAGGATCATATACTCACTAATGCCAAGAGCATGTCCACCCCTACTACTCTTTCCCTATATCATTAAAGCCATAGACATGCCAGTCCTCAACACTTTTCCACAATCTAACTATAGCCAATGGGTAAGTACAATTCACAAGGGATGGTTCTTGATCTGGTATTCAGAGGGGCTGCTGTCCAGAGGGGCTGGTGTTCCTGGGCCCTATGGGACTGTAACAACCAGAAAGATAGCTCAAAGTAGGCTACCACAACCAGAAGTCTCACTCACAGCAAACTGAAATACTGCCAGATCTCTTGGTCTGGATGTCAGCATGGACTATGATTGAAGTCCCACAGGACTTTATATGTTTACATATGTTAAGAGCTACTGTTCAAAGATCTGGCTTCCAACTAGCCTGAAACTACTGATAATCGGATCTATCCGCCCCCCCAAAAAATTACTGGAAGACATAATGGCTAAAAACTTCCCTGATCTGGGGAAGGAAACAAATACCTAGGTCCAGGAAAAAAGACAGTTCCAAAGAGAACCCAAAGTGATCCACACCAGACAGATTATAATTAAAATGTCAGGGCACCTAGGTGGCTCATTGGGTTAAAGCCTCTGCCTTCAGCTCAGGTCCTGATCCTGGGGTCCTGGGATCGAGCCCCACTTTGGACTCTGCTCAACGGGGAGCCAGCTTCCCCCCCTCTCTTTCTGCCTGCCTCTCTGCATACTTGTGGTCTCTGTCTGTCAAATAAATAAATAAAATTTAAAAAAGATATTAAAATGTCAAGAGTTAAAGATAAAGGGAGAATCTTAAAAGCAGCAAGAGAAAAACAACTTGTTACATACAAGAGAGCCCCCATAAGTCTATCAGCTGATTTTCCAGCAGAAATTTTGCAGGTCAGAAGTGGGGAAAGGAAAGAAACTCCCAACCAAGGGTACTCTACTCAGCAAGGTTATCATCCAGAATTAAAGAGATTAAGATTTTCCCAGAAAGCAAAAGCTAATGGAGTTCACCACCACTAAACTGGCCTAACAAGAAATGTTAGAAGAATTTCTTTTTTTTTTTTTTTAAAGATTTTATTTATTTGACAGAGAGAGTAGACAGAGAGGCAGGCAGAGAGAGAGGAGGAAGCACGCTCCCCGCTGAGCAGAGAGCCCAATGCGGGGCTTGATCCCAGGACCCTGGGATCATGACCCTGACCCGAGCTGAAGGCAGAGGCTTTAACCCACTGAGCTACCCAGGCACCCCTAGAAGAATTTCTTTAAACAAAAAAGAAAAGGCACTAACTAATAACTAGAAAACATATGAAAGTAATCATCTCACTGGAAAAGGTGAATATATAGTACAGGTAGTAAATTAACCACTTATAAAACGAATATGAAGGTTAAAAGACAAGAGTAGTGAATGTAACAGTATCTGCAACAATTAATTAAATAAAAAATTAAAAGATGTAAAATAGGACATCAAAACATAAAAAATGGAGAGAGGGAGTACTAGTAAGAATACACAATGGGGAAAAGATAGTCTCTTCTATAAAAGGTGCTGGGATAACTGGACAACCGCATGCAAAAGAATAAAATTAAACCACTATGTTAGGCCATACATAAAAACTAGCTCAGAATGAATAAAAACACTAAAACCTATAAAACTCCTAGATAAAAGCATAACAATAAGCTCCTTAACATCAGCCTTGGCACTGAATTTTTGGATCTGACTTCAAAAGCAAAAGGAACAAAAGCAAAAATGATGGGACTACATTAAAAGAAATAGCTTCTGTATAGCAAATATAACTATTAATAAAAAGAAAAGGGCACCCCCCAAATGGGAGAAAATACTTGTAAATTATGTATCTGATAAGGGGCTCATACATAAGCCCCTTACATAAGTAACACAAACAACTCAATAGTGAAAAAATCAAACAATTCAATTAAAAATTAGGCAGAAGAGCTAAGTAGAAATTTTTCAAATGAAAACATACAGATGGCCAACAATCATATGAAATGATGTTCAACATCACTAATTATTTGAGAAATGCAAATAAAAACCACAAAGAGGTATTACTTCATACCTGCTTGAATTGCTATTTTAAAAAAAGACAAGAAAAAGCAATTGTTATAGAAGATGTGGAGAAAAGGGAGGAACCCTCATGATCTGTTGGTGGGAATGTAAATTGGTGCAGTCACTATGGAAACCACTATGGAGCTTACGCATAAAATTAAAAATAAATCTATCATATTATTGAGCTATTTCACTTCTAGGTATTTATCTGAAGAAAATAAAAACATTACTTTAGAAAAATTAGGTATTGAGCACCCTTATGTTTATTATGTTATTATTTGTAGTAATAAAGATATGGAAATGACATTAATATCCATCAATGCATGAACAGATAATGAAGATGTGATATATATGTACAATGGAATACTACTCAAACATAAAAAGGAAAATCTTGCCATTTGTGGCAGCATGAATGAACCTGGAGGATATTAGGTTAAGTGAATTAAGCCAGACAGAGAAAGACAAATACCTTAAAATTTCACCTATATGCAGAATCTAAAAAATTAAACAAATGAACAAAATCATAGACACACAGTATAGGTTGGTGGTTATGAAGGGGTAGGGGGTAGGGGTGTGCTGAGAGGGTAAAGAGGGTCTGTAGTAATTAGATATATTGTGATGATCCTTTTGTAGTGTATACGAATATTGAATCATTATATTGTATACCTGAAACCAATATAATGTTAAATATATAAACTTCTAAAAAATTAATTTTTAAAAATTGCCAACATGTTCTCTTAGATGCTCTTGAGACTTAAATTGTGACGGGATCTGATTCACTAATAATATTTAAGGCTGGAGTCAAGATTCTCATAAATTTTAAAAACATGGCTCCAAACTTGACCCTGTCCAATTACTTTTCTGCATTGGAAGTGATTGCAATTCTGGGTCATGTCTGGGCTGCTCAGTGTAAGTATGATTTAAAAGCCATTTTCTGGAAAAAGCTTGCCTTACCAAGATAAATAACATGTGTGATAATTTCTTTCCAATGGGTTTGCTGGCACTTTTGGATTAGTATTGAAATAAGAGCAATGGCATATTCTGTGGTTTGTCCTATTTTTTTAGGACAGAAAAAATGAACGTGGATTCCATTATCATTGGAATAAGAACTATTTTAGGATGAATCTCTTATATTTATGGATGGATATTAGTTACATTGGAAGAGTCTCAGGTGTGGATATTTTCCAAGTTGTTAAGACTGTGATACAAAGAATAAGCTTTAAATGTCAGTGTCATTACTTTAATTTTTAGCTAACAGGAAAGTCATCAACACGGACAGCCATGCAAAATAAGAATATAGGGTGATAGGTATATCCAGCAGAACAACAGCACCAAAATGATATTGTACCAAAAATTTCTAGAAATATTTTTAAGTTGTTTTAGATCATTACACATTATGATAGTCATGACAGCATTTACCAAAGGACTCTAAGAATCTCTTCTGAAACTGGTATTCATCAAATAGCATGCTGTAATTATGATTAGAAAACAACATTGTGGTGTTCTATATTCATTAATCTTGGATAATTGTCACACAAAATGTGCAGTTTTAAAAACAAAATAAGATCAATTGCTGTCACTGAAAGCTTTACTTGCAAACCAAAATCAAGGTTTCTTTTTTTTTTCTGCTTAAATTAAGATTGTGCAATTATTGGAAGATGGTAATTCGAATAAACCTTATGATTTATAGCTTGAACAAATACAAGATTTCTGCTCCAGATACACAGGTTCCTAATTCTGTCAGTACAAAAGCATAGGAAGATACACAAAATCTATATATGTGATTGTAGACCTGGTGAGGCCTTCTTGAGGATAGCTTGGATATGAAAAATCCGTTTGAAATTCCAACACACTTTTCTATAGTGAAGAATTAGTCACTCTTTTTATACTGAAAATCATGCTTACTGAGGTCTAATATCTTCTCAAAGATGACCAGGTTAGGGCATAAGGAGATTATAACAAAAACGAACTAGCAATAGTCATTCTTCATTATTTATGTATCAACTCCATTACTGTGGAATGGGTCTCAAATTTCTGTCATAACTCTACGTCTACCTCATTTTTTCTGAAGATGCTAGTTAAAACTATGGATTCCTGATACCTACACCAGGAAAAGACTCTTTTAAGGGAGAGAAAAGGGTCAGAATTTTAGACATTTTTGTACACTATCTTTGAAATCAAACGGATGCTTGGAAGTCTTCTTGCTTTGAAGAGAAGATGAGTAGGGATTACTGTCTCTGTGGCAGATCCCATAACACCTTCAGACTTCTAAGTTATGTGATTTTGTTATAAGGGTGGAGATACATCAAATATGCATCCTAAACAAAATAATATATTTTAATTTATTTCATGAGTATACACTGTCCTAAGAGTCCCAAAGTTCATTGTCCTTTTTTGATGAGGCTAGGACTTTCCATGACCTCAGAAAGGGCGCTAAAAAAAAACAAACCCAAATTGTAGCTTTTATATTGACAGTTTTATATTGACAGTTTTTCGGTCATGAATATATTTTCATTTCATACATACAAAAGGATATATGTAACCGAGAAACAAACTATGAAAGATATTTATAAAATAAGTACTGCAAATTTACCACTCAACTAATGATGGAATATTATCAATACTGTTAACATGCCTAGTTGTATTGCCCACCTTTCTCACTAATAAGCACTATCTTAGCATTTGTGTTTACCATTTCCTCATTTTGGGTGTGTGTGTATATGTGTGTATGTGTGTATATATACACATCTATCTATCATCTATTTATCATATAAGTTCTGTGTATTTCAGGGGTTTATATTAAATCATCTAAGTATATTTTGAAATATTTAATTTTACTCAGTTTTCATACAGTTTCTCAGTTTCATACAGTGTGAAAAATGATTCACATTTTGCATGATTTTCTACTCTTTACCGTTTTAATTTAACATTGTGTTTTTAAAAAATCATACTATCTGATGTTTGTAAGCTGTAGCTATTTTAATTTTGCTACTTATAGTATTCTACTACATAAATATCCATCATTTATCAATTTTTATGTTGATATTTTGGTTATTTCAAGTTTTGTTATTGTAAACTACATGGTCATTAATATTCCCGTGTATGTCTCATGATGCACAATTATAAGAAATTATCTAAGACATATACCTATGAGTAAAATTTATGGATCATGAGTTGTTCACAAAGTCTTCTATTCTGTTCAATACTTATTTGCTTTCCAACACACCTGTACCAATCTAAATCCCCAATGCCCCATATCTGCAGTAATTCTTCAGAGTTACAGATTTAAAAAATTTTTATGAACGTGGTTGCTATAAAAATGGTATCACAGAGATAAAAATGTCCTTTCCCATATTTCAGAAAAGAATGAATATATTTTTGTTTGCTGGCCATTGACTCTTACTCTTGTAAGGAAAGCTTATCCAAGGCTTTCAGGAAATTTTAAATTCAGTTGTTGTTCTTTTTGAACTACAGGAGTTCTTCATACTATATTTTTAAACACTAATCATTTCATGGTTAAATATGCTGTAAACATTTTTCCAGGTTGGGGCTTATCTTTTACATTCTTTTAATAACATTAATTCTTGATTTAATGTAATCAAATTTATCAATCACTTTATGGTCTGATTGTTTTGCATCCTCTTAATCAAATATTTCATAGATCAGGGATCATAAAGATGTTCATTCATTTTCATTTTCTTGGGAACATATTAAAGTTTGCCTCCTGCCTTTAATTTTCTAAATGATTTGAATTTGATATTTGACTTTAACGTAATTTAAGTATTTAATTTCATTTTGACCACAGAGATACACAGTTGTTCCAATACTATTTATTAAATGTTCATCATTCTACAACTGCTTCAAAATTTGAGCGGTGTAATACAGCACGCTTCTATATTTGTATATGCTTCAATTTGCTACAACTTTTCTGTTCCTCTGTTAAATTCATCTATACTGTGCCAATTATATATGATTTAATTAATAGAGCCTTAAATAAATACTAAAGCTTTGACATCTCTCTCACCTATCCTTCCAGAATTTCTTCGATGTTCTTAGTCATCCAATCTGCCTTCTAAGTTATATACTATATTTGAAAATCTTTGTGTTGATTTTATATTGTTTTTCAGTTATATCCATAAATCACTTTGTGATGATCTGACACTTTGCTGTTAGTAAAGTTTCATTCAGTGAGGTGCATGTTTCTCTATTCACTCAGATTTTCTTTAGTATATTCTTTATATGGTTTATTTCAATATACATATGTAACCTCTGAGCATAATAAATATTTTCTGTTCTTTTTAGTATTTCTAGCTAAAAGTTTCAAAACAATGTTGAATGGAAACATTAATAATGGCCATACTTTTCTTGTTTTGAATTTATGAGAGGAGACGCTTATATTTCTCTTAAAGAATTATGTAGATTTTTAGTACCTATCCTGCATATTCTAATCTATGTCTAGCATGCTCAATTCAAAAAAAAATAAATAAATAAAGAATGGTCATTGAATTTTATCAAATATACTTTTGCTTCCACTGAGATGATTATATGATTTAGGGATTTTAATCCCTAAATATGATGTTACTAATTCATTTGAATATCTAGTATAAAACTCAAGATGTATTTTTGAGATAACCAAACTTGGTCATATTATTCACTTGTTTAGTATTTAATCATGAATGGCTGAATGCTCAACATTCTTATCAATTTATATCTTATCCCTTCTGGCAAAAAACACAAAAATCTTAGAATACATGATCTCTGATCAGTTCCTTCCCAGTTGCCATGTTATTTCCATTCAATAGTTTAGTCTATCTTTTCTTTAATGATTTATTTATTTTAGAGAAAGGGAGAGTGCATGTGCATGGAGGGGAGGGGCAAAGGGAGAGGGAGAGAGAATATTCAAACAGACTTCCTGCTGATCATGGAGCCAGACTTGGTACTCTATCTCACAAGAGTCAGATGCTCAACCTACTGAGCCACTCAGGCAACCCTGTCTTATGTTTTGTTTTTGTTGGGTTGGTTGGTTTTTTCAAAAGCTCCCATTTGTGATGTTATGTTGTTTTTATTATTTTATTATACAACTTTTGTTTAGCCTTATCTGTATGTTCACATTATTTTTATTTGACTCCCCTTCCTTCCTTTCTTCCCTCCCTCCTTTTCTTATCTTCCTTCCCTTCCCTTTCTTTCTTCCTTCCTTCCTTTCTTTCCTTCTTTCCTAGCAATTTCATTCTAGGTTCATTTTATTTCTTCCAGCATTTTTTTTTTCTTAAAGAAATTGCTTTAGTGATGCCCTTGGTTATAAATTCTGTTCATTTTGCTGTACTTGAAAATATACTTCCTTCACTGTTATTTTTGAAAAGCACTTTTTCTGGTTTCAAGAATCCAGGGCTGATAATATTTCCCTTCAATTTTTTAAAAATGTAATTCCACTTTTTTTTTTTTTTTTCCCCAGTGCCCTCTCTTGGCATTTGCTCACAGGGCAATGCTAGCTTTGATATCCACTGCAGGTATCTAGTGAAAATCCCTATGTGCCTGCCAGTGTTCCAGACTTCACTCACTGCTCATTTTAGTCCAGGGTTCCCTTTGGTTGCCCATCACTGGGTCATTCCTCTAGCTTTTCTATGACTTTAGCAATGCCATGAAAGGTATGTTGTAACTTATCTCAGAGGTAGTTGTATTCTAGTGAAAGAATTTTATAAAGAGTTCTCTATACTAAAACAGGTAGAAATCCTATTATAAATTTGATAATATCCCAAATATAATATTGTAACCTGCAAATAATCCGCTTTAAAACAGGTAGAAATCCTATTAATATAAATTTTATAATATACCAAATACACTATTATAACCTGCAAATAATCCACTTTAAAATAGGTAGAAATCCTATTAATATAAGTTTGATAATATCCCAAATATACTATTGTAACCTGCAAATAATCCACTTTAAAACAAACCAAAATTATCAACATGAATACTTGACCCATATTTGAAATAATTATATCAGAATGTTTCAGTGAGATATGATCTCTACACATAGCATGATATCCACAGGAAGTCCTGGAAGAATCCATTCCTGTCTAAAATTTTAAAATGCATTGGCGGGATGCCTGGGCTCCACTGGTTAAGTGTCTGACTCTTGCTTTCTGTTCAAGTCATGATCTCATGGTCATGAGATCAAGCTCCACATTTGACTCTGCTGGACATGGAGCCTGCTTAAAGATTCTCTCTCTCCCTCTGCCCCCGGCCCTTGCATGCATGCATTCTCTCTGTCTCTCTAAAATAAATAAATAAATCTTTAAAAGTGTATTGGCACTTTGAAACAGCGTAATGGGATGCATCTTCATAGCTCAAAATAAAACATTAAACTGGTAATTGGAAACATCTATAAGCAGCTTGCTTGCCTTGTCTGAAAAAGGATTTTTCTCCTCTATTCAAATTGATCTCAGAATCAGGGTATGGAATCTAAGAGGCAAGGATAAAAGTGACAGTAAAATAAACTCCTAATAGATGTATTTTATCCTAGAGAACTCAGAATTACTTAGCACCCCCTATTTTTTAAAGCTTCATCACATCTGAGGTATTGAGGTTGACATTTGTTTATGTGTGGGAGGAATGAAAAATGCAGTAGTTTTGGCAAGAAAGTCCTATTCTTGGAGAGATACACAATTCACCAAGAGAAGAGCAAGATTTACAAACAATCCCAGCAGGGATGAGTGAGGAGGAAAGAAGTACCTTCTTAATGTAAATCACATATGGGTGGCCAGAGTTTCAGAGTTTCAGTGAGACACTGGATTGATCTGTACTGGGACTTTCACATTTCTTCTCATATCTCTGGTACATTTTACTTTGTTGTTTTAATAAGGGACTCCTGTTGGAGTCCCACTTCCTTCCCATCTGCTGTTCTTCCAGCCCAAAATAGCCAGAGCCACAAGAAAAGCGGACTTTTTGCCTCATGGAATGTTTATAGGAAATATGGGATTAAAATAAAGGTATATAGAAATGAATACGTCTTTTGATGCAAATGTACATTTTAAGTACATGTAGGACATTTTTCCTCCAAACTCTTCAAAATATGAAACATGTTTCAGTAACATAACCCGCATGATATTCAGAGCTTTTATTCTTTTTCTTTTTTTAAAGATTATTTTTTTAAGATTTTTTATTTATTTATTTGACAGAGAGAGATCACAAGTAGGCAGAGAGGCAGGCAGAGAGAGAGGGGAAGCAGACTCCCTGCTGAGCAGAGAGCCCGATGCGGGGCTCGATCCCAAGACCCTGGAATCATGACCTGAGCTAAAGGCAGAGGCTTTAACCCACTGAGCCACCCAGGCACCCCCAGAGCTTTTATTCTTAAAGTCAGATAAATTGAGATATAATTCACATATAGAAAAACTCACCCTCAGTTTTGTGAATTTTGGCACATGTATATATAAATCAAATACAAGTATATGCAATCATGTAACCACCAGATAAGAGCAGTTCCATCTTAACCCTAAAAAACTTGGGGTCTTTTTTCATCAACCCCTGTCCTTAACCACAGTCTGTTGCAACCACTGATCTGTTTTCTATCTTTATAATTTTGCCTTTGTCTGTACCTTTTAGCTATTTTAAACATTATTTGTTTATTAGAAATGTTTATTGAACACCTACCACACTAAAGTCATCATTATCTACAAAATTATACTAAAGTCTGTTAATATTCAGCATCCATTTCTACTCAGATTTGAATGTTGTTCTGAACAAGATAAACATCAATTTATGAAATAGCCACATGCCATATGCAAATTTCTCCCATGATTACTACATTTTTTTTTTCAGCTTTAAAAGTCTAAAAATGGAGACAGTTATTGGTGGGAGATGAAGTCGAGCTTGGTCCACATTAAGATTTGTTAATCAGTGAGTGATCATAATCAGTTCCTGGAACTCACATTGACTTTCATAAACAATGCTTTTAGAGCTGCTTTGGCCACAGTTTTCATCTGCAGTCTGTGTTGGAGGAGTTGAAGATTCTAGCAAATCCCTACTGATTATGCAACCATGTATCTAGACCTCAGCTGACTGATTCAGGTGAAATTGGCTGGAACTGATTTCTATAATCCACAAAGGAAAAAAACGACGACTCCGGAGTGTTGATGCATATGATACTCCAAGTTAAACCTTTTCAAAATCAGAAGTGAAAATAGGCCAAACTGTTAAGTGTTTCTCTTGAGCTTTCCTTTAGAAAGATTCCAGTTTTACAAAATGGCTGTTTACTCTTTGGCACAGAGTCTCTCATCTGAATTTGATGAACCTTTATTTTTGTCAATAAATTACTCACAAGAAGCTGATAGTAGTCTTTCCCTTGCACTTAGGAAGCATGAATGTAGGCAATTCCTTTCAGTTTTCTCCTTGAATAGCAGTTCTGTTTTATTTCAAACTAAGGTTATTCAGAATAAATCAAATAAGAAGAGTGGAAATATGATTAAATTATCCTATAGTCAAGGAGGTACTCAATCAAATTATTCAAATTCCTATTGTGTCATTTTACTACCAAATATATTTTCTCATCCACATAAAGTGAATTGATATTCAAACCCCTTCTGACTTGAATGTATCGGACTTCTGTCTAGCCCAAATAAAGGAAAACAAAGTTTTAAAGCTTTTTTATCAAGTATCTACATTCTCCTATTGCCAAGCCAAACCGTCTATTGTCAAATAGCGACCAATGCATCTAAATAACTCTTAAGCTTTTGAAGTGGATATATACAGTTTTCTCATCTCTCCACTTCCATAAAATAACAATATTCTTGAAGTTAGAGATAATGCTTATGTTTATCTGCCACTGTCCTCAAAGTTAATCCAAGCACATACGTATCTGATATTAGACAATATTTAATTAATTTTTACACAAATACAAGTACAAATCAGATATTCTATTTGTAAGCCTAGGGGGAGAAACTGCATGGGGCTGTTGAAGTAAGCAGTTCATCGACAAATTTTTTTTGCGTGTGAAGGCAGCATCTCTTGTAGAAAGCCTTATCTCACTCCCAGTCTAGGCTAGTCTCTTGTACAAGGTGGTGTAATAATCTTTTAATATAGCTACTTCATTCGCTAAACTGAAAATTCCTTGAGATTATCAATATGTGGTTTAATAATTTTTCAGAATCCTTCATGTAGAAGCATCTGCTAAATGATAAATAATAAATATATGTTGAAAACATTTTCTTTATGGGTGCTGTAAAGAAAGAAGCTATCTAAATATGCAAGATAAGTGAAATATATCATTCCAGGTATACAAATTAGAAATACTGACTTAAACGGGGTTCCGGAATTACCAGGAACTTAGGGCATCAAAAGCGGAGTGTACAGCAAATGTGCTTGGCTTGTCTATAGACACTAGACCCTGGTGAACATCTCCCAAATGTCTAGCTTTGTGTCAAACTGTGGAGGTGGCAATAGACAGGTAAGTTTCGTTGTTTGTGCTTTTGGTGTCATATCCACTGAACTGCCAAATTCAATGCTATGAAGTTTTTCTTCTATGTTGTCTTTAAAAATTTTATAGTTTTGGGGTGCCTGGGTGGCTCAGTGGGTTAAAGCCTCTGCCTTTGGCTCAGGTCATGATCTCAGGGTCCTGGGATCGAGCCTGGCATTGGGCTCTCTGCTCGGCAGGGAGCCTGCTTCCTCCTCTCTCTGCCTACCTCTCTGCCTGCTTGTGATCTCTGTCAAATAAATAAATAAAATCTTTAAAAAAAATTAAATTAAAAAAAATAAAAACTTTATAGTTTTAGCTCTTACACTTAAGTTTTTGATCCATTTTCAGTTAATTATACTGTATGTTGCAAAATATGGGCTCAACTTCATTTTTTCATATATGGAGATCAAGTTCCTCCAACACCATTTGTGGGGAAAAAAAGCCCTGTCCTTTCCCCATTAAATGGTTTTGGTGTCCTTGTCAAAAAAGCATTTGACCAAACATATGAGTGTTTATTTGTGGGCTTTCTATTTTAGTCCATTCATCTGTAGGCCTACCTTTATGTCAGTATCACACTGTCTTGATTACCACAACTCTGCAGCAAGCTTTAAAATCAGAAGTGTGAAATCTCCAGCTTTGCTCTTTTTCAAGATTGTTTTTGCCTCATTGAAGTCCCTGGAGATGACATATGGATTTTAGGTGTCTTTCTAAAAAGTCACCACCAAACCCAAAGATCATCTAGGTTTTCTCCTATGTTGTTTTCTAGGAATTTTAAAGGTTTTGTTTGTTTGTTTTTAAGGAGATGGAAGTGTGTTGGGGCGCCTGGGTGGCTCAGTGGGTTAATGCCTCTGCCTTCAGCTCAGGTCATGATCCCAGGGTCCTGGGATCGAGCCCTGCATGGAGCCCCGCATCAGGCTCTCTGCTCATCAGGGAACCTGCTACCCTTCCTCTCTCTCTGCCTGCCTCTCTGCCTACTTGTGATCTCTGTCTGTCAAATAAATAAATAAAATCTCAAAAAAAAAAAAGGGATGGAAGGGTATAGTTTATTGAATACACCACAGGGCAGCAGTGGAAAGGATAGCAGAGAGGTGACCTGCTGGAATTTTATAGTTTTCATTTTTACATTTGGGTCTATAATCCTTTTGAGGTAATTTTTGTGAGGAATATAAAGTTTGCATCTAAATATGTTTCTGTCCAGTTGCTTCAGAACCATGTGTAGAAAGATGATCTTTTCATTATTGTAATGAATTATTCCTTTGTCAAAGATCAGTTCATAAGTAATTTTAAGGGGATATTTTTATAACATAATCCTTGCCCCAACAAACTTTTATCTAGTGGTTTTAATACACTTTATTTTTTGTGATTGTCACCTCCATTAATTTATTATATTGATGACTGCAAAATTAACCTGATTGTCATTGCTATTTTCATACCCGAATTTTTTTTTTTTTTTTTTTTTTTTTGGACAGACAGCACAAGTAGGCAGAGAGGTGGGCGAGCGGGGGGGACGGGAAGCAGGCTCCCTGCTCAGCAGAGAACCCAATGTAGGGCTCGATCCCAGGACCCTGGGATCTTGACCTTGGCTGAAGGCAGAGGCTTTAACCCACTGAGCCACCCAGGCGCCCCCATACCTGAAAATATAATGGCATAAGTTAACCATAATATTTTTTAAGTTCATTATGTTAAAAATAAATGATGTATTTGTGAAAATTAATAAAAGGAGACCTCACTAAAACGAAGTCAGGAGGCCAGAAGGGAGAGCTTTCATGCCATACCACTCCATATCAATTATAGGAAGGATTATATCCTCAACAGAACAATCCTCAATAGGAAAGAATCATCAGTTTCAGGCCCCAGTAGGAAAAGATGCACATTGCATCTTCTACAAGAAATTGACCACCCCAGCAACTCAACCAATGAGAGACAATTATCACCTTGAGCTCTTGTTTTTCTCCAGTGAAATTTCCTTCAAAACAACCCCTCCCAATTTCCTGTTTCTTCTCCATAAAACAACATTCTTTTGCTTTGTTTGTTGGACTAGCCTATGGCTTTTGTTATAACTTGCTTGTCCTGAATTACAATTCTCTGATATTCCTGAATGACCTGTTTTGTTGGTAATATAACTGACTTTTATTTTTAAGATAGCATATTGGAAGTTGGGATATTAAAAGAATATGTAAAGAAATGCTTAAACCAAGGAATAATTTTAGTCAACATATAAAGATACACCATAAATGCATTTGTATTTCATTTAAAAGAAGCATTTAACTACTTCTCCTATATTGGCATAAAGTATCTTAAAAATATTTTTCTTTTAATGTCTTACCATGATATAAAATGTCACTCTAAATTTGTTGAAAATCATTCATGTATTCAGTCATTAAGTAATCTAAACAAGCACATTTATTATCTAGCCATTTATTTGTTCAGAACCAGGTGAAGTGTTGGTGGGAGAAAGATAAAAGACATTGCACTTACTCTCGGGAAAATTAAAATTTGGTGTGAAAATAGATGATTTTGATATGGCTTGAAGGATATTACCTGTAAACAAAAGTGCGAAAATAAGTTATTCACTGAGCATGGGTTTTGAATTATTTTTTCTAATATAATCAATTCAGGTAACACACAAAAAATTTAATAAACTTCCTAGAAAAAATTGGGTAAGAAAAAAACTTAATAATGGCCAAACTGCTCATCTAAATACAATCTCTTTATGTAATAGTGTAAAAATTCTCTAACAGCATAGGTTAAAAACCCAGAGATCCTAGTTCCCTACCTAGAGTTATTACTTCCATGTTTTATAATTATATAATCATTCTTTTAACTTTTTTTAATTTTAAAAGTAAAATTGTTTTTCTCACTATTTTAAAAGGACATTACTGTGTTCAAAACTAGTAATCTAAACTAAGACTAGTATTCAAAGACTTTGTCCTCCTCAAAATATAATAATTGTGATTTTTAGCTCTAAGCATTTCCATCGACTTTCATGTATCCATTTACTACTCAAGATTCTAATACCCATATTATTTTAAAACATTCATTCAGGGGTGCCTGGGTGGCTCAGTGGGTTAAGCCTCTGCCTTCAGCTCAGGTCATGATCTCAGGGTCCTGGGATTGAGCCCTACATTGGGCTCTCTGCTCAGCGTGGAGCCTGCTTCCCCCTCTCTCTCTGCCTGCCTCTCTGCCTACTTGTGATCTCTTTCTGTCAAATAAATAAATAAAATCTTAAAAAAAAACAAAACATTCATTCAACTACATCTTCTTTTAAAATAATGTACTTAATTTTAGTTTTAAAAGACATGTAGTTTTGTAGTACATTAACTTCAGTTAAAGAATTATAATGTTCATGCTCTAAATTTTTAGTCTGTTCTTTGGCCATCTATTCTGAAGACTTTCATATCTGGTGCGGAGGGAATTGGTATCCTTGTTCACAGAAGCTGCGGCTTCTTTTGGCTTCTGGGAAACAATAATACTGCCCGGCAGTTTGCGACGACAATTAAATGAGGTAATGCATGTCCAACGCTTACCACAATACTTAGCATTTATAAAGTGATCAATCAATTCTAGCAATTTTTATAAAATCCAAAGTTTTTATTAAAAGGTTCTAACTTTAAATAACTGGACTCTGCCTGGTTCTCCAACCTTCTCAGTGTTTCCTACTCTTCCTCTTAATACTTAGAGCTTCCACCATAATGAAATTCTTATCGATAAATATGCCTACCTGTTCAGATCTCTGGGACTTTGCACATGCTCATCTTTTTATTGGAATGTCTGTTCTTGTCGATCACCTTCAAAACCTTTGTTCTCCCTTCAAAGGTTAAATCCAACATCATTGCCTTGGGAAGCATTCCTAGATTGCTTCTAGGTAGAGTTGACTATCGTCATTTGTGTGTCTCCAAAATTCACTATTACAGTGAATTACAGCACCTAAGTCACTGTGTATGGAAAGTACTTTTGTGGGTCTGATTCCCACTCAAAGATCCTTGAGAGAGCAGGAACCAGTCAATGGCACTCTGCACAAGATAGTGGCTGGTAGATAGCTGGTATTCAAAGAATGTTTGATGAAGTATTTAAAAGAGCTTCAAAATATTACATCATGCATACAGATGACCAACCAAAAAAGTCATATAATGAGGAAGAGTCCTTAAGATACAGTAATTATGGGTGAGGAATAAGAAGCTTGGTGCGGGAAATATTATAAAGAGAAATTTCAGATTCTACATAAATATTCCCTACTTCAGAAATGATATTTAGGATTACCTTTTTCTGTTTAGGTAGGGCTAGTGCTGATCTGAATGTTTGTGTCTCCCAGAAATTCATAAGTTAAAATCTTAATACCTGATAAGATAGTGTTAGAAGTTAGGGCTTCTGAGAGGTAGGTACTTAGGGCATGAGGGTGGAGTCCTCATGAGTGAAATTAGTGTTCTTATAATAGGCCCGCATAGAGATCCCTTACCCCTTCCACCAAATGAGGACCCAGCAAAAATACACCAACTGTGAACTAGGGAAAGGGCCCTTACCTTACTGTGCCGGGGTGTCCTGACCTTGAACTTCCCAGTGTCCAGAACTATGAGAAAATAAATTTCTATTGTTTATAAGTTTTCCAACCTGTGTTATTTATTATTTACTAAGACAGAAACCCTACTCTCAGTACCAAAATCTGTATTAGGGTTCTCCAGAGAAACAGAACCAGAAGGATATATGAGGAGATTTATTATAGGAATTGGCTCACACAGTTATGGAGGCTGAGAAATCCCACAGTCTATGATCTGTAAGCTAGAGAACCAGGAAAGCTGGTGTTATAATTCAGTGTGAGTCTGAGGCCTGAGAACCAGGAGGTCCAGTATCAGGGCAAAAAATGGTGGACATCCAACTCAGGAAGAGAGAATTTACCCTTCCTAAGCCTTTTTGCTCTTTTCTCCGGCCCTTGTTGGGTTAGATAATGCTGGCCCATACTGGTGCGGACAGATCTCTTCACTCAGTCTACTGAATCAGATGTTAATCTCTTCCAGACACTCTTTCAAGATCATATCCAGAAATAATGTTTTAGCAGATATCTGGGTGTCTCCTAGACCAGTTAAGTTAGCACATAAATTCACTTTAGACACAGTGCACTTCTAGTCTCCCAATGGAAATATTAGAATCAGACGTATCTTGTTATCTAAGGACTCTTAGGATTTGAAGAGATTTTTTAAAATGTCAAATTATTTTTGGTTCAAAAATGCAGATTTTTAATGCCAAGAGCTCACTTTATTATATCAAAAACAATGTGCAAATGCAGACATCTTTTTGACTTCCTTTATAAAGTATAATGAAATAACATTTTACTTGTTAGGCCCGAGTATAAAATGAAAGATTTGGTAACTTAGGGACAGTGCAAATCATTAGTAAGCAACCCATTGCTCAAATAATCTAGCCTATTTGATGACATAGAAAACAGCTCCTCTGATTTTTAGATGTGCGATTAGAGTGCAGCTTGAGTCCCAAATCTGCTTGCAGCCCATGATACACTCCTGCTGAGTGAGCTGTCTGATTGCCTCCTTGAAGACATTTTATTGTTGATCACAATTTAAGTCAATGTATTATTAATTTTGTTGGTAACTTGATTTTGATATGCTTTGTGCCAGCCTTTTAAAATTTCTCTGTAGCATTTACATGAAGGGAACTAACTGGGGGATGACAAATACATCTCAAGCATTAACTCCACGGGTGGTCTTGTTGAATGACTTTCTCCAGTATTCTCTGGGGAATTATGTCATTTTCAGTGGTTGGAAGTTATTTTTTAAAATTGAGTTATCATTTCCACAACTATAACTGTTATCTCCCACAAATAAGGGCACATCTGTAAATGATTCTAATTCAGTGTTCCATTCAACCAGTATCAAATGGTACTGTCTTTCATAGTCTGAATATCACCCCAAGAGAACTTTATGTATATGTTTTTGGGTCCTTGATGTGGTAAGAATATTAAGTGATTCTTTATTACTACTGATAGAGGTATTTTTCTTATATATGGAAGTTAAGGGTAACTGCTAAATTAATTTAATAATTAGTGAGGACTCTCATATTTCATCTCTCATAAAATCCAGCAATGAAAATATAATTAAAACATTATTACATTTATCAATATTAATTTTAGGAGTAACTATTTACAAGTAGTTGAATAATATTAAGAAGCAAGTTGAGGTTGGTAGTCAAGGTCATTTTCTATTTGTCAATTCCTATTTATCTGTTCTTTCCCCCCATCCTACTTGTATGGACAATAAAAATAATTCTTCCTTAAATATAAATACACATTTCCCCCCTGTATCTGTAGATTTGTTAAGAGTTAGTTGGACAGTTAAGTAGTCAAGGCCAGGGTCCCCAACAAGAAGATATGGAGTCAGGACAGCTAAGATTAAACAGCACTAACATTCTGTTTTGCAGCATAGACAGAACCACACTACCATTCTGTTTTGCAGCCTTTGCAGAAATGACTTCTGCAAAACATCCTAAAATAAGACAATTAACCACAGAGCATTTGTCATTATCATGGGCTAGGGGAAGATAAGACTCATCCCCCAGATGTCACTTTTATACGACATTTATAAGCAAGTATTATAAAAGAAGGAAAAAAAATTTTCTTAAGGAGTCTATAGTAGTAACAATGAGACCTAGGATGATCTTTAATGAAGTCACAATTCTGGGATATTAGCTAGTCTCAGAGTCACAGTTTTCTAATTTTTAAGTGGGGATTGTAGTGTGAGTAGTCATGAAAACTAAGATACACTGAAAGTGCTTTATAAGGTAAAATTACTGTATAAAAGGGAAGTCTTTATTTTTACATTTGCCATTTGTCTTTATCAACAAATCTTCTTTTTTGAAAGACAGTAACAAGCCAAAAGTCATGCAATTATTCCCCATTTATGTCTTATTACCTAAACATAAACAGCCCAAGTACTTTCCAGAGAGCCCTGAAATAAATCCATACAAAAACAGTCCACCGATATTTGACAAGGCTGTTAGTAATACCCAATGAGAAAATGACAGTGTCCTCAACAAATTGTGTTGGAAAATCTGGATATCCATATTTTAAAAAAGAGATTAGACCCCCATCATACACTATACCCCAAATAGACTCAAAATGTATTAAAGAGTTAATATAAGACTTGGAACTATTAAATTCCTAGATGGAAACTTGGGAAAAATCTTGACATTGGACTTGGCACTGTTTTTTTCTGGATCTGAAACCAAAAGCACAGGAACAAAACAAGAAAGCAGAGAAGGAAACAGTTTCTTTCCCAGAATCTCTGGAAAGGAACACAGCCTACCAACATACTAACTTGAGCCCAATGAGACCTGTTTCTAACTTCTGACCTACAGAACTGTAAAATAATAAATTTGTGTTGTTTTAAGCCATTAACTTGGTGGTAATTTACTATGGCAGCTATAGAGAACAGATACAACCAAGTAGTTCAAAACTCCTAGAGAAAACATTAAGTGATAACCCTCACAGAAAGCAAATCTTTTCTCTAATAATGACCAAAAAAATCACTTTATTGTACCTTTTATTTATTTATTATTACTATTTTTAAAGATTTTATTTATTTATTTGACAGAGAGTGAGATCACAAGTAGGCAGAGAGGCAGAGAGAGAGAAGGAAGCAGGCTCCCTGCTGAGCAGAGATCCCAGTGAGGGGTTCAA
Source organism: Lontra canadensis (assembly GCF_010015895.1). Classification (NCBI taxonomy): domain Eukaryota; kingdom Metazoa; phylum Chordata; class Mammalia; order Carnivora; family Mustelidae; genus Lontra; species Lontra canadensis. The sequence continues at coordinate 11,160,917 of NW_022631009.1, read as the reverse complement.
TCCCAGTACCCTGGGATCATGACCTGAGCCTAAGGCAAAGGCTTTAACCCACTGAACCACCCAGGTGCCCCTTTCTTGCACTTTTTAAATAGTAAAACTAATTAATAATTTATGCAGTATAGTAAACATAAAATGGTAATGGAGATAGTTTCAAATGCACCTCATGGAGATAGACAAGGAAAGGCACCAAAGGAAGGTACCTAAAGGTACCTAAAGGATACAGTGGAGAGAAAACATTTCTGGGATAAGTGGTAGTGATATCTAAGCAGTGACTCAAAAGATGATTAAATCTTTGTCACATGGGTAGAGATAGGGTATTGAAAGGACAATCTATATTTGAAAAGATTAGAAGTTTAAATAAAGCATGGTAGTCAAGAAATAAGATAAATTCAGACTAAGAAGATCCAAAGTGGCAAAATAAGATTCCAATGTGAGGGCTCATTTTAAGAAATACCTACATCCCTAAGTCTTCCATATCACTAGACCCTGCAGCTTCAAGACTAATTACATATGGGTAAGAGAAATGTGAAGAAAAATTGCTAATTTCTCATCAGTACCAACTCACGAAGTTATCTAGTCATGAACAACTCTAACTCCTACTATCTGTATTTCCAAACAAGTATGAACTACAGTCCTGTGACATTTTTTCTATTTTAAGAAACTGATGCCACCAAATTCATTTCTTTATAAACAGAATCAAAGCACATAATTACAATTTCAGAGATTTCCATCCCATTAGCTATTCTGAACACTTACACTATCATTCTGGAAACACCAGTTGCAACAGAAAAATAGTAACCCATTAAATTTGTAAGTCCCAAAATACCTGAAGCATCTGTCTTTTTAAGATGAACTTGGAGAAGAAATTACACAGAAGATAGACTTGGTGACAATCTGTCATCAACAGTAACCCAAACACATTAAGTGTTTTTATATATGCCTTTTAAGTGTCAGTAAAGATGACATATCCTGGGCATAGTAGAGCAGCTGCTACCAATGGAAGCTGCCTTGTTTTATCTTTCTCTCTTTTATGGTTTACTTTTCACTGACCAGAAGATGTTACAGCCACAGATATAAGAAACCATTTAAAGAATGTCCCTGAATACTTCATAAACATTGATTTCATGGAGAATGCTTCACAATTTTCTGCATGTCCTTTGTATTTTTAAGTTTGAATCCCCTCATCCATATGTCCATCTATGATAGTCATTTGAGAGCCAAAATTTTTTAGTTAATATCAAAATTCATATTTCAAATGAAAACTAAAAGGAAAGAACAATATGAAGTTACACTCTTACAAATGTGTGTATCATCCTTGCACAGAGACCATCTAATCTTCTCTGTATCTTTCCAATTTTAATATATGTGCTGTCAAAGGTAGCGCTGTAATGTTTACTTTTAAACTCATTAATCTTATGTTTCAGGCAAATGTAAGTTTGGTACAAACAGTACTATTATTAGCTGTAAGAAATCTAAAAAATTTGCTGTGGCAGAAACTGGACAATCTGACACATGGACACATATTTTTCTTTAACAACATCTATTTTAGCTACAGTAATATCTTCCTTTCTCATGTTTCCAGGACCCTTCTAGAACCAGTGAAATGGAAAGTTATGAAGAAGATAGGTTTTCTGGGTACATGACACTTTTCTTTTCCAAACCTTCCTTCCTCTTGGTCCTCATCTCTAGAGATCAGTAGTTGTATATTTGTTTGTTTTGCCTTTAGAAAAATACAAAAAAGAGGGGCATGTGGGTGGCTCAGTTGGTTAAGAGTCTGCCTTGGGCTCAGGTCATGATCCCAGGGTCCTGGGATGGAGGCCTGTGTTGGGTTCCCTGCTCAGGGAGCCTCCTTCTCCCTTTCCCTCGGCTGCTCCCACTGCTTGTGCGTGCTCTCTCTCTCTCTCTCAAATAAATAAATAAAATCTTAAAATATATATATATATATAAAAAGAACAATTTACTCAATGATATATTTCTTCTTTTGGTCTAATGTTTTGTTTGGCAAAATCTAAGTTTAGTTCTGGTAAATAAACTTTCTGTATTGGCCTATCTCTTTTTTTCAGGACAGCAGTTTTCCCCATGAAAACAATTCTTTGATGGATCTAAGAATTGTTGTTTTTCAATTTGTTCATCATTTTTCTTCTTGTGAGGAGAGGAGTGATGATTTTTTAAACTCTTTACACGTCAGATGGGAAACCAGAAGTCTATGATGTGTTTTTGATGTTGAAAACCTCTATGGATTTCTGTTTGACAGTAGTTTATGCATTTACTTCAACTGACTAAGAAATGAGAATAAATACTGTATATTAAACTACACTGTATGATAAATTATATACATAATTTTTATAAAGGCCATTACAAGTTTTAAAGAAGTGTATGTCATGTGAAAAGAACATGTACTCAATGAGTACAGTTTTGATCAACACCTTTAATCTCTTGGGTCCCTAATTCCCCTCTGCTTGGTGCCATCTCCTTAGTGAGCTAAAGTGTGCACATGCTGGGTCCCTTCTAGTTTTTAGGAATTCGGGAATAATTTTTAAAAATCCACCTTTTTTTTTTTTTTTTTGGTTTACAACATAAGAAATTAAACATATGGATTTGTCTTTACTGGTTTTACTAGAAGAATATGAACAGCCTTCTGACAATATCATAGAATATAAACTATGCATTGAATATCTTTTAAAATTAATAATAGACATGGCCTCTGATGTGGCAATTCCACTTTAAGAACTTATCCTACTAATACATTAGCACATATGGAAAAGATTTTATGCATAAGGATATCTACAAGGATTGGAAAGAGCCTCAACATTAATGTAAAAGTATTAGAAACAATCTAGTATTTATTCAGAGACGCCTTGGCAAGCAGTCCATGCCAGACATGATTACAACAAAGACACTAAAGTACTGGGAAATAGGGTAAGTGATATATAATTCGTAGTACCCCAGTCACCTACTCTTAATCCAGTATATCAGGCTGTGTTCTCTCGAATTAAGTGTTCATTTAGTTCTATTATTACAGTTTAAATAAGACTATTTTCCTTTCTCCTTATCCAAATTTCTAAGCCTTTTATTATTCTTTCTCCTTTAGTGCCCTTACATTATGGTTAATGTATCTAAGAATAAAAAATATGGCTTTTTCATCTTCTTCAAACTTTCTTTGAGTTCATCCTAACATTGTAAGAGTATACAATTTCTGATTAATAGTATGCATTAAATTTGTTTCCTTAATATCATTTGTGCTTGTAATGTTTAGCTCAACATTACTTCACACTTTGGAAAAGTAGCATTTTATTTGACATTTTCAAAGAGCAGACATAGTCCTTTGCCTACTAACCTTTAAAAGAATGAAGTGAGGTCTGATAATGTCATTTTGACTAGTGTAATCATTTCAACAGTGACCCTTTCCACTTTAATGTACTCTTACCTTTAATCTGGACAAAGTGGGATATACTTTGTATTTTTCTAATATAATTTTTCATAATTTCTTTGCAATTATTTTTTGCATTGTGTCCTTCACCTGGCACTGTCTCTAACATTTTCAAAAGGAGAAGTAATTTCTACCATACAACATAGCACATTAACATCTTTGAACAATTTTATGTGGCATAGAATGGTTATTTATGCATGGTAAGGCTTTATTTATAATACAAAGTCAACAACTTGTTTAGGTTAAATGATTTTAAAATAAAGTGATAATTTTCATGGGGATTAGCTGGGGATAGTGGAGATAGTCTATTTGTGATTTTTTTTTTTCCTATTCAAGCCAATGTGAATTATAATCTCATCTTTAAAGCCACTTGATAGTGTATTACTATCTTTCAAATGAACATTGCAAATTAAATATTCCAAACCCAGAAGTTAAATATAGTTCCTTTCACTAGACTTTTTACAACATCAGCTTTTGGATGTTACACTCAAATTATTAAAAAGTTAAAGGTCAAGAGATTTGGAAGATTTGGAAGTTCACAAACCGGTAATATTAACAATAATAGTAGTAATATTAGTAATATGTCCAAAGAAACACAAATTCAACGAAGGATTTTAAATGAGTAAATATTTTTTCACTAATACCACATTGATGTTTTTGTTTATTAGGCTAAGAACTGAAATAACAAGATGAAGTAGATTGTATTTTCCAAAAATGACTACAGCAGTATTTTCACAAATTCTCTTTTAGAACCTTGTAACCTCTCATCAAGTGGGAGAGTCTATTTCCCCTCTCCCTGATTATGGGTGGGGTTTTACTGTTCCAGGGAATAGAATATGCTGAAAGGGATAATGCTGTTTGACTTTCAAGACTAAGTCCAAATGGGCCATATAAATATTTTTTTTCTCTCTCTCACTCCTGGGCTGAACCCATACCCCATGATCTGAGGAATTCCAGGACACACTGAAAGGCCACAAATAATTTTTCCAACCAATGGTTCCAAAGAAGTTTCAGTTGACAACCAGTTTCACACATTAGACATGTCAGCCTTCAGATGACTGCAGCTCCTAACCTTGGTACCACCTCAGTCCTGAGCAGATGTTGGGTTGATGCATAAAATAAAATTTATTACTGTTTTAAGACACTCAGTTTTGGGGTAATGGTTTATGCAGTCACAGTAACTAGAACATAAAGCACCAGGCATTCTCGTTGTTTTTTCTTCTTCAAAATATAAACCCCATAACGGCAAGAATGAAATCTGTCATATGTGCCCAATATCTGGCACATAGAATGTATTAAGTAAACATCAGGTGAATTAATGAATAGAATTTTGATGGAACTGTTTTAATACTGAAACTTTCAGAAATGTTCTGATGCCTCTCCAAGTCTTTCCTGCCTTAAAATGCCTTAAACATTCATATTAGAAAAGGAGTTTCTCTCTTTCTTCATTTACTGTTACATACTGGATTTTTCTTAGAAGCCCATTAAAAGCCATAAAAAGCCCCAAATTAACCCTCTGCCATGTCTTCCCCAGGCTTGGAACACATTGTTCTTGCTCAGGAAGCATATTCTTCTCAGCCATCACCTTCTTTAAACCCTCCCAAAGCTTTTATCTCTCTCCTTTTTAAAAAAATTTTGTATCTAAATTCAATGTAATTAACATATACTATATTATTAGTTTAGTGATTGCCTATTAACACCAGTGCTCATTATATCAAGTGCCCTCCTTAATATCCATCACTCAGTTATCCCATTTCCATACCCACCTCCTCTCCAACAACTCTCAGTTTGTTTCCTATAGTTAAGAATCTCTTATGCTTTCCCTCCCTCTCTGTGTTTAGCTTATTTTATTTTCCCTTCCTTTCCCCTATGTTTCTTAAATTCCACATATGAGTGAAATCATACAATATTTATCTTTCTCTGACTTATTTCACTTAGCATAATACCCTCTAGTTCCATCCACATCATTGCAAATGGCAATATTTCATTCTTTTTGATGGCTGAGTAATATTCTTTCATATCTTCTCTATCCATTTATCTGTTGATGGACATCTGGGCTCTTTCCATATTTTGGCTATTGTGGACATTGCTGCTATAAATATTGGAGTGCAAGTGTCCCTTCAAATTACTATGTTTATATCCTTTGGGTAAATACCTAGTTCAATGGCTGGATGGTAAAGTAGTTCTATTTTAACTTTTTGAGGAACCTCCATACTGTTTTCCAGAGAGGCTGCACCAGTTTGCATTCCCACCTACAGTTACCACTTATATCTTCTCACTATTTTTTTACCCCTTTAGTACTTTGTAAGTATATTCATTTCTTATTGTGATTTGCATAGGAGTGATTAATTTAGACATTTTGCATGAGATTTTCAGTACTTTTCAAACTTAGAAGACATTAGGAATACATAAAAGAATGAAGCCATGTGTCTCTGTTTTGCTGTTTCAATCATATATCAGATTCCTATGGCGAGGAGGCAAATCAGGCAGCATTAGTATTTTCTACAGATTTTATGTAGCACCCAGTATCTGCCCTCTGCTCCAATAGTCACATCTTCTTTTACACGTGGGAAAAGTGGTTTCTCTCATATTTATTGCCGAGTCACTCAATACAGTTGATTGTTTTCCTGCCTTAAGCTGCTCATGTCAGTATTGTCCTTTGCTAGCTTTCATCACTGTCTTTTAATTGCCCTAGTTTTACCCTAACAGTAGGTGGTTTCTCATAGCAGACCTTTCTAAAGGTTAGGGAGCAGCAAAATGCAATTACCACATAGGGCGGGACATAACTATAAATCCAATGGCAGACATCACTCTTCCTAAAAATGAATCAGCACTTCCCAGGGAAGGTGATTTTTTTACTGCCTATTTTTTTCTTTTCAGACACAGGTTGCTTGTCAGGTTGCTAGAGCCTTTCGTTTCCCTTGACTAAGCCCAACCTAAACTCTAGTTATCTTGCAGAGCATTTCTATTTTCCTTCTCTCACCTGTGTGCTTAAGCACTGTATCTTCATCTGAAAAATCACAAATATTCTTTATTAGTTAAAATTTGAGGAAGAGACATGGTATTTCAGGAATTTCCCTCAAACTATATATGAGTTTGAAGATGACGTAATTCTGTAGTTTAAAAAAACAGTTTTTAATGCATTCATTTATATAAAAGTACAAAAGCACAGAATCTGTGTCTTGAGTTTTAGAAAAATCTTAATCTTTTCCTTAAGATTTGCTTGTAGGAAATGAGACAAACACTAACTAGCCTGACGCTGGGTAACACCCTTCCCTTTTCCTTAATATACCAACTGAGAGCTCTTCTTTATACATGGATCTAACTTCTGAAATTGCCTGTGGTCATTGAAGAGAGAAATTTTGTGACACAGTGGGACAGGGGAAGGACCTTGTTACTCTTGGGTTATAGAAAAGACCATGACATTGTGCAACCCCAAACACACTATTCACCTCATAGCTGTAAGGAGTAATATGGATTAGGAAACTTTAAAAGGTTTTTATAAGAGGTTTTAATAACATAAGTCTGAATAGGATAACATTACTTGTAAAGTAAAATATTAACAGTCTATTAGTTTTATCTATCACTTTCTTTCTCTAGTTAAAAGTTACATGGCATAAACCTCTATAATGAAGACTAACTTCTTCATTAGTATCTGTAAGATAAACCATACTACTAAATATACATTTATCAGTGTCAGTAGGTATTGAAGAAGAAGAAACAAACATGACTTGTTAAATTTGAAATTATATAAATTATTATATAAATTATAACTTAGTATATTAATATTAAAATCCGTAGTCCAAGTATAAAAAGAATTCACACCATGAGAAAGCCTCTTATTTCACCATACAAAGGGAATAATGAGTGAAATGTCTCAACTCCCTATTCCCACCCATCCATGTTCATGTTTCTGTATCTGCACCCATTTTCCTTGTTTTGCTCCATATTCGTTCTGCTTTCTCCTGAAGTACTATTTTCGGACCATGTACCATCCCTGCTTTTTATGTATTTTTAACCTCTCCCTCCCTATTGACTATCTTTTGATCATGATATCTATCTACAAATGCCTCATCTTAGTACATCCTTCTAAGCAAAACAAAACAGTATCTTTCCATCTCCATCTTTTGGTCACCGCCATTTAGCTTCACATTCTTACACAATTAATCTTTTGAGAGTATTTTAGACTTACTGACTTTCCCATACTCATGTTCATTCTTCAACTCAGAATACTCTTCATTTCTTCTCTCCCAGGTCTACTCAATCCACTGTCATCAAGGCCATCAATCCTTTATATCACCTAATCTTGGTGTGAATGACCTTGTCCTGATCCTAATTGAAATCTGCAGTATTTGGTGCTGTGGACAAATTCTTCATTATCAAAACTTCCCCTCATTGATCTTCCAAGACAGCACACTCTTCTTTTTCTTTTGCTAATCAGAATATTCCTTTTTGGTTGGTGGTCCCTCTCTCTGTTTCTCTCCTTCCCTTGATGATTTTGCCCACTTCCATTGTCTCAGCAACCATTTATATGGTCATGACACCAGCGTTTCTACCTCTACCTTGGCAGAGCTTGAAATAATAACATGACTGACCTCTCCATCTGAAACCCTTGTATTCAAACTGGCATAAATTGCTTAAAAAGTATGTTGAAAGGAAAAGTGACTCATTTGTTAAAAAGGGAACATTGGAGATTGGGGAGGGGAGAATACCTTAGCACTGGCATTTCTAACAGATGGGAACTGATATATCTCTTTTTTTACACAAAACTAATTTTGGGGAAGAAGCAGGAATTTTTCTGTGTTTATACTTTTATTAACGTTTCTGATGAGGTTTTCTACAAGTTTTCTATCATGTTATGCAAGCACAGCAGAGCTTCATAAGAACTTCACTAAGGAGGTTCTGGTAAACAAAGTGGGACAAACAGTATGTGAAAGCAATTGGGTGCCTTTTTTTTTTTTTTTTTTTTAGGACTTTATTTATTTGAGAGAGAGAGAGAATCTGAAACAGACTCCATGCTGAGCACAGAGCCTGACACAGGGCTCAATCCCATAACCATGAGATTATGACCTGAGCTGAAACCAAGAGTCGGGCACCCAGGTGCCCCAACAATTAGATGCTCTTTAATGTAATTGCTCATTATCTATATTTTGCCTCTCCAAACATAGCCTGATTTATTTTATTTTATTTTGTTATTATATTTAGGTAGCCAACATATAATACATCATTAGTTTTTGATGTAGTGTTCAATGATTCATTAGTTGCGTATATCATCCAGTGCTCATCCCAACGCATGCCCTCCTCAATACCCATCACCAGGTTACCCTATTCCCCCCACAGATGGACTTGTAAGCAGGTGTATATATGGAGCAGAATCCAAATGAACAGTAGTCAAATAAAAAAGAAATAAAACAAAGGTAACCCTAGACATCCGAGCATTTGTCTGACAAGCTAAGATATGTTGCGTTTATGTGTGAGTCAAGTGAAAAGAGAGCTATGAGTTACATCCAGAAATCGGGAATCAAATCCTTGAAGCAGAAAATCCGAGAACAACTGAGCCAGAATGGGTCATATTTCACAGAGTATAAAATTGAAGAATATGACCTTGCCAAGTCCACATTCACACTGAAGACCACTGGAATTTATATCCCCTGGATCCCAGTTTATTTTTTAATCTTACTAATTAATTATTGAAGAACATTTAATTATCCTTTAATTGACCAAGATAAATACAACCTTATGAGAACCATATTTCTGAAAAATACCATTAGCAAATTTTATCTAATGTGAAGGAACTATATTGACCCAATTAAGAGATTTCAGAAATTTCTATAGTTATTAAAACAATGAAAACATTATGAAAGTTGACACACTTTGCTCTTCTGGTTTTACATACCATCTTTTACTGTACAAGCTAGGATGGATATTTATTCTATTTAAGATTTTTCTTCAAATTGGACTTGGTGCAAGTAATACTTTATCATCTGTTATACACTGACAGGTGATACATGTTGGCTCTCTTGACAATGAGGTATGACTCAAAAAAGGAACCATACAACTGTTTTGAACCCACAAATTCTAGGATCTTATACATATGCTCACTTATAATTTGAACTGAATTAAAATATCCTTGGCATATATAAAAAGAATCTAATGTGATCTCTTTTTCTCTCCTCTCTCTTTCTCATAAATGTCACTTCCATATTGGAGTCTTATCTTGTTAATCAGAATGAAATTACAGAGTTACAACATAACAACAAACATTTCTGACACCCCCAAGTATTATTTCACCATTGATTTTGTCACCTAGTATGTAATATATTTCCATAGTATCAAAGAAAATCCTAAATTATTAATATAGGATCTGTCTAAATGTTCTTCTCAATTTTGTACAATAGTATATAAGTATGTTTATTGAATTGTGCAGAACAAGACAATAAAATTGTCTATAATAATGTATAATTCAAGAGTTTATAGCTTGTTATAATGTGCATACCTATTTAGGGCTCAGTAGATTCCCAGAAAGAAAAAAAAAAGTACTTGTCAAGTCTGTAGCTAATAAAGCATGTCTGGAAATAGTAAAATAAATCACCATAGGAAGATGAATTGTTGAATGAAAGGTGAGAGAACTTTTCCTTGTACAACAATCAGGAATTCACTGAACAAAACAAATTATCCCCTGTCAGCCATTTGAATAGTGGCCTCAGAGAAATTAAAGGGTTTTTAAATATAAAAGAAGCCTGTTAAATGTGTATAGGCAACTACTTTGCACATCAGATGGCAAGACAATAAATTTCATATTTCTTAAGCTTACTCCAAATAACATCTCATTGCATTACAAACTTTATTAAAATAAAAAACAGTAAAGTTTTTTTTTTAATATAAGAATAATTCCTTAAATTTGATTTACTCTTGAATAAATAGATCAACATGGATTTGGAAGAAAGAACTCATTATGTTGTAAAGATAATGGCAAGAGGAAATAACTATGAGCTTCAGCCAACAAAAAGAAGTATAACTTTTACCTAAGTAAGTTTCTCAGAGTTAAAATAAATTTGGTCAGATCACCTAAACCCACAGAATGTGGATTTCTTAAAAGACATTGTAAAAATACATTGGTTGGTTTCATTTTTTATAAATGTAGTGCAATTAGAATGTCTGTAACAGATTAAACATAACAATGCAAAAACCTTTGCATTAAAAACTCAATGGTCCCATGTCTGTTTCTACTGTTGAATAGTTATTAATGAGTACCTTCATTTTAATTCTTTCAATTAAACCCCATTTTCTTACTTTTGGGGATACTGAATTATTATTAAAGGACAGATATATGCTGCCTTAGGTTCATAAACTAAACTCACTGAACTCAACAGACTTCCCATGGGGTTTTGAATGAGCCTGAGCTGTGGCAAGTATTCAGTCACTGTGAAATAGATCTGGATTTTCTGCCTCAGATTTAGACTGACCTTGAGTTCTGTAAGACTCTTGAAATGACGAATCAATTACAGAGCTCCAAAATCCCCTTGGCTCCCTCCTACACTGTCTTCCTTTCCTTCTTGTTTATGCCCGGATATACACAGGCAGCCAGACAGTATACCTTGAGAAGCCAGACAGGATGTCAGCCAGCCATGGTTCTTGTGAGCTAACTGTTCTAAATGTGAAAGACAGAAGATATATCTCCTGAATCCTGTAAGTGTCCTGCCAACAACCTCTTCCATCTTCCTTCTTCCCTGAAATCTGAAATGATGTTTCCCTTTTTTTCCATAAAATCTCTTGCCAGGCCAATAATTCTCAATATTTGTAATATTCTAAAACACATAATATACATGTAGAACAATAGGATAAACAGAAGGCCTCTGACTTTCTTGAGGCTGAAAGATTAATATTTCCTCCAATTTGAAAAGTTCTGACTCAGAAAAATCATAGACCAATAGGTAGCATATATCTTAATTATTTCATATATAGTAATTTCATCTTCCAAAAATGTATTTTTTGAGAGCATCTCCATATTTTTGTGGTTTCCCATTTCTACCTATACACTGCCGGTTCCATAGTAAAAAGTGAAAGGAAGAAAGAAAGAAAGACAGATAAGACCCCTTTATTAACTGCTTCTGCTTGATGAGAAAGTTGTAAGAGTTTATTGCTCCCCATAATCAGTACCTATACTATAACTTTAGGAATTGTATTGTGTGTGTTTAATCATTTAACTGGAAAATATAATTTTAATGAACTTCCTTTTGGCTTTCCTATGTTTAAAATCATTATAACTGTACTCTCAAAAAGAGGATAAAGTGCACAGTCTATATTCAAAGAACTTACAAGGTAAGATTATAGCTGAGTAGAATTTACCATAAATTGTTTTACCATAAATTGTTACCCTCCTTGTCTTTCTCTCCTCTCCCTGGTAAAGCGTCTGATAAATGCCTTCACAGAATGGTCATAAATTTACACCTTTGATCTTTCTATCAAAACTGATTATATAGTGTCTAATACCCAGAACAATTTCCATCTAATTATTACAATGACATTTATCAGAATAATGTTCCTTGACATTTACCACAAATTATACTATTTAGATTCTGTACCTCAGATCTTAAAAAGAAAAAAAAAAAACCTCAAAGTATATTCTGTCATAGTACATTGTACCTACTGTACATGTACTTTGATTAGTTTTGCAATTTCCTTTTTAAAATTTGGTAACTTTTTACAGGCATCTATGCCCCTAGATTAGGTAGACTTTTTATTGAAACTGGCATTTCTCTGATAAGTTTCTCCATTATTTAGAATGTGACCAACTTCCGTATATACATTAATTATAAAACGTCTACAAAGTTCTTTTGCAAGTATAAAATACAGACAAGATGGAACATTAGAATTCTCCTTCAAAGGCTGTCAAGGAGAAATAACAAGAACCGTTTCAATAGTCCATACATTCCATGGCATGATTTTAGAGCTTGTGTCCTTTGGTTGTGCTGCTGATTCTTAAAATTGGCAATAAGCCTCTGCTTAGTCTTTTTATTACAGCAGTATACACAGTATGGTGGCATTTTGAAAACTTTGTAAACTTATTCTTTGACGATGAAAGAGCTTCTCAAAGAGACTATTAAACATCAAAAGTGTTTTCCAGCTAATAATAAACTGCATGAGCAAATGGAAGTCAAGGAGACATAGGAAGAGCAATGATCTGAGGTCATGAGTTTTTAATCCCAGATACAAGTTTGATTTACTGAACTCTTACAATTTTATTAGAAAAATAAGAGTTGGTCACATAGAGTCTATATTCCTTAAAACTGAAAATCTAATGATTACTTTTCTCCAAAGGCCAAAAACCGTGATCAAATCATCAGAATGAATCCTATGCATATTCTTGCTGTTTAAAGAGACATGGAAAAGTAAATAGTTTGTTCCATGGATCTAGGAAGATAATTCAATTGAAAAGATGCTTATATATAACTTCCTATAGGTCAAGGCATTCTATTGGTCTAAACTGCAAGTCCAGGGTCCTGGTAAAATTCATAGCTACACCCTATGGATGATTTCAAATAAAAGATACTCCCCCCCCCGATTTCACTTCTCAAGGATAATAGAAAAAAATGTCAGTTTCTACTTATTCCACAGGAATAATGAGAAAATTTAATAAAATGGTATTAGAAATAAAATTTGAAATGCATGTTGAAGCAATTTGAAATATGTTATAGAAAAGTAAACTAAGAACTAAAATTGTAAATAAGGAGTGCCTGGGTGGCTCAGTTGTTAAGTGTCTGCTTTTGGCTCAGGTCATGATTCCTAGGATCCAGCCCTGCCTCTCCGGCTCCCTGCTCAGTAGGAAGCCTGCTTCTCCCTCTCCCACTTCCCCTGCTTGTGTTCCCCTCTCACTGTGCCTCTCTCTGTCAAAGAAATAAATAAAATCTTTAAAAAAATAAAAAATAAAATTGTAAGTAAACTAAGAACTAAAAGTCTCATTATTTCCCCCATAACGTTATAAAAAATTATGATCTTTGGATTTTTTAAAAAATGAATCAAAATCCAAGCTTTCCGCTTACCAGCTGTATGAACTTTGACAAACTATTTAATTTCTCTGAGCCTCATTTCTTACATCCATTATAAGAGGTAATAAAAATGTATTCACCAAATTGGTAAACATAAAATATTAAGTGTATAAAATTAGTTGTACTCAGTGAATAGCTAATAAAGTTCTTTCCCTTCTCCCTTGACTTAAAAATTATGTAGAGGTGGATGGGCCTCGAGAGTACTATGCTAGGTGAAATAAGTCAGACTGAGAAAACATTTATCATGTGATTTTACTCATACATAGAATCTAAAAAAGAAAAATGAACAAAAAGCAAAATCAGACTTATCAGTACAGAGAACAAACGGATTGTTGCCAGAGGGAAGGAGTTGGGGGATGGGCAGAATGGACAAAGGGAGTGGGAAGTACAGGCTTCCACTTATGGAATGAATAAGTCAAGGGAACAAAAGGCACAGCATAGGGAATATACTAATGATATCGTAATAACGTTGTACAGTGACAGATGGTAGCTACACTTGTGGCAAGCATAGCATAATGTATAGAGAAGTGGAATCACTATATTTGCACACCTGAAACTAATATAACATTTTTGTCTCAACTACACTCAAGAAATTTTTTTTTTTAATTATATAGGGTCATTGAAGGACTTTTCACTCTATCTCAATTTCAAAGCATCATAAGGTGGGTGATCCCAGACCCATTATAGTTTTAAAGACTTCAGGGGAAGTTCACATTTACTCTGAGTCACTTGTTCCAATTTACTAAACCACAGAAGTAAGCAGTTCTTCCTTCTGCCTAGAATATATTGAACCCACAATAAGTAAAACATATTTTTCTGCACTGTCCTCTGCTTGTCAGATCCCACTTTACAATAATAACTCGTGTTTATGCACTAAAGGATACATCCATACATATAATCTTTTTAGTACATAGTTAGTTCTTTAAGTGATAAAAAGAAGGAGTAATGAGATAATTCAAACATCATCTATATTCAATTTTGGATTCCATTAGTTTTTGCTTTTCTTCAGATTTACATTTTTAATTATGTTTTGCTGAGTCTAATATTCAAATCAGGTTGATTCCCTAAGCATAATTATCAAAGGTAGGGGAAGACAACTCAGAAGAGTGGTGGGTGATTGAAAAATATCTGTATTTTTCACTAATAATGAAAATATGAAAAAATGTAAATACATATAATTCACACTTTGGATCACCTACATGTAGTGAATAAAAGATGAATAAGTCATCTACCAAAATACTAATAGAATATACATTTTAGCACATAATTACTACTAAGAACTCAGAGTTAATCTCACATGATGACACAATTATTCTGCTATTATGAAAATGCCAGCCCCCAGAGAAAAATTAGTTATTTGTGCCAGTAGAAAGTGGTGTTACCACAGATACCTGTTTTTCTTACTCCTGTGGTGGTCTTGTGCTGGATAGCCATATTATAGTTGGTAACTTGTAATCAAGCTTTCAACTCACAAGTTGTTGGTCTGCTTCAGGAAAGGTATTTTTGTAGGGGACAAGAACTTAAGTTCTGAGATGTGTCAGAAAAAAAAAGGGTGAATGGTTTAAATATTTGACTGACATTTTACATGGAAAATTTGGGTGTGAAAAATAGACAATGAGCTGAGTAGACAGTAACTAAGGTTTACATTAGCATTTATTCTAATAAATAGCATTTATTAGAATTTATTTATTAGCATTTATTTATTTATTATTTATTTATTAGCATTTATTAGCATTTATTAGAATGCCACTAGCATTTATTCTAATCAGCTTTTGATCTGGCCAGTAAGAGCAAACGCAGTACAACAAAGAAAGCAAAACACATTTTTAATTCCAGAATTCTCACTGAGCTAAAATTCCTCTGCCTAGAGTAGAAAATGATAGTGTAGTTCCCCTGTCAGTTTTCATTGTTTCTCACTAAATTACTTTGACTTTATTTCAATGTCCTTGAGTGCTTATTCTTTGGATTCTTACTCTTATCTTAATTGTTCTCAAATGTACTGTAATAAATAATCACACTGAGGTAGAAGTAGCAAAGAAGTGAGCCCACAGTAAAAAGTTAAAGTTGATAGCACAGACATAAAGACACTTTGGTCTTTGGAAAGAAAGGCAGTCCTTGCCCTTTGTCTGCCTAAGAGTCAAATTGGAATTTTATCCATATCTTTGTCAATTGCATTGGCTAGATCGCTAATGGTAGGCAAGGGCTGGGCTGGGATTTCGTGATTGGTAAAGCTTAAAAAATCCAAATAGGTAAAATAAAATATAATTCTATTTTTCCATGAAGTGAGCTTAACCTAACACTCCACATTTTATCTAGGAGCACTTGGTCTACTCACAAGTAAATCCAGTCCAAAGAGGCAGAACCCACCAATTTCTGTCACAGGTTATAGGTATACCAACATATGACTTCTTCAGAAACTGAGGCCTCTGAAGGAGGTCTGAGGCAAAGGACCTCTGGAGTTAACTTATTTCCCTATGTGCAGCCTTCTCCATTCACACTGGTAAACAGTCCAAGTGTTGTTACTCCCTCCTGTGCTTTGATATAATAATATTTTAGAAAGCTCTTAAGAGTAAGTGTCTTTTTTTGTTGTTGTTGCTTTTGTTCTGGTGAGATTTAATGTCAAGGCTCCTATCAAAAAGGCAGAGTAAGGTTGGTGCAAGCTTTTGAGTTTAGTGATTCACAGGTTCAAATCAGTTAAATCTGTGTTCCACCAGTCACTCAGTCACTTACTAGTCACTTAGTTCAAAGAGCAAATTGATCCCAAGCCTCATGATTTCATGTTGCTACAGCCAGCTTTATGAATCTTGGACAAAGTTAAACTATCCTAATCCTCAGTTTTCCCACAGCTTTGGAGGCTCAGAGTCCAAGATCAAGGTGCTCATGGGGTTGGTTTCTGATCAGGCCTCTCTCCTTGGCTTTCAGATGATGCCTTCTTAACTGTGTCTTCACATGACTTCTCTCTAGAGAAAATGGAATGACTGTATATGTGTGTGGGTCTATTGCTGGATGCTAGTTTTGCTTCACTCCCCTGTATTTCTATATTCTTCTATCTTATTGTCTTCATGACTGAAGTTTTACAAGTTAAAACAAGGTAATGCCCGTTTCCCACTTGGTTCTTTTTATGATTGTTCCAATTCCTTTGTCTTATCAAATAAATTTTAGAGTTAGCAGATCAATTTATTTCCAAAAGCTATTAAGATTTTGATGGGCGTTCCATTAAATTTATGGAGGAATTTGGAGAAAAGTGACATCTTACCATTATATTTTCTAAACCATGTATATGCTATATCTCTTGAATTATTTAGTTTTATTTCATGTTCCTCAGCAATGTTTTGATGTTTTCAATGTATTTATTTTGCATATATTCCCATAAATGCATCCCTAGTTCTTTTAAGCTGATAATATAAATAGGATTTTATGTTCAAGGCTCATTTTATTAACAATGCAGAAAAATACGATTGAGCTTTTTATATTGACAATGTATCCTGAGAATTTACTAATTTGACTTCTAAGATTTATCAGTGATTTTATAGTTTTCTTAGTGACTTTTACGTATACGATCATGTCATTTACATATAAAGAAATGTTTACTATTTTCTCTTCCTAATGTGTATAACATTTATTAATTTTCTTGCATTATTCACTGACATATCCAGTACAGTGTTGCATGAAATGATGAGTCAACTGCGTTGATCCTCATTTTAAATAGAAAGCAGTGTTTGTCCATTGATTATGAGATTGGCTGTATTTTTTCATAGAAGCTCTTTATCAGGTGGCAAAAATCTCATTTATTTCTCATTTCCTGAGGAATTTTATCATTAATGAGTCCTGTTTTCCCAAAAGTGGGAATTTTTTTGCATAATCTAAATTCTTCTGTAGCTTTTGATCTTTGCTTCTATTAAAATGGCAAATTTCAAGATTGAGATATGGATATAAAACCAATATTCTTTCTAGAATAAATTCTACCTGGTAATTCTGTATTATTTTTATTGTTCAATTTGATTTAATAATGTATTTAAAGAATTATTGTATTTATGTGAAGAAATACTAGTTTATAGTTTTTTCCTTAGGAATTGGGGATTAGGGTAGCATAAAGATCTTGATATTAACCTTACTTTTCTTTTTAATGTTTATAAGATTTGTAGTGATGTTTTTAAGCATATGCACACTTATCTTGTAATCAAAGATGGAAATATATGATTATGTGAGAGCAAAAGATGTTTTAATGTTTTCCATTTACCAAGGCATCATCATGATAAGATATTTATAAATTATCTGTATATACAGTTCTATACTCAATGTAGTACAAAGTAGATGAGATCTTTCCTCTTTAGCAGTTATTATAAAACATATGCAGATATTATTATTATTATTATTTTGTGGTAAAAACACTTAACATAAGATCTATCCTCTTAACAAATTCTATGTGTACAATATAGTATTTTAAGTTATAGGCACTATATCGTATATTGGATCTCCAGAAAGATATGAGAAGCAGTAGGTTTTACTATCTCTTGGTTTTAACAAGTGACTGTATTTCTTCATGTTACTACATATAGTGAAAAAAATTGTTAATAGAGTTATAAACTCAACCAAGGAAGGGAGGGAGGGCAGAAGGAAAGGAGGCAGGAGGGGAGGGAGAAGAAAGAAGGAGGGAGAGAGAGAAGAGTTTCAGGGAAGCAAAGTACCCCTTTTTACGTCAAATCTCTTCCTCTGTCCCTTTACAACACAATTCTGAAAGAATTGTGTTGTAAAGGGACATGTGTATGTCTTCATCTCCCATTTGTTTTTCTTTTTTTTTTCCCAAGATTTTATTTATTTATTTGACAGAGATCACAAGTAGGCAGAGAAGCAGGCAGAGAGAGAGGAGGAAGCAGACTCCCCGCTGAGCAGAGAGCCCGATGCAGGGCTCAATCCCAGGACCCTGGGATCATGACCTGAGCTGAAGGCAGAGGCTTTAACCCACTGAGCCAACCAGGCACCCCTCGCATTTGTTTTTCAACTTACTCCAGTAGTGACCCTACTCATCACTCTAGTAAGTTTGGTCAATAGTACTAGTAACTCACATCTGTCCAAATCTAGAGATATAGTTTCTGTCCTTGCTGCATTCTCTTGCTCAGCAGCATTTTATACAGTTGTCTACACCTTCAAAAAGTAGTCCTTTTGGAATTTCCTTGTCCTCATAGTCTAGTTTCATTTTCCTTTTCAGTGACCACTCCTTTTCTGCTTTTTTAATAAATTTTTTCCCGTGCTAGACTAGTAATTATTGGAATGTCCTAAGGTTTATCTCTAGTTCTTTAATCTTAAGTGTCCATATTTTCCCTTGTGAGTATTTACAAATGGTGTTTATTTCCAGCCTAGGTCTCTCTCCTGTGCTCCAGACTGTCATATAAATGCCATCTCTTTAGAGAGGTAATTCCTGACCACCTAATCTGAATATCTTCTTCAGTCTTTCTATCATTTCACTATTTTATTATTTTTAATGGCACTTAACACTATCTAAAGATGCCTGGTTTTTTATTTGTTCTCATAATGTCTGTCTCCCTTCTTTCTGATACCCTTGCCATCAGTCTTCCACTGAACATAAACTCCAGAACAACTATAACTTTAGCCATCTCCTTCACAACTGAATCCTTAGGGCTAGAGCAATACAAATAACATAATGGATATTTGATAAACTGAATATACAAATTTTTTTTAAATATTTTATTTATTTATTTGACAGACAGAGATCACAAGTAGGCAGAGACGCAGGCAGAGAGAGAGAGAGGAAAGCAGGTTCCCTGCTGAGCAAAGAGCCCGATATGGGGCTCGATCCCAGGACCCTGGGACCATGACCTGAGCCAAAGGCAGAGGCTTTAACCCACTGAGGCACCCAGGTGCCCCTGAATATACAAATCTAATATTAATCAACATATACACTTACTTGTTAAGCAAATATTTAGTATCTGTGCAGACAAGAAATTACAGGGATTGAAACTGCAAAATTCTTATCTACTGTGCTCTAATTTTCCAGAATTGACAACTTTTCCAATTAATACCATAGTATATTCACTGTGTCATAAGCTTAGTACAAGAAATGCTTTCCAGTGTCTGAACTATATCTCTTAGATTGTGAATTTTGTTATTTTCAATAGGAATGGAGAAATATTTGTTGTAATAAATGGGGAAAGAATTCAGCTTTGGAGTCAGATACATGTGGGTTTATTTTTTTGTTTAATGAGTTAGAAATCTTTGACTTCAGTAATCTTGGACTTTATGAGGTCAGCCTGAACTCTGAGCATCAATTCTTTCCATATGCACATATCAACATATGCACATATAATTATTGTACACAAATGCTATAATGAAAGTATGCATATGATTCTGCAGGAACCCAGTAGTGAGTGGACAACTGTCCTGAAGGGAGGCCTCATAGTGTAGTTTAGCTTTCAGCAGAATCTTAAACTTTGTGTAGAAATTTGGGAGGAGACTGAGAAAACTCTGAATTCAGAAAATGATAGAAAGTATCCAAACATAATGTGGCATAAAAAATGAAAGCTTGTTCCGGGGACACAGTATCATTCTCTCAGCTAGAACACAGGTTTATAGTTAGAGACTAGGGTAATATAATTTGTCATTCCAAGATTTGGGATTTATTAGTGTAATAAAGGAAAACAACATTAAAATGTCTGAAATACTCAGTCATCATAATTTGCTCTTAGTTGGATGTATACCACCTATTCATATGTTTTCAGCTAATAGAAGTGGGAATATTGTCTGTTCCACAATATTCATTATCTCATTATTTCTTTAACATTACAATATATTAAAATTAGCCGAATACATCACTACCCACATAAAACTATACTGCCTCCAAATTCTTGAGATTAGATGTAATCACGTGGCTAAGTGTTGGCCAAAACAATGTTGCCAGGGTATTAAAAAAGAAAGTAGGGGTGCCTGGGTGGCTCATTTGGTTAAGCCACAGCCGTCGGCTCAGGTCGTGATTCTGGAGTCCAGGGATGGAGTCCCGCATCAGGCTCCTAGCTCTGTGGGGGGTCTGCTTCTCCCTCTGACCTTCTCCCCTCTCACTCTCTCTCTCAAATAAATAAAATCTTTTAAAAAAGAAGTGTCACTTCTGGACATGGTCTTAAAAGCAATGGACATGTCATACATTTGCCCATTTTATCCTTCTGCAATATGAGGGTGTGGATATGGGAGTGGCTGGTGAAGCAAGCATCTTAGCCACGTGTTTCAAGACTGTAAAATCAGGAGATAGAATTAGATTTTGGCCCACCTCATGGAACAGAGTTTTCATGCCAGCCCTGGACTAGGTAGCTGAGACTGAAATGACAGAGAAATAAAATTTCATCTTTTTAAAAGAAATTTTTTGGAAGAGGGGTGGTTGCAGCAACTTAGACTGCATCATAAGTAATACAAAAGGAACAATAAAAAAAAATACAACAAAAGTAGCAGGCTGTTAAACTATACTTTCCTGTTGCTCCAGAACTTAACACCATGACCTAAATTTGGAGATGACAATAAATACCCCTATATGGAGGAAGCTCTCTAACAATTGGAGTTAAATAGTTCCTTTATAGTTTACCAAGTTTAACTAAATTGGCACTACCACCACCATCTACCAGTGCCCCAGTGAATCTTCTGTAAGTCTGTAAGCAAAATTGAGAAGTAAAGGGACTCAAATTTTGTCAGTGTTGCTTGTGATAAGACTATTTTCTGCCTTCTCCAACAGACTCTTCTCCCTGAAGCCAAAGAAGATGAAGAGTCCAAGAGAATAAGTTCTTTGGTTCAGGTGAGTCCACAATAAAAGTAAACATATTTGCTGTTGGAATCTACATAAAGGGGGAGAACCGTTCGATTATGTTTAATCTATCTGAGCTGGGACACAGGTCAACAAACCAGTTGTTATAATATTCACATAAGGAGCATTTTAACCTAAAGACATGTTTGTGGCTCATCGTTGATAGTCTTAACCATTTGATACCTACCAGATGACAAATTCATAAAGTAAATGCAATGCATGCATTTTAAAGTTGTTTTAAAAACTGAAAATCATTTCACTTTATCACTTTTCCATATTTTCAAATAAACCACAAATTAAAATGTTAAATGACTCAACATTATACTGATAAGGTTCAAAGATCTGTGTAATGTTTTGGTTGGTACTTTATATAGAAATGGAGAATAATTGATGCCAAAATTATTAGAAAAAGCTTGGTAAACAAGATCAATTTGAAATGCTATTTTAAGAAAATACAAATGCTTACATCTTTTAAATATTAGAGTAAATAAGCAAGTATGTTTATTTTCTGGGCATCTTGAATTGTCTTTATGGCAGTGTCACTTTGAATAGAGAGATAAAAAATGTGCTACAATTTTGCCCACTTCAAAATAAATTGCCCTTGATTAATTTATTTGACAATTTATTGGTTGGATTATATTTATAACCTTAACCTTATCATCTTTTCAAAACACTATAGCAATTTGCTGAGATTTTAAATAGTTCTGCAAAATTGATAGGTCATCAAAATGTAAGCATCTACCAGGAAGAGAAAACATTATTAACTGACATACATTTGGGAAAATAAAATGCGGCAAAGAATAAATATGAGCAATTGAAAGACACACATTAAAACATAAAAATGTTTTACTTATTTTTGTAACACAAATGAACTATATTTTACTTTATAATATATTAATTTCTTACATTTGAGGTTTGTTTAATAGTCATTTTGAGCAAATAAAAAGACTAGAATTTTCTTAATAATTTCAATAGGTAACTGTGCATTCCTTAAGACCACAAAAATATTATTTAACATAATGGTTAACCACTGGTACATTTCCATAGTTTCCTAGTTCTAGAGTAATGTAATGCAGGGGATAATATGTTTAAAAAAATAAAAGAAAGCAGCTGCTGAAATATCTCTTTCACGGTGATCTAACATATTCTGAAAAAAAAAATTTTTTAAAGATTTTATTTACTTGACAGACAGAGATCACAAGTAGGCAGAGAGGCAGGTGGGCCGGGAGGGGTGGGGAGCAGACTCCCTGCCGAGCAGGAACTGGGTCCCAGGACCCTGGGATCATGACCTGAGATGAAGGCAGAGGCTTTAACCCACTGAGCCACCCAGGTGCCCCTGCGAATCTGATTTTGACACCTAGAAATCAATTCCTATTTTATGACATGAATTTCAAATTCCAGGTTCACAATAAACACTGAAAATGAGTCAATAACTTTAGTTAAGATCTTAAATTGGTAAAATAGGACACTGAATAACAGAAACAACTGAAATCACTGGATATTTAAATAATTACTGTAGTTAACCATTATAATAAGGACATTAATTAGTTGAAACTCACTACTATATTCATTTGCCTTATTGCTTCCTTACTACAGGTGTAGGTTCTGATGTTCCATAACTTGAAGAATTTATTTGCTTAAGAATTAAATTGATGGTTGTGACTGGTTTTCATTCATCAATTCCCATTTTCATTAAGTCTGAATTTCAGCTAAGTTTGATTCAAGATCAGTAGCCTATGGCAATTTCACTGATAGAAAGGATTGAGAATAGAAAGATGAAAAATTGAACTGACAGTTATGTGTGAGAAGTTGTGACATAAGTCAGTAGACCCGTAGTTGGCTGGATGTCATAAACAGCTCACCGAGGAGGTACACGATAGAAGAGAAGCAACATTGATTTATTAAATGATTATTTACCTTGTACTTCATAATGTAACACTTAAATGCCTAAACTGTGACCTCATGTCAGAATATTTTTAGTGTAGACTTGTACTGAAGAGGAGACACTACTCCTAAACTATTACATCAGGAGTGAAAGTTGCATCTTGAAAGGACAATAATTAGAATTCATAAGATGTCAGGATAACATAAATTTAGTTAGGAAAGTTGGGTGTGTGTGTGTTTGTGTGTGTATAATCACTCAAAGAAGTTTTTAAAGATAATGACATAGAGACAAGTAAATATAGCCTTATCATTTATTTATTCATCCACTCAATCTTTAAAGAACAATCAGGGCATGAAAATACTTGTATACTTGAACAGAACTGACATTGCCCTTTTCTCATTGAGATTGTAGTCCAATGAGAGTTACAGAAAATAAACAGTCAATTATGGCCAAGTAGAGAGGAGATGATGAGGTGTTAGAAGAGCCTGATTACTACATACAATTGCAGTGGGAGACATTCCCTAAAGAAAGCGATTTCTAAACTGAGATTTGAATACAATAAACTTCAACTAGACAAAGAGGATCAAGTGTGTCAGGCAGAGCGGAAAAAATTACAAAGCCAAAGGCATAGGTAAAAGAGAGCTTGACAAGTAGGAAAAAAAAAAAAAAGTGAACCATGCCCTTCTTTCTAAAGGACAGGCGACAATAGTAAGAGGCTGGTGTATTAAAATTGAACCAGATCATGCAGCCCTAATAAGCTACATTTGCTACTTTTTTACTTTAATTAGGGAGAACATCCATCAAAATGTTAAAAGCTGAGACATGGGAATATTCTATTAAAATTATTTTGACTGAGTTTAGAAAAGCGATAGTAGGTGGTCTACTCTGATGTCAGGGAGATTGGTTGAAAGGCTGTGAAAATTAAAAAAAAAAGTTATCTGACTTTGGAAGAAAATAAATAAATTTAAATAATAAACAGGCATTAAAATAGACAAAACATGGTACTGTATGAATTGAGAGACTATAGGGAGAGCATGGGGAGAATATAACCCAGGTTTCCTAGCTAAAACAACCATGGAGATTTTCCTACTGATAATGAATTCTGGAGAAAAGTGGACTGGGCTGGGGTGAGAAGGTGAATTGATTTTTGTTCATATTTTATGAGGGTCTATTGTGTGCAGTTCTTCCTGGGGCCTAATTGCTGGGTTTATTATCCAGGACTGTCAATTACTAGCTGTGGATTCTGGATGTGTTACTTAGCCTTTCTGTGTCTTGTTTGTAAAGGAAGCCTAAGGCATTTAGATAGTGCCAGGTGCAGGTGCATAAGTACTCAACAAATTTTAGACACTGTATCATTTTTAGCCTTCTATAAAATACACAAGAAGACAGTCTCAGGAGGAGAGTGGACACACATCTTAGGTGGACAGTCTTTGCCTTGGAGACACAGATTCAGGGACTATCAGAACACAGTTGTTATTTGATAGTATGAAAGAGCAGGGAAGACTATACAAAGTAATAATAAAGGGTGTGCCTAGAGTAACACTTTGGGAAGCACTAAATATGGAAGGGCAGGAGAGGAATGAAAATTTGCTGAAAGATTGGAAATAAGTAATTAGGAATGTAGGGAAAAATACAGAATAACAAAGTAAAATGAAGAAATCTATTAAGAAAGATAGGTTTCAAAGGTAGAATCCTAGTTTTGCTGAATCAATAGGGTTTGGAAGGAAAAAAGTGTCAAGGTAGACTTCATGATATTATGCCACCTAGGAAATGGTGATGTTCATTTCTAAGGTTTAATAGGAGATGAGGTTTGAGGTGAAACATCAACAAAAGCTCCTAGGCAGTGAGTGTGCATACAGGAAAAGAGAGTTCTGAGGACAGAATCATTTGAGCATTTAAATGTATAGGCATGAAACACCATTAATTTTTTAAAAAGATTTTATTTATTTATTAGAGAGAAAGAGAGCATAAGCAGGGGAAGCAGCAGGCAGAGGGAGATGCAGGTTCCCTGCAGAGCAGGGAGCCTGATGCAGGGCTCGATCCCAGGACTCTGGGATCATGACCTGAAACTAAGGCAGATGCTTAACAGACTGAGCCACTCACACGTCCCAAGAAATGCCACTAATTTTTTATATTGATTTTCTATCCTGCAACTTGACTGAAGTTGTTAGTTCTAGTAGATTTGTTGCTGTTATTTCTGAGGCTTTAGGTTTTTCTACATTTGTGATCCTGTCATCTGCAAACAGATAATTTCTTTTTTTTCCCCAGTGTGAATACATTTGATTTCTCTTTCTTGTCTAATTGTTCTGGCTAAAACTTTCTGCTCTATATTGAATATGGATGCTAAGAATGGGCATCCTTGCCTTGAACTGGACCCTTGAGAAAAAGTTTTCAATTTTTCCTCATTGACTATAATGTTAGCTATAGGTTTTACATATATGGACTTTATTTCATTTAGTTAAGTTCTCTCTATACATACTTTGTTGGGACTTTTTATCATGAATGGATATTGAATTTTTCAAATGCTTTTTCTGCTTCTATTGAATTGATCATGTAGTTTTTATCTTCATTTCTGTTAACGTGGTATATCACATTGATTTGCCTGCCAAAATCAGTGGCATTTCCATGCACTAACAAAGAACTATTTGAAAAGGATATTAAGAAAATCGCATTTACAATAGCAACAAAAAAGAACAGAATACTTATGAAAAACCTGAAACAAAGAGGTGATAGATTTGCACACTAATAAAACATTGAAGAAGAAAACTGAGGAAAACAGATCGATGGAAAAAAGTCCCAAGTTCATGGAATGGAAGAATTAATATTGTTAAAATGCCCATTCTACTGATATAATGTGATCTACAGATTCAGTGCAATCTGGGTCAAAATGCCAAAAGCATTTATACAGAAATAGAAAAAAAAATTCTAAAATTTGAATGAAACCACAAAAGACCCTGAAGAGCTAAACCAATCTTGAGAAAGAACAAAGCTGAAAGCTTCACACTTCCTGATTTCAAATTATGCTACAAAGCTATAGTAATTAAAACAGAAATATAGACAAATAGAACAGAACAGAGAGTACAGAAATAAAAATATTCACCGACAGCCAAACTGATCTTTAACAAGAGTGCCAAACACACCCAATAGGGAAAGAATAGTCTTTTCAATTAATGATGTTGGGAAAACCGTATATCCACAAGCAAAATAATGAAATTGGACCCATATCTTAGAGCATATATAAAATTCTTAAAGACTTACATGTAAGACCTGAAAACATAGAGAAAAATTAGACATAGGGAAAAAGGCTTCTTGACATTGGTCTTCTCAAATTTTGTTGACACCAAATGCACAGGAAATAAAAACAAAATATTTTAAATAAATGGACTACAGCAAGCTAAAGAGCTTCAACACAGAAAACAATAAACAGAAGTTAAAAGGCATGTATGTAATGGGAGACAATATTTGCAAACCATATGGAATAAGGAATTAATTAATTAATTCCATAAGAATTAATATCCAAAATATATAAGAAACTCATACAGATCAGTAGCTGCCCCACCATCACTCCCCCAACTTAAAAAAAAATTAAAAATGGGCAAAGGACCTGAATAGGTATTTCTCCAAAGGAAACAGAGATATGGCCAACAGGTATATGAATAGATGCTCCACATTGATAATCATCTGAAAAATGCAAAACAAAATGATATTATTTCATGCCTGTTAGTATTTTAAAAATGTCAAAAGGTAACAAATGTTGTTGAGGATGTAGAGAAAATGGAATCCTTGTAAAAGTTTGATAGGAATATAAATTTGTAGAGCTATCATGAAAAACACTATGGAGATTCCTCAAGAAATGAAAAATGGAACTATCATAGGATCCAGCAAGCCCTCTCCTTGGTATATTGAGAAAGAAATAGAAATCAGGATCTCAAAAAGATACCTGTATTCCAATATTCATTTTAGCATTATTCACAATAGCCAAGATATGGAATTAACTGAAATGTCCATTGACAGATGAAGAAAATATTATCTATCTACCTATGTACACACACACAATAGACTATTATATATATACACACACAATAGACTAGTATTCAGACTTAAAAATAAGGAAATAAGGAAATTTTGCCATTTTGACAACATGCATGAATCAAGAGGACATTATGCTAAGTGAAATTAAGCAGGGAAAGAAAGACAAATACTGCAAAATCTCATGTATATATGGAATCTAAAACAGTCAAACTCATAGAAGCAAACAGTAGAATGGTGGTTGCCAGGGGTTGCAAGGATATCATTCCCAGGTTTTATTGTACAACTTATTTTTATTGCTCCAATTTTTATCACCTTTTGAACTTTTCAGAAGTGAAAAGATGGCTGTTTTGTGTTTTTGCTCTTCTGAGAAACATTATTGACTAAGATGTTAGTCTTATGCTTCATAACTTTTGAGTAGTCAGTCCTCCAATTTTCAGCTAAATTGATTTTAGTCTATCTCCTGGTATAACACGATACTGTCTCGATCACGCAGTTTTCTCAATTAGACATGCTGTGCCTCTCTGTCCTACTGTTTTTCACCTCACTTGTACACACTTAAAAGATAATTATTAATCAAAAACACAATTATTTTCTTGCTTTTCATAACAAACAATAAGTGAGGCTAATTGGCTGTGATTTTTCTCCAACTAGAGTGGGAGAAAATGGGTATGTACCAAAACTAAAATATAGTCCATACTTAGTGACCACAGCTGTTTCCTTTATAAAACAAAAGATATTAGTAATTTAGAGACTATAAATTTTCTTAATGTATCCTATTTCTGTAAGTTTATGATGAATGGCACTTATGATGTTTGAGAATAAACCCTTGAAAATAGATTAGTAAGCACATTTTATTCTACATACTTATAACATGTTACATCTATATACTATAAAATTAATTGATGTAGTATAGTTTTATTCTATACCTATTACATTAGGACATTATGACATTAATGTAGGATCATTCTATATATAAATTTTTTTTATTATTCCACCAGTGGAAATGGATTATTCTTCTAAATATTCTATGGATTATTCTTATAAATATTCTATAAAATTTATTCTAGTATATTTTTTATTCATCATTAATCCATTGTTATTAACTTACTTGTTATACTAAAACGAAAAGGTTAGTTCACTTCATAATCTCAAAATCCACAATCTGGCCACTTCTAATCTATCAATCCCAAACTTAATTTCTGATAAATAGGAGCAACATCCACCCTATTTCATGTCAGAATCCCTTTTAGTCCCAGCTCTCAAGCAAATCTATATCCAAATTTATTTGATCTTACCACATGAACATTCCTTGAACCTATTCAATCTTCTCTAGGTCTAAATTAAGTCCAAGTTTCCGTCTGTCTGCATAATCCCAATTGACTTTTTTATCTGTTCTTGCCTTTTCCCAAACTGTTTGTTACAGTGTGATGAAAGCTGTCTTTTAAAAATAAAGGTTTCATCATGCCATTTCCAACACTCTTAGCCTATAAGGATTCGTATCTCTGCTGGCTTCCATGACCCTACATGGTTGGGTTTCCTACTTTCTGGGTTCTGTTAGCACTTTCAGTTCCTTCAATTTCCCAAGTTCCTCACTATTATAATGCATTTGCCCTCTGTTTACAACATTGGTCATGCTTTACTCACTCTTCCTCTCCCTGCTCAAACACACTACAAAATCATCTTCTCCCACTCTCCTTTTGTTATTTCACCAGCAGGCGTGACATAACTGCCTTCAGTAATCACTTATCACACATGGTAAAGATATATGAAATCTTCGATTAATGTCATCTGCCATCATCCCTCCTGAACCTTAAGCTTCAGTAGACATGGTCCATGTGTATACTGCAATCAATGGGAAGTTTTGTGACATATTAAAATATTGTCAAAAACCTTGGTCATATAGAAATATAATCAAACACCAATGAAAAGTGAATTGATCTTATTTTTGTTTAATTTGTGATCATCAGGTTATTATATGATTTCAAATGCATCTTATTATGCTGTTTCCAACACTACTTCCTTGAATTAAAAATTTCTTCAGGTTTCTTGCAAAGAAGCCCCATAAATTTCTTGAAAGAGAGAGTTTATTCCCTTAGGAGTATGAAATATGTATAATTCTATCACTTAAAATTATTTATACACGTTTATTCAGCTACATTTCCAAAAACAGTGGCATTATTTTCATTATAGAATGAATAACTATTGTTACTTTAATAAAATTGTCTTAGGAATGAGAACATTAGATTTACTGACGTTTCAAGTGAAGTTTATCCTGCTTTCTCCTTTGTATTGGAAGAAAATATTCAAGCAAAACACATAATTGTTAGGTTTTTATGTAGATTTCTTTATTTTTCTTAATATCAGTATAAAATTAATTGTGAATTTATTAGCTTGACTTTTCTTTATGAACAGATTGATAGCATGTTATAAAAATAATCATTTTAATGTTAATAATTACGAGATCAATTTACACACTTGGAAAACACACATGTCAAAAGAAGATAAAAGAACCCTCATGAACTCATGAGCCCATAATCTGGAAATATTACTCTTTTTTTTTTTTTTTTTTTTTTTCTTATTAATCCCTACACCCAGTGTGGGGCTTGAACTCACAACCCTGAGATCAAGAGTTGCATGCTGTACTGACTGAGCCAGCCAGGTGCCCCTGGAAATACTTACTCTTAAAATTTAGTTTGATTATTTTCCAAATTTTTATTTTATTTTTTTTAAATTTAATTTTATTTTCTCAGTGTTCCAAGATTCATTGCTTATGCACCACACCCAGTGCTCCATGCAATATGTGCCCTCCTTAATACCTACCAACAGGCTCACTCATCCCTCACTCCCCTCCCCTCCAAAACACTCAGTTTGTTTCTCAGAGTCTACAGTGTCTCATGGTTCATCTCCCCCTTGGATTTCCCCTAATTCACTTTTCCTTTCCTTATCCTAATGTCCTCCATGCTATTCCTATGTTCCACAAGTAAGTGAAACCATATGATAATTGACTCTCTCTGCTTGGCTTATTTCACTCAGCATAACCTCCTCCAGTCCTGTCCATGTTGATACAAAAGTTGGGTATTCTTCCTTTCTGATGGAGGCATAATATTCCATTTATATATGGACCATATCTTCTTTATCCATCTGTCTGTTGAAGGGCATCTTGGCTCTTTACACAGTTTGGCCATTGTGGCCATTGCCGCTATGAACATTGGGGCATAGATGGCCCTTCTTTTCACTACATCTGTATCTTTGGGGTAAATACCCAGTAGTGCAATTGCAGGGTCATAGAGTAGCTCTATTTTTAATTTTTTGAGGAACCTCCACACTGTTTTCCAAAGTAGCTACACCAACTTGCATTCTCACCAACAGTGTAAGAGGGTTCCCCTTTCTCCACATCCTCTCCAACACTTGTCTCCTGTCCTGTTAACTTTGCTATTCTAACTGGTGTAAGGTGGTATCTCAATGTGGTTTTGACTTGAATTTCCCTGATGGCTAATGATAATGAACATTTTTTCATGTGTCTGTTGGCCATTTATAGGTCTTCTTTGGAGAAGTGTCTGTTCATGTCTTCTGCCCATTTTTTGACATGATCATCTGTTTTTTGAGTGTTGAGTTTGGGGAGTTCTATATAGATCTTGGATATCAGCCCTTTGTGTGTAGTGTTGTTTGCGAGTATCTTCTCTCATTCCATGGGTTGCCTCTTTGTTTTGTTGACTGTTTCCTTTGCTATGCGAAAGCTTTTGATCTTGATGAAGTCCCAAAAATTCATTTTCACTTTTGTTTCCTTTGCCTTTGGAGACATATCTTGAAAGAAGTTGTTGTGGCCAATGTCCAAGAGGTTACTGCCTATGTTCTCCTCTAGGATTTTGATAGATTCCTGCCTCATGTTGAGGTCTTTTATCCATTTCAAGTTTATCTTTGTGTATGGTGTAAGAGAATGGTCAAGTTTCATTCTTCTATACATAGCTGTCCAATTTTCCCAGCACCATTTATTGAAAAGAATGTCTTTTTTCCACTGAATATTTTTTCCTGCTTGGTCGAAGATTACTTGACCATAGAATTCAGGGTCTATATCTGGGGTCTCTACTCTGTTTCACTCGTCTATGTGTCTGTTTTTGTGCCAGTACCATGCTGTTCTTGGTGACCACAGATTTGTAGTAAAGCTTGAAATTAGGTAACGTGATGCCCCCAGCTTGGTTTTTCTTTTTCAACATTTCTTTTAGTGATTCGGAGTCTTTTCTGGTTCCATATAAATTTTAGGATTGCTTATTCTAGCATCTTGAAAAATCCTGGTGGAATTTTGATCGGGATGACATTTAAAGTATAGATTGCTCTGGGCAGTATAGACACTTTAACAATGTTTATTCTTCCAATCTGTTAGCATGGAATGCTCTTCCATCTTTTTGTGTCTTCTTCAATTTCTTTCATGAGTGTTCTGTAGTTCCTCGAGTACAGATGCTTTACCTCTTTGGTTAGGTTTATTCCAAGGTATCTTATGGTTCTTGGTACTATAGTAAATGGAATCAATTCTCTAATTTCCCTTTCTATATTTTCATTGTTAGTATATAAGAAAGCAACTGATTTCTGTGCATTGATTTTGTATCTTGCCACATTACTGAATTGCTGTGTAAGTTCTAGTAGTTTGGGGGTGGAGTATTTGGGTTTTCCATATAAGTATCATGCCATCCATCTGCAAAGAGAGAGTTTGACTTCTTCTTTGTCGATTTGAATACATTTAAAAAAAAGCTTTTTTAAACTTTTATTATTTTGTGGTCTAATCACAATAGTGCACATGTAAGACACTTTTAACATTTAAAATTACAAAGTGAATTTTGGGTGCCTGGGTGGTTCAGTGGGTTAAAACCTCTGCCTTCAGCTCAGGTCATGATCCCAGGGTCCTGGGATCAAGCCCCACATCAGGCTCTCTGCTCAGCAGGGAGCCTGCTTCCTCCTCTCTCTCTCTGCCTGCCTCTCTGCCTACTTGTGGTCTCTGTCTTTCAAATAAATAAATAAAATCTTTAAAAAAAATTACAAAGTGAATTATAAAATAAAAATTTTCACATGCCATTTTATAGATTCCAATTCTGTGTGCTGTAATATTGCACAGCCCTTGTATGTTACTTAGGAACAGATATGATGAATATGCTCCATTTGTAATGTATTTCACTGGTAAATGAATCTTCAAAAAATTTCTAAAGTTTTATTATTTTAGATGTCGATATGGTGAATATATCTGTGTGTGCATTTTGACCATGTATCTATTTTCAGATATTTCAAAATTTATCCATTTTAGTTATAATAGTTAATTTAATTAATATGTTGAATCTCACAGAAAATTATGTATTTATTATAATCATAATTTAGTATTATCAAGGTAAGCTTTTTTAAAAACTGAAATTCAATTAATTAACACATAATGTATTATTTGTTTCAGGGGTACAGGTCTATGATTCATCAGTCTTATATAATACCCAGTGCTCATTACAACACATACCCTCTCCAATGTCCATTACCCAGATACCCCATCCCTCCATTGTCCTCCCCTCCAGCAACCCTCAGGCTGTTTCCTATGATTAAGAGTCTCTTGTGATTTGTCTCCCTCTCTGGTTTTGTCTTGTTTCATTTTTTTCTTCTTTTCCTCTATGACCCTTTGTCTTACTTCTTAAAGGTAAGCTTTTAAGGTGATGACTGGTTGAATAAAAGCTATATTTCTTTTTTTTTTTAATATTTATGGATTTCTATTTTAACTCTAGTATAGTTAACATACAGTGTTATATTTGTTTCAGATGTAAAACCTAGTGATTCAACAATTCTAATCATTACTTAGTGCTCATCATAAGTGTACTCTTTAATCCTCATCATCTAGTTTACCCCTGCCACCCACCTCCCACTCCCACTCTGATAATGCCTGGTTTGTTCTTTATAGTTAAGTGTTTATTTCTTGGTTTCTCTCTCTCTCTCTTCTTCTTCTTCTTTTTTCCTTTGTTCCATTGTTTTGTTTCTTAAATTCTACATAGGAGTGAAATCACATGGTATTTGCTTTTCTCTGACTTATTTCGCTTAGCATTATAGCTCCATCCATGTCATTGCAAATGGCAAGATTTCATTTCTTTTATGGGTGAATAATATTCCATTGTGTATATATTCCACATCTTCTTTATCCATTTACCTCTTGATGGATGCCTTGGTTGCTTCCATAATTTGGTTCCTATAAATGATACTACAATAAACACAGGGGTACATGTATTACTCTGAATTAGTGTTTTTGCATTTTGGGGGTAAATACTCAGTAGTGTGACTACTGGATCATAGGATAGTTCTATTTTTAACTTTCTGAGGAAACTCCATATTTTTACAGTGGCTGCACCAGTTTGCACTCCAACAGTACATGAGGGTTCCTTTTTCTCCACATCCTCACCAACACTTGTTGTTTCTTGTGTTTTTGATTTTAGTCATTCTGACGGTGTGAGGTGATTTCTCATTGTAGATTTGCTTTGCATTTCCCTGACGAAGAGTGATGCTGAGCATCTTTCAATGCATCTGTTGGTAATCCATATGTCTTCTAAAAGCTGTATTTTAATTTACCCTATTTATTTATCATGTTTAAAATCCAATATCATTTTTTTCTTTCTTAAGACATATTATTTATGGACTTTTTTTTCCTTATGATATCTTATATAAGGTCAATGATCTTAACAGATGCAAAATAAAGTTCTTGGAGATGAATTATTTGTAACATCAAAAGAAATCATTATATCACTTTTGATAATATACAGTTGGGTAAAATTGAATCAATGGCCACAATGGACAAGCAAAATTTAGATTATTCAGTTCTAGTTCTAATTTCCTATATATTAACTGTAGTCTATGATTTGGGAACTTATAAGAATATGTGATTTTTATTTTATCTGTCTTCTGGATGCACTTGGATTATACACTATTTGAACATTACTCCTATATCAATGTGATACTGAGAATTATTTCAAATAAATCTTTGCTAACATAATTAATGTTAGTTAATTTTATGTGCCAGTTGAAGGGATGCCCAGATATTTGGTCAAAGATTATTCTTAATGTGTCATCTCTGAGAGTGTTTTTAGAAGAGATTAACATTTAGATTGGTAGACTAAGTAAAGTAAATCACCCTCCTTTATAATGGTGGGCTTCACCAAATCAGTTCAAGGCTTGAATAGTACAAAAGTCTGACCCTCCCTTGAATAAGAGATAAATCTTCTTGCTGGACTGTCTTTGAACTGAAACACTTCCCTTTTCATTACTCTGCTTTTGGACTCAAATTGGAACACTAGTTCTTCTTGGGTCTGGAGCCTGACAACATTCAGATTAGAACTAAATCCTCAGCATTCCTCTGTCTCCAGCTTACTGACTCACCCTGCCCTGATCTTGGGACATGCCCACCTCCATAATCATGCGAAACAATTCATTTTCTCTGGAGAATCTTGACATATAAATATGAGAACCACCCTAAAGAATCAGCACGAGTCTTTTAGAAATGTTTATTTAGATATACAGATTTGGGTTTTGTTGAACTTACAAAGCAATATACAAATCATATTATATATTAAGTGTTTATTTCTTGTTCATGGGTCTCTCTGTCTGGGCAGTTCTACCACATGTCTGCTCCATGTGTGGCTACCAGCAACATGTTCTTTTAGAGGGCCTAAGACGAAGTCCCAAATATAATGTATACTGGTTTCTCCTTTTAGCTTAGTATGAGGCCTAAAATTGAAATCACATGCTGCCTTGACATCTGCTAATATGGGGAGAGCCTCAAATGTCAAAACCGTGTTTCCCACTCCATCTGCAACCACAGATAAGGTCACTTAGCCAAACAAACTTCCTTTTCTCAGAGACCAGCTATAGCATCTGCTCATCCCTTTGTAGCAGGTATCAATCCGTTCCCTACCAGTTCACCCAATTATACAAATAAGCCAGTCACATTCTCCCAAGGACCCAGGACGCACTTATCTCTCTTGATACTACAAAGCCTACTTCCCACAGCCCTGGCTGTTCACTCCTTTCCCCTGTGCAACCACCATGTGGTCCTAATATGGCATAAAGTACGTTCTTCCACCAGACTGAATATATGTGACTAATAAACTGCCATCAATTCCATCTGTCCAGGCTTGAGTTTCATGTATTTGGTCATCTCTATATACAAATGAGGAGACAACTGGTCTTTTGTTTGTTATGCTTGTACAGATTTTACTGTTGAAAAGCTGATATTTTATAAACCTATTTACTATATAGATTAATCTTATATGTGTCAAAATTATTTTACAAAAATGTGTATGTATTGAGCTCTCTTGACATCCAGACTTCTGTATCAGTATCATTTTCTAACTGTCTACTAGTGATACCACTTTGGTCCACAGCACCATAATCTCTATCCTGTATTATTTCAGTAACTTCCTAAGTGATCTTATAGCTTTTCAATGTTCCCTAGAGACTATTCTCCATCTTCTGCTATATTCATTTTGTTTTGAAATGCAAATCATATTATGGCACCCCTCTGCCCCAAATTCTCCACTAGCTTCCAAAATCACAGAGAAAGCCAGATGCTTATGTATGTGGTTTCCAAAGCTGAGTACATTGGAGTCATCTAGGTTACTTTTTTAAATTGTCTTTTGCTGGACCTTAGCCCAGATCAACTGAATCAGAATTTCTAGAGTTGGTGACAGACAAGAATATTTCTTAAAAGTCCCCCAGTGATCTTAATGGATATCTAGGTTAAGAACCACTGACAATTGTGATCTAGCTCCTCCTTTTTTCTGACTTCATCTACCACATTCTTTCTTACCTATTCTACCGAAGACATTAGGGCCTTTTGACTAGTTCTCAAACTATTACTGTTGTAAGACCCACACACAAAAAAATTTCCTGCCCTGAGATTAATACTTTAAATGGTTCTAGTCTGATCTTCCTCTGGTTGCACTGTTCTCCCTAAATGGCAATCTGTTGCAACAGAGAATGTGCCAACACACATATCCATTTTAGATCATACTGCGGACTCTGGAATCCCACAATCACCCACTAAAAAGCACCTAATCTCAGTCCCAGGTCCTTCACAGGCCTCTTCTCTGGATCATCTTCACCAGGATAGTCCATGCCACAGGTGTAATCACTCAAAACAACTCTCTGGATGACTATTTTGTCCAGATCCACTGAGAGTTGATGGCCTATACCAATGAGGCTGTGCATTTCCATTGTATTCTATCTGGAAAGCAACAAAGATGCAGGAGGAAAAGTGATTGGGCCATATATTCAGCACAACCAAGGCTATGTCAGTAGTCATAAATCTCTGAAATTTATGTTTATCCACGAAAGTGTGCTGAGAGAGCAAAGGTGAGGCTTGGAATCACCCAAACCCACAGTGGAAGATCAGCCCCTCTAGCTTTCACAGGCTCTGTGTTGCCAGCATCCCACCATATTCAGTACTGACACCTTAAGATCAGGGAGCAATGAAAATGCAATCAGTGGTGTGCTCCTTGCTTGAAGCACTCAACTCCTGAGACGGGGACTTCGGATATGAAGTATGACGTATCAGCCAGCCTCAGTTCCTTCAAGTGTTAGCAAAGTTCTGAAACTGAATGATCAGAGCATAATCCTGAGCACGATTTTTCTTAGGGTCCCGTGAAGACATGCAGAAGCTCTGGAGGTCTCTGTACTTTTGAAATTGAATTCTCGCAGCCATGTCACGGGGCGAGGGGGGGTGTCTCTACTTCATCTGGAAATAGCTCTTCTAGTCTTTCTTACTTGTATTTCACCAACATTGTTTTCCTCAGCCTTTTCATCCATTTTCTCATTATACGGATCATCACACATGGACTCTGCTATAGTCAGTTTCACATTCCTCCCCCATTCCTCTTTACTAACCCTCATCCCAAGATTCCTTGTCAATAGAATCCTCATATTCCACACCATCATATTCACCTTCCCCACCACTTCCACCATTCTCATCCCAAATCAATTCAATTTGGTAATTTGCTATACTTTGGGGAACCTTCTTTACCACCTTGGAACTTTCAAGAAATGATTTTACCTTGTTCAGCTCCTCTTCAGTGGGCCAGGTTTGGTCTTCTTCCTTCAGATCTGGGGTAACTTTTATTTACAAAGATGCTTGCTTGTCTATCAGGGTCTGCCTTCACTAGGACCTTAAGGTCTTCCTCCATACCAGCTACAGCATCCATTGCACAAATATTGATTGTCAAGATGGTCCTTTTGGGATTTGACCACTCTAGGATTTAAAAGGAAAGGGTCCTTCAGAGCACTTATCTGTTTCATCTGGAAATCACCTTGTCCAATGATATACAGCAAGCTATTCACATTCAGAATCGGCTCATGAACAGAGCCTGAGATTTTCAAGGTGCTCACCAAGTTCTTCTCCTCACTAGGCACAAAATCAGCAACATGGGCAGTCAGGTAGGCCTGTCAAACTGGAAAGGCAAGATGTCATTTCTTTTGATTAGCCAGCTGCCTGACTAGCATCTTTCCCTCATGTTGAGTGTCTACAGGAGAAGTTTGTCATCAGGAAAGCACTTCTCTACTGCTTTACTTAGCTTCTTTCTGGCATCTCTGTTTCTTCAGTGAGAGGCCAGAAACCCATTAGACAACTAGTGTATAGGTGGGAAGGCCCTGAGCAAAGAGGCAGGAGAGGCATCAAGAGGATCAAGGAGAAAAAGGATGGTTATCTACCACTTTTGCCATGCCTAACATAACATGCAGATCCCCTGGCCTTGTAGTGGTGAAAAACTACTGATGTTTTAAGTATGTGTAGGGAGTGCCTAACTACATAAAGCTAGTGGAACTTCCCCATTCATTCAAGTGTACTGTTCCAGTGTCCTTATCCTGAAGCAGCAAAAGTCCTCTGGCAGGGAAATCCTGTTGTGTG
This sequence comes from Lontra canadensis, assembly GCF_010015895.1. NCBI lineage: Eukaryota > Metazoa > Chordata > Mammalia > Carnivora > Mustelidae > Lontra > Lontra canadensis. The sequence continues at coordinate 11,122,808 of NW_022631009.1, read as the reverse complement.
GGGGCACCACCAGTACCCAATAATGAGGGCCATCCTTGCTGCCCAGCCATCTCTTCTCTGCCAGAACCACCTCCTTCTTCTGGTTTCAGAGCTTGCCGGCATGATGCCTCTGGTTTACTCTGCTGAGCTCTTTTCTCACCTTCTTGCTTAGGATTTTCAGTGTTAGACAGCCTTTGCCATCCTGCTGCACAGATTCCAGTGCTGCCTGGATTTATGAGTTTTATTCTGCTGCTTGAATGGGTCAGAACAGTGGGCTACAATGCCGCCACTCGGGTGTACCCAGTCAGCCTGTGTCAGGCTGTTTTAATCAGAGATTTCAAGCCTGTAAAGATCCTTATGGGTTTATGGGTACCAATGAAGTCTATGTAAGTCTGTATCCCATGCATCTGCTGCTGTCTCTGAAGTCCCACAGTGTGCACAGTTTGGAAAGAAAATGGGCATGACATGAAGTGAGGAAAGAGTAATGGCAAACTGGAATATGCAAAAGTGAGCTGGAACCTTGAGGTAAAACTCCCAATGTTGATGATTTAGACAACCAGCAAAAAATGCTGATACACTTGACCATGAAACTTTAAAAAACCATTCCCAGGATTTGGAGAATTTGCAAGAAGACCTGGCAGGCAGCAAGGCATCTGCAGCTTAGCTTCTACCCCAGGTCCACAAGGCATGTCAATACAATGTTGACATAACTTGTATGTCACAAGAGCACCTAACCTTGTTAAGCATTAACATGCTGCTGTTTCACGGTGCCTTCTGAATCTTCTGCAAATTTCTCTAGGTTAGGCCAATCTTAGCCCGGAACTAAGGAGAGATAGGAATTTGGAAGGGAGACAGTTCCAACTAAGCTGAATCAACTTAATTTAAAGCTCCCATAATCAATTCCTTGTCATCTTGACCAATATATACACTATTTTAAACTGCACAAAGCTTCCAAATAAAGGTAATGGCAAAGTGATACTTCATCTTTAATGATGCAATTATCCCTCATAATAATAAAAAACATGCTAATCTTTTCCCAAAGAGGATACAAATCATTTTGACTATTTTGGTGTAAAATATATTCTTCTCCTCTCTGAACCACATTCTCCTCAATTTCTTATAACTCAAATTTTGAGATGTGAGGTCAGCTTCCATTAACACTTCTTGTGTTTAATAGGAGGGGGGTGAGAGAGGGAAATAAGTAAATATTTTATACATAACCAAATATGCTAACACTGATATAAGGAAGAAATACAAATAACTATTGTAGTCCTTGTTTCTGCAACTATTCATGTGGCCATAGACAGTATTTATAATTATCTTCTTTTCCTGTTCATTCATGACTCTTCTCTAAGTTACCATGTTAGCTGGTTGTGTCTTCCTGTCTGAGGAGGATGATAAAACCTTCATTCCTGAAGGTTATAGGGCATTAGCAGTCCTATTGACTTTGGGTTGTTTTAGTTCCAAATTAATTTTAAGTACAGGATGTACAGGAGTACCAAAAGGCACTCCAGGTTATCACCTACATTCCAAACAAAATCCTCCTTATACCACTGTAAAGTAGCAACCTAATTTCATAAGAGTCCAGTAACCCTTAACTTAACAGCTCACCTGGTAGAGTAAAATTCTTTAATTTTCGATTCACTGTCATTAGGAACCTAAAATGGCCAGGTGGCAAATTCAAATTGCAATGTATTGGAACCCTTGTTGAGTCCTGTGGTGAAAGCATTCTCCAATGGGAACTAATAATTGCGTTGTAGAACCCAAAGTTCTGTACACTTAAGGACGGAAAGTAAAAATTTCACTAGTGTCTATTTTCCCTATTTATGGGAAAATAGGACTGACTCTCATTTCCAACCTTGGTAAAAGAGCTGGATGAGTAAGTCCAAATGACCCATCTGGTGCCTATTAAATCCAAAACTCTCAATAAATGTCTTGGTTCTCTCTTATTTGTTGGAGGAGCCAGATGCAGCAACTTATCTTTACAAGCTACCCCAGACTACTAACACTAGAAAGCAAGACCAAACAAGCATCACGTCTTTTATTTGTTTGTTTATTTATTTTTATTTGTGGTTAAGATTCAGTATAGTGATGCAGTCAGTATGCACAGCGAGACCATAAAGGAAAAACACACGTGGAATCTGGATGAATCCCTGTGTGGGCTTTCTTATTCTCTTTGCTGTCTATGAGGGGTCACACAGAGTGCACCCTTCTCCCATCAGCAGAACAGTAACAACATAGGAAATGCTGTCTACTATAAACACCCATTAGAGACTCAGGGCCCAAGACTTTTACTGGGGACTAACCACATAAGCACTCTCTTTGTGCCACATACCAAAATTCCAGACTCCCCAAAGGAAAGCATGATGAAGGCACATTGTTTGTGCAAATGGTCTAGGCACTAAGAGCCACCCTAATCAATTAATTGTTGCCTGGAAATACTCCAAAAACCTGGTTACCAGATGCCAGCCCAGGACCAATCTTCTAAGCAGGCTTTTTCTAAGAATAGCCGTCTTAGGTTGACTACATTAACTCTTCTCTGCACAGTACTTATCTGCTGTGTTACAACCAATGTTGATACCAGAATATTCCCAGGCCAGATAATTTTTCAGGACAGGATTCTTCTGCCACTTCTCCGACATTTGTGGGCAAGCACCATGTCTTTTCTGTTCTTGACACCAAACTCCTCCTTAAGGCAGTTAAGCAATAACTCATCTAGATTTGTACATTTTAAGTTCATCCACAATAACTTAAAGAGTAACTCATGCTCCTAAAAATATGATAAAACTATGAAATATTCTGAAATTCTGAGAAATAGTCATAAAATATTTCTATGTGAATGGAGCATAATGAGGAAAAGGGGAGAGTGATGCTGGATGAGGTGAGAAAAATAAGCTGGACCCAGAATATGTAGGACTATATAGAGTAAGATACATAATCAACATTTATTACATAAATTTGATATGTTAATTGTTTTAAGTGTGAGATATGCATAATGTAGTTCACATTTTAGAAACTCTCTCTTCTGTGACTGGAACAGGCCCTCCAAAAATGATGGAATGTAGAGATAGACAGGAGGACATCATAGTAGCTAAGATAAGACATAATGATACTTTTAACAGGATTTTTTCTTTGAGAAGGAAAGAAGTGGCTGCAGGATATGTTGGAAGTAGAACAAAAAAATAGGGTGTGTTATACATATTGAATTTAGAGGTATATGAGTGGAAAACAAATCAAGAATCTCTCCTTGGTTTTGATCCTGAGCAACTGTGTGAAATGTTTAGCCACTTTCTGTGATGAAAAACCTGGGTTAGATATAGTTTTGACAAGGAGTTAAAGACATGGGAAGTCATGAGTTACGTTTGGAAATGTTAAATACAAGATTACTGTATACCATCCAAGTGAAGATATTGATTAGTTTAAACCATATAAAATTGTCTCTCTCTCTCTCTCTCTCTTTTTTTTTTTTTTGTAAGCTAAAAACTATCTAATGTCATCAATTTCATGTGGTTCTACCACCTAATAGTATATACTTGTATATATGAGTCTGGACCTCAAGGAAAAGCTCAGATTTAGAGAGAAATTTGGGAAGAATCGGCATATTGATGTTATTTGAAACCATAAAACTATATGAAATCATATAGGAACAAAGTATAAATAAAAAATGGGCCCATAGGTAAGCTAGGAGCACAATAATATTCATATATCAAGAATAGATGGGAAATACGAGAAGCCTCAGGAAAAGCAACTGAAATGAAATTTTTTTTTTTATTTCCTTGAACAAAATAGAAAAACAGTTTTGGGGGGTCTGATCTTTTGGCATTGCTGTTTTCCAATTCCTGTCACATTAGTAAGATAAATGCAATTTTCTGAGCCACTGTGAGTCTGAAAAGTTGGCTCTTGATCCAAAAGAACCATAGTAAGTCTTTTCAAATTTTTACAGCCATAGTATTTACCTACCTGCACTATTTCAATGTTTTATATGCTGCTTCAACTTCTACCAACTATTCCATAAAATATTGACAGTTTAGGGTAGACTAAAAAAATACACAATCATAATATCTTCCTATATTATTTTTTAAAATAAATTTGACAGAGAATTTCCAAACCCATATTTACCTTATAAATGGTGCAATGAAACTAAGCACTTCAACTTTTTCTTTTCTTCACTTTATTGTTGACTTTTTCATGTTTATATTTGGAAGCTTCATCTAGGGCAAATGTATAGTTGTTATCTAAATTTAGAGGGTATCTCTCAAATTCCTTACAGTTTGTTGCAAAAACAGAAATATAACATGTGAATGGAAATCATTTGGGATGATATAAAATTGACCTAGAATGAATTTGGATAACCAGACTGAAGAAATGAACAATAACAAGGTAACCGGCCAGCAGACAACAGGTTACTGGAATAAACTGATGGGACGCCACTCTGGGCATTTCACACTGGAAACTCAATTCTGCCATCTCTCACAAATGCCACCATTGAAACCTTGACTTTGTCAACTTGAATAACCTCTAACTTCTCTTTAAATTTGTGAGTCTCAATAGTCAATGCCTAAATAAGGAAGATCTGATTCAACAACCCAAGCTCCTATGTCTAGGACTTAATAGAATGTGGGCATAGAATGGAGCCTTGCCTCCCACCAGATACACCATGAAACTAGGGATTACTTCTAAATTTAAGAGGTGTTTAAATTACAGTTAATCAACAAGTGGCAGTTATCTACTATGATGAACTTTTTTCCTCCACTATCTGCATATATTCCTCTATTTATACTTATAAAACAACTGATTCCATGTGACATAATACGTTTCTTACACCACTGAAGCAAATTCCACTTCCAAAGGAAGATGACCTAAAATTTGATTAATTTTTGCATCCAGTTCTATGTACAGACTGTTTAGGAAATCCTTGTTTTGCTATGGAAGGAAGTTTGCTATAATATAGAAATAAATACAAAAACTAACAAGGAACTAAAAATGAATAAAGGTTATAGTCCTTGGTGTTTAAAACTAAACACGAGACTTACAGTACATATTTACAAATTGCCTCCTCAATCACCCATTTCAGATTCTTCTGGCATTGAGGCAACACCTCAACTTTGTCATGTTTAGTACCCACTGGTATGGTCTATACTTTTATTAAGGAGCATCTGTGATTTTGATTGTCCTGCCTGTATAAATTACAGTAACATTCGGTACTCTATGTAGTTGTACTAGTGAGTACTTTAGAGGATTATCTGAGTTTTATTCATATTCCTTATTCCATTATGTAATACTTATTCCTCTGATAATGAACATTAATCATACCAGTCGCCAGTCAACATAAATACCCCGTTTGTTTTCTGACCTTATTGTATGAGAAGCTGCATTGGTTATGAGGCAATCTTAGCTTCTAAACCAATTCAGTAACAATCAATGCAATTCAATGTGTATTTTTGAAGCATTCTTTGGAATGCAAACTTCTAAATCTGTCGAACCCAGAATCATGGGATTAAGTACACATTTTTTCTGTAAGTATATATTTATGCTAATTCAACTTCTACTCTTTGTTTCCTATTGTATTCTATTTATGGGAGCAAATTTTTAAGTATTTTTTAGTTAAAAGGTTTTTCTAGATGAGCAGGAATATATAATAGTAATACAGTGTTTTTTTTCTTCTTTTAAAATGAAGAATTGGCATACAATGTTGTATTCCTTTCAGACATACAACATAGTGACTTGATATTTATATAAGTTATGAAATAGTTACCACAGTAAGTCTAGTTACCATCTTTCACATACAAAGTTACAATATTATTGATTATATTCCTTATGCTGTACATTATATCCCAGTGTGTTATTTATTTTATAACTGAAAGATTGTACCTCTGAATTTCATTCTCTTGTTTCATCTGCCCCTATCCCCAGGAACCATCAGTTTGTCCTCTATATCTGTGAATCTGTTTCTGTTTTGTTTGTTCATTTCTTTAATTTTGTAGATTTCACATATATGTAAAAACATATGGTATTTGTCTTTGTCAGATATGTTTCATCTAGCATAATGCCCTCTAGGTCCATCCATGTAGTCCCAAATAGCAATATTTCATTATTTTTATGGCTGAGTAATATCGCATTGTGTGTGTGTGTGTGTGTGTGTGTGTATACATATACACATCTGTGTGTATATATATGTATATATATATATACACATATATATATATACATTTTCTTTATCTATTCATCTTTCAATGAACATTTATGTAGATTGCTTCTGTATCCCAGTGATTGTAAACAATGCTGCAATGAACATAGGAGTATGTATGTCTTTTTAAAATAGCATTTTCATTTTTTCAGATAAATACATAGAAATGAAAATGTTGGAAGGTATGGCATTTCTACTTTTTAATTTTTTTTTTTTTTACAAACCTCCATGCTGTTTTCCATGGTGGCTGTAACAATTTATATTCCCACCAACAGTGCATGAGAGTTCCCTATTCTCATCCTTTCCAACACTTGGTATTTCCAATCTTTTTGATCCTACTAGGTATGCAGTGGCATAATTTTGATTTTGATTTGTATTTCCCTGATGGTTAATTAAGTTGAACATCTTTTTTTGTGTCTGTTGGACATCTGTATACTTTCTTTGGGAAAATGTCTGTTAATGTCCTCTGCCCATTTTTTAATTAAATTTCTTGATTATTTGATACTGAATTCTGAGTTTTTTATGTATTTTAGATGTTAACTCCTTATCAGATATATCATTTGTGAGTGTCTTCTTCAATTCAGTAGATGGCTTTTTCATTTTGTGATGGTTTCCTTGCTGTGAAAATGTTTTTTAGTTTGAAGTAGTCCCATCTGTTTACTTCTGCTTTTGTTGTGGAGACAAATTCAAAAAAATATTGCTTATTGCTTAGACCTATGTCAAAGAGCTTAATGCCTAGTTTGCCTCTAGGAGTTTTATGGTTTCAGGTCTTACATTCAAGTTTTTAATCCATCTTGGGTTTATTTCTGTAGATGATATAAGGAAGTAGGCCAGTTTCATTCTTTTGTATATATCAGTCAAGTTTTTCCAATATCATTTATTGAGGAGACTTTTTGTCATTGTACATTCTTGCTCTTTTGTTATAGATTTGTTGGCCACATAAATATGGGTTTATTTTTGGGTTCTCTATTCTGTTCCATTAATCTATGTGTCTGTTTTTGTGCCAGTACCATACTGTTTTGATTACCAAATCCTGCAGCATAGTTTGAAATTCAAGAATATGATACCTCCAGCTTTCCTTTTTCTCAAGATTGCTTTGGCTATCTTTTGGCTATTTGGTTGAAAATTTCCCATATTTTGATTGTTAATTTGAAATACATTTTACAGCCTATCGGACAGCATCATAACTTTGCAAGGTTCTATCTCACATGTGACTCCATACTGAATCTTCAGAATCCATATGTGTTTATAAAGTTATTCACCTTTAAGATATATGAGAGTACTGAATGTCATGGATACCAGTTGATGGTTTTTTTTGCTATAAGGGTAATTATTTGGTCAGGTACTTATCTTAGAGAACTTAAAGAAGGCTTAATACATGCGTATGCATATAATTAGTGGTGCTGGATGGATGATGATGGCCAAAACAAGCAAATGTGAATTTCAGTACTCAAAAACTGGAGTGGGAACACCTGTTTGGAGAGGTTGAAATCTGGGGTGTGGGCCCTACCTATAGTGAAATGAGATATTCGAAATAAAACATGGGGAACTTTGTATTGTACTTAGAAATTCTCTCTTGGTTGGGAAAGGGAGAGATACTAAATATCTAGAATGACTCAGATTGAATAGCATTATGTAGTCCCCCTGATTGCTTTGGACAACAGAGAGCAGAGACTCTGGAGATAGTAAGTGATCATAGGAAGAATAATAGAATAATGCATGCTATACTTGGTTTAAAAAAAATAGCCTTTAAGATAGGTATTAGACTATAGCTCTGGTGGTCTAATTGGAGATTACTTTTAGGGAATTTGTTTTAGTTCTCAAATACCAAGTAATATGTGCTTATCCTGATCATCTGTGTAGTTGCCGACCTCTGAGATGACCTCCAGTGACCCCGCACCTCCCTGTATTCATACCACTGTGTATTCCCCTCCCAGCTGGTCCTAGGGTTGATTTGTGTAACCAATAGAATATGATAGACTGACGGTATGTTGCTTTTGAAGTTAGTTGATGAAAGATATTGTCGTTTCCATCTTGGTCTGTCTCTTTTGCATCACTGACTCAGGGAGAAGCCAGCTGCCATGTAGCACATGTCAGTACTGGGACACGGGTGATAAACAACTGAGTCCTTCGACCACTGACCATATGAGTGAGCTATTATGAAAGCAGAAGCTCTAGTCTCTGTCAGACTTTCATATGACTCCAGTCCTGGCTGACAGCTTGACAGAAATCTTATAATATAGCCTCCTGAATCAGAATCAGCTATTAAACCACTGTCGGAATCCTGATCTCTATGTGAGCTAATAAATGGTCAATGTTTCAGACTGCTGAATTTGGGACAGTTTTATACAGCAATAGAAAATCAATTAAGTTTGTTTGATAGATTATCTAGAAAACTTTATAGAGCTATATTGATAACTATTGCTAGAGGTTCATGGTCCTGCTTACGATTTTTGACCATTGATTTAGAATCCTTGCAGTATCAGGCTTAATGAAGATGATTAATTTTTAGTAATAAACCAAAGAAAGCAGGATAGATCTTGTGATAGAAGTTTTAGTATGCAACAGCAAGAAAAAATTAAAGCATAATTAATGTCTGTTAGTGTAAAAAGAGGCTTTAGAAAACCACAATGAAATCACTTGTTTGATTTAAAAAAAATGATTGGTTAAAAATTGAGCTTCTGGTTCACACCATGTTTGGCTTAGATACTTAATTAAGTCCTTATAGGTCTTACTTAATTGCTGAATTATATCTAAGAAAATGGCTTAACTAATAGATTAATTAATTCTGATATGATTTTTTAAAATTCCCTATTAGTTGAATTTTTTCCAAGATAAATCTTAACATTTGTAGTTAATGTAACATGGTTTTCTCTATACTTTTTCCTTTTAGTAGTGAGCACAGACATAGGTACTTCTATTGTAGATGCATAAGTTTGTGCATAGGGGAATATATATCTATATTACCATTGGATGAAGTTTTGCAAATTATACCAATTTATTTTAGTATTTTACTCTAGTTAGGCTCACTGTAAATACTTTTTGAATGGAATTTAATTGTATTGCTAACCTCTGATTGACATAGGATTCCATTATTTTAACAGCTGCAATCAACTTCCTTAAATTCCTTTGAGGGAAATATGTTGTTCCAAAGACTGTGTGAAAGAAAAATCACCTGAAAGGCAGAATGAATTCTAAAATGCCAACTCCTACAGTTTCTATTTTAAAGAAATCTTAATAGTTATAAAGAACCACTTAGAAAAGATATAAATACATCTATCTCTTCCTTCAGGTCTACTAAGCAAATTAGCCCTAAAAATACCTAGACCACTCAGTTGAGTTATGACAAGTAGCTAAATCATTTATGGGTGTGTGTGTATGTGTGTGTGTGTGTGTGTGTGGTGTAAAAGCTGATAATAAAACGTCTTTTATTTGTAATTTTTTCTTGCACATTTTCGTATGTGTGGTTTTTGTTTTGTTTTGTTTTGTTTTAGGGGGAGAGAGAGAGAGCATGAGCAGGGGAGGGGTAGAGGGAGAGAGAATCCCAAGCAGGCTCCATGCTCGGTGAGGAGCCCAATTTCCCCACCCTGAGATCATAACCTAAGCTGATATCGAGAGTCAGATGCTTAACCGACTGAGCACCCAGGGGTCCTTGTATGTGTTTAAGAAATCAGGTGATAGATATGTGAAAGTTTCTATAAATATATTTATATTTATATATAAATTTATATATTATATATTATATATATAGATATATTTATATATCTATAAATATAAAAATGTTTCTATAAAAAATTTCTATAAATAAATAAAATTCCAAGCCTTGGAATCTAAGACAATGCAAAAATATATGGTGAGGAAAATGCTTCAGTGACAAAGGTATCCCGTCATTGATTAAAAGGTCATATCACAAGTGACTTAGCTATTTGGAAATAACGCAGAGCAAAAAAAATGTTGGGGGCAATTTACAATAAACGATAGAAGAATGCATACTAGAATCCAGGTGTTGGCTCTTCCAACCTAGTCTTTGGTTAAACACAGAGATTTTATGGTGGTTGGATGATTTAACTAGAATGCATATCTGGAAATGAGAGCAATGCCAATAATACAGGTACCTATGGTATTGTCGCCACTCTGTTTTCTGTGAAGGATAATACAGGGAAAGCTTAGCATCAAAATGTTTATTATGATGATGCTTATAAGTAGTAGTTAGTCACTACTAACAGTAGTGACTACCGCCTGGCATTGAGAGACAATGGTTCTATGCGCCTACCATTTACAAAGCTAACTTTGTATTTTTGTTAAAGGAGATCTGTAGCTTAAGAGAAATTGGTAGGTATTGCAATTAGGTATTACAATTAATTAGCAGTGTTCTCCTATTTTCCAACAGCACAAGATCATTGCAGTTTCTACTTACTCATCCGCCAGGATTTTGTGGGTACATTTATAAGGTTTTTGTTTTTTTTTTAAACCATAGCACCTGCACCTAGAATCTCACAAAATGTTTGTTATGCTAAATATACCTAAGCTTTTCAGGTTTCTGCACATATACTTGATATGTGTTGTATGTTAAATAGCAGTAGGGACAGGTGTCACAAATTAGCCTGTTAAGTTTGCTGAGCTTAAAACAAAATACTGCCATGTGTCTTCTGCATTTTAAAAACCTAACAAATACTATGCTTGGAGGTGATTATTTTTAAGTGTTCTTCTTCTCTTCTTTGCATTTCATTCTGATGGAATACCTTCTGTTTCTATCCATTTCCATTGATTTTGTCCCTCTTGCAAGCCCATGAAAGAATACTTTCTAGCTAAAAATTTTATTTATTTTTTAATATTTTATTTATTTATTTGACAGAGAGAAATCACAAGTAGACAGAGAGGCAGGCAGAGAGACAGAAGCAGGCTCCCTGCTGAGCAGAGAGCCCGATGCGGGACTCGATCCCAGGACCCTGAGATCATGACCTGAGCCGAAGGCAGAGGCTTAACCCACTGAGCCACCCTGGAGCCCCCAAATTTTCTTTTTTTAAAGGAGCTTTGGCTTGAGTTTGGCATAACTCTTGTTTGAATGACTGATATTGATGGTGGTTAAAATGCTGAGATTATGTTGAGACCTTAATGTTGTATCAAGTCACATTTAAATTTCTTTTTGTGTCTCTTTTACATCTTATATGGGCATTTAAACGTCTGCTCCCTCAGCTAGGGAAGCTCTGCCAACAGAAACACAGGGAAAGCATTAACCTGGATTTTTCTACTCACCTGTATTCTGCATTCTATGTGCCTGACAAATCTGAATTATGTGACTTTGGGGCAAGATCTGAAACTAATTTTCTGTATTTCGCTTTCTGTACCGCCACATTGATGTGGAGATTTTATGGATGTGTGTGTGTGCGTCTGTACGGATTGATAAATTTATAATATAAATTTAAAAATTTAGCATGTCACTTTTTCTTCATTTTCTTTTTCTCTTATTGTTTTTGAAGGCTTCATATAAGTTTAATTTATATGTTTACTTAATCTCAGTATTTCTGAAACTAGTATTAGAATATGGCCATATTTAATGCTTAGATTTGTTTATATTGGCTACAAGAACCAAAAAATTAAACAAGACTTTTTTTTTAATTCTCAGAAATATTTGAAAATAATAATTTTACCCAGAATTTGATTATATCTCCTCAATTGGCCTTTCCCCCCTGTTTAATTGATATGCAGTCAATTCTAATTATTAAACTATTGGGTTTGCAAAAGTCTCCTCCTTGTAGAATGACAGGAGAGAGAAGAAAATGAATATAGAGAAGGAGAGAAGTAGAACATATACCAATCTGTATTTGTCTTCTTTCAGTAGCTGTAATTATAGCAGTACAGATATTTTTAAATAATAATTCTATTCAGTTATTTCTAAGATAGGAAATACTAATTCAAATAAGTATGGTTAGAACCAAGACAATTTCTTTCTTTAACTTTTAAGCACCCATAGCATTGTGAAACAAAGCAAAACAAAGAAAGAACAAGGGATATGTAGAGGGAAATTTAATAGTGAACAAATTTGAAAGCTGAGAAAAATAGGACAGAAAATGATCGTCAAGGATCAAAATAGAGATGAGTGCATACTTTGCTCTCAGGCTCTGGATATCTGAAAGGAAAAGCACTAAGAAAGCAGGTGTTGTATTAGACAAAGAACTGAAAAAAATTTGGAAGCATGAGACTTTCACTAATTTCAACCATACATGAACGCCTGGATAAACTGGGATTCTAGCCAAATGGACTGGAACAAGGCAACAGAAACAAATCATGCTGTGCTTCACTGAGGATATTAGCAGCTTGATAATTGTGCCTGAAATGCATTTCTTTGTTTCTGTCTAATTGCCATTAAATTCATCATTTCACACAGAAGTTAAGGCCAAAACTCAAGGAACATTTTGAGTCATGTCACTTCATTTTAGGACTTGTTTTATCTGTTTAAAATCAACTAATTTCCACCTTACAAGCTATCCATCTGAAGGGAATGATTATAAATGACCTGAAAAGTTACAAAGACGGGAGCTAGGAGGTCTGTATTGTTGCCTATTTTTCTATTATCTCTTTATTCCTGGTGTGAATTTTGAGAAACATATTTTCCCACTTTGAAGAGGAATATAGGTGGGGGATTAATGATAATTTTGAGGTGTAGCTAGTAAATGGCCATTGAAACCAAATTTCTGATCCTAAGTGATGTGCTCCTTCAAATATTCAATGCTATTGAACAAATAAATTGCCCATACATTGGAGTCTTTAAAAAATTATTAATTGCGTAACAACTTCAGAATGTATCTCCAAAGTGAGACAGAAAGGAGAAGTAAAATTAGTAAGGTGTCAGGATACATTGTCAATATAAAAAGCTCCATCATATTTCTCTGCACTATTAGTAAAATGAGTCCTGATACATAAATCCTATTTATATTATCGGATTAAAAGAACTAGGGATGTATTTATGGGGATATATGCAAGATATGTGCATTGAAAACATCAAAACATTGCTGAGGAACATGAAATAAAACTAAATAATTCAAGAGATACAGCATGTACATGGTTTAGAAAATATAATGGTAGGATGTCAATTTTTCCCAAATTCCTCCATAAATTTAATGGAACACTCATCAAATCTTAATAGCTTTTGAAAATAAATTCTCCTGCCAGTGGTGTTGGCACTGGGTAAAGGAGGCCTCTAAACTCAGTAAGTGTATATAATTACATATGCCCTGGACGTTAGACTCCTGGAAAAAGGTAGTGATGGCAGATAATGACAGAAGAAAACAAAACCAATATTTTCAGTCTTAGATTTACTTAGGTTTCCTTATCATCTACAGCAGGAAATGTAGTTGTAACATCAGTAAGAGAACTGAGTTTTTGGCAGTTGCTTCTCCATGGTACCAGTGCCGGAGAGCACATCACTTCTATGCTAAACAATAGCTTGGCCAAGTAATTCTCTATATCCTTTCAATTCTCCAGATTTTTTCCTGCCAACACTGGCACCTGGCATAAAGTACAAAACTAGCCAGCCCTAAATCTCTGCCTATAGCAGTCTAAGTCCCACATGTGTTGCAAATCTAAAGCATTTACCAATTATTTATTTACCAAAAGAGACAATTCTTTATGCAACTGATTTATTATATTAGCTCTCTCCCAACATGCATCTTCTAGTTAGACTGTCAGCTTGGAGGTACATCATTTTTCTTTACTTGAGTTGAAATAAATCATATTGCTGTTCTACCTTTGCAATTTACTCAAGTTGCGATATTTCTCTCAATATTATGATTTGGTGTAGAATTAAAAATATGAAAACTGGGGAGTTTACTATCTAAGCTATTTAAAAGAATCAATATTTTTAGAAAGTCAGGCATAATCTGGGGGTCATTGCCCAATTTTAACATTTTTTAATCCCTACAAACCATTTGAGAAGAGTGTCATTTATAGGGGCATAACTGACTGATGTCGGGGCCTCTTTCATATAGAACACTCCATTATGAATATTAATTTCCAAAGTGCTTGTAGGCATACTTCATTACATGCATGACCTCCTTCTTATTTAGAAATAGTAATACATATTGAGCTGTGTAAAACCATTCCTATCCAGTCTTATCTCAGTCCACACAAAAGCCTCATTGGAAGGGGACATGAAGAGAGTCTTTCATCCTGTTTGGCCTGCCTGCTTTCTTTTCTCTCTCTCAACGATTTGAATCAGAAACTGTAGGTTCAGAGAGTTTAGCTGGTTGATGAGGAGTATGCATGGGCCTCGCAACCTTGCATAAATCTGAGATAGTTCTGATGGGTCTTCCTGACTACAGAGTTCCGTGAGGTCTTCTGAGACTGCTTTTTGTTCCAGTTCTCTGCCCTTCCCAATCCTGTTTCCTTTCCTGTATACAGGTAATGATCTGAAGGTCACACCTAACAAGCTTCCAGGTCTCTACTCTCCATCTCAGAGTGTGTTTCTAGGAACGTGCAACAGCTTTCTATAAGAAAACAGGCTTCTAAAGGAATCATTAGGCTTATGTCTTTTGGTTTTGTTCCCTATCTGAAAAACCAATGTCACAAAGCTTTTCACTTAATTTCAGGGAATACTGGTGGTAGTATAAAAAAAAATTAAAAATCCAGAAATCTACAATGAAGAATAGTGAAAATAACCATGGGCTTGGAGGCTCATATTCTAGTCTAGTTATCCTCCTCTCTAGCTGGAGAACATAGAAAAAGATTAAGTGTAGCATTCCATGTCCTAAAGAAGATATAGCATAATTATCTTTCACATGTAGTGCTTTAATAGATTTCTAGTATGCCAAATATAAAACCTTTCATCATGAAGTAATCACAACATCTACATTATATCAGTTCAATAAATAAAATTAGATTATTTATAGTGGTATTTGAAATGAAGTGCATGGAAGAGAGAAAGAAACCATTCAGAAGAATTTTCGTCACAAATCTCTATTTTAGCAAGGTTTTCTTTTCTTTTCTTGTCTTTTTTTTTCAGATTTTTGAGGCATAATTCATTTACCAAAAGAAAAAAGCTGCAATATGATAAAAGGTGAAATTGGACTTCTATCTTACACTATACACAAAAATCAACTCTAAATGGATTAAAGACAAACTTAAGACTGGAAACTGTAAAACTCCTAGGGAAAAAGCTTTGTGACATTGGTCTTGGCAATGATCTCATGGGTCTAACACCAAAAGCACAGGCAATGAAAGCAAGATAAGCAAGTGAGAGTCTATAAAGCTTCTGCAGAGCAAAAGAAACAACAGAGTGAAAAGTCAACACACAGAATGGTAGAAAATATCTGACAACCATGTTGCTCATAAGGGGTTAATTTCCAAAATATATAAAGAACTCCTAAAACTTAACAACATAAAAATTAATCAATGAAAAAAGGATTTGAATAGACATTTCTTCAAAGAAGATGTACAAATGGCAAACAGGTATAAGTAAAGGCACTCAACTTGAGCGACATGCACATAAAAAAAGAGCTATGACTTTACTCCTTATAATGGCTATTATTGACTCCATCCCCCCCTCCAAAAAAAGGCAATTGTTAGTGAGGATGTGGAGAGTTTTGTATGCTTGTACCCTGTTGGCAGAATGTAAAAAATACAACATGTACAGCCACTTTAGAAACAACATGAAGTTTCCTCAAAAAGACTCTATTTCAAACATACTGGGAGTAGAAATTGCCCTAAAATTCTATTTGTATTATAAAAGTAAGCCTAAGAATAGTAAGTTATTTGATGACAGTCCTTAGGCAGTCATTCAGGTATTCTTGTTTGGTTTATTTACAGACAGAGTGACCATAGAATTTGTCATTCAAACCAAATAACTTTAAATGCAAATGGGACACCATTACTAATGATGCAAAAATGAAAGGAATAGTCGAGGACTATACTCAGCAAACCAATGTATATTGTCTGCATTATTTATGGTGTTTCCAGGCTGAAATATATATTCAGTGGAACATTATTTGCCATGACACATGCCCTTATAAAGAGCAATTGGCTCTCCTTAATGTCGGAGGCTGATAGGCTGATAATGTTTGAACACAGTCATGGAGGCATGAAAAAAAATCTATCTTGAATGAGTCCATGATTTAGAGTTTTCTGGAAACTCTGAAAGACAGCCTCATGACATTGATGCTTCTCATATATCACAAAGGGAATAGAGTAAGAGAAACTGAGCACATTTTAATTTGTTCATTGTTGGAAGATTAATAAGGAGTCATCTGGGGTGCATAAATATTTTAGCAAAAAATAATTTTGACTTTTTATGGCACAGAGGTAGTGTTGCTTTACTTCTGTGATTTTATTTCACTGTGTATGACCTTTATCAAGACTTCTCAAATACTCCTAAAACTATAATCACATGGAATTTTGAAAAAAAAAAAAAATGCATGCTCTGATTCTGTAGGTTTTGAGTAAGGCTTTAAGAATCTACATTTATAAGAAACTCCCAGTAACAGTATCATGCTGTTGGCCCAGGGTACATACTTTGAGCCCATATTAAACACTGGAGACATCTATTATTTCAAAGCTATTCACAGCCAGTCATTTCAGGCAATTCAAAAACAATGAGATATTTATCTTAGGATATCTTTGGGAAAGTACAGTGTTCCTTGTCCGTAATTACTCAATTTCTGACAGGGCCAACACCCTAAGCAGAAAGATTATATCTTTCCTGTATTTTTATATTAATAAATAAAATTGGTAAAAATATTAATAGCAGCTTACTAATTACAGCATTTAATTGTTTACAAAGTACTTTTAAATTGGTTAATCTGATAATCAAGGGGAAAGCTGATTTTTTAATAAAACAAGTATATCTATATTTAGACAATCAATATACAGTAAGTTTAAAATGAATACTTTTAGAATATTAGAATATTAATTATTTTTATTTTGATAGTTACACTCAGTCTTTTAAATGTCAAATGCTAAAAAGCTAAATATAAAAGCAATGTTATTGGGGTATTTGTGGGGCTAATAAATACCAACTTTGGGGGCACCTGGGTGGCTCAGTGGGTTAAAGCCTCTGTCTTCAGCTCAGGTCATGATCTCAGGGTCCTGGGATCGAGCCCCGCATCGGGCTCTCTGCTCGGCAGGGAGCCTGCTTCCTCCTCTCTCTCTGCCTGCCTCTCTGCCTGCTTGTGATCTCAGTCTCGGTCAAATAAATAAATAAAATATTTAAAATATAAATAAATAAATACCAACTTTCTTTGTTACCTGAATTCAAAACTAATTAAAAGATAGATTCAAGTCTCAGACAGATGGAGATTTAACTATCTCCTTTGTTAGTAATGAAGCTGACCTTGAGACATGTTTCTTAAGCTATGGCTTATTCATCTTTACTCTTGAATGAAACACCTTTGTTTACCCACTCACTGGCACAGAATAAGACTATAGGTCTCTCCAGTGGGAATGGCCTATCCTTTATATTATTGAAGCAAAGAGGGTAGCCCTGAATATAATCTCAGAATAGGCAACAGGTAAGAAGAATGGGAAAAAAAAAAGGCTGCTTCCTCTCTTAAACTTATTCACCAGCTAACTCACTTCCTCCCCTGAGGAAGTAAGTGAGTTAGTAAGGGAGTAGTAAGTGATGGAGCGTAGAGTAGCCTTGAATCTTACATTCCTAGTTATATCTCCCCATGGTATGGAGGATAAATGCTACTTACAAACCTGAAACTCTTCAGACTTAAGTAGAGAACTTAATAGAATTCTGCACACTCATCTGAATAAATTTGGTAAGTAGTACACATCAAAAAGAAAAAAAAAAAGATGTTTTTAGGTAATACAGAAAATACATATAGTACTTTAGAGTTAAAGTACATTTGCTGACATAGTCTATCGCATGTTTCACAACTCTGGTAGCACAGTGCTTGGCTCATAATAGATCTAAAGAAATTTTATGTATTTTTATTTGAATTATTATAATCCTCATTTTGTATAGGGAACTAATATTCAAAGTTGTAATTGCTTATGTAACTAGTAAGTAATGGAATTGAAGCTCAAACCCATCTCAAGTTCTACCACTAGTACTATATATCTATCCTAATACACTGAATTTACAATGTTTTTTGGTCAATATCACCTTTTTGAAGCCACACAGTGAAATGGTTAGTTGCAAATATATAGTCTCTATCTAATAAAAAAGACAAGTGATTTTGTTTGGAGTATTTATGAGAATGAAATGAGGTGATTAAAATGAGAGCTCTTATAGGTTTTCTTTATTTTTTATGAGTTTAGATAGAATCGTGACCAAAGGAATGGGCAAATGGATTAAATTGTTCTAGCTCAGTATTCTGTTTCAACTATCTATAAAAATTAATTTTCTAATCTACTCTGAAAAATAGAAATAATGATAGCTCTCATATAAAGAGATTGGGATGTCTTTTTTTAAAAAAAAAAGATTAATTTATTTTAGGGAGAAAACAGAGAGCATGTGTGTGTGCTTGTGTGGGTGGAGGGAGGGGCAGAGGGAGAGAATCTTCAAGCAGACTCCCCTCTGAGTGGGGATCCCAAGGCAGGACTCAATCTCAAGACCTATGAGATCGTGACCCACGAAATCACCACCTGAGCCAAAATCAAGAATCTGATGCTTAACCAACTGAACCACTCAGGCACCCCAAGAGATTAGTATGTCTTATTGAAATAATAAATGCACAGTGCCCAGCTAAAACCACTTAAATGGAATTCTTCTTTCTTTGCTACCTTCTTTCATAAAGTATTTCGATGATTTAATTTCATATATATCAGGCAATAAAAATACAGTTTCTATCTTCAGAAGACTTACAGTTTAGCGGAAAAAAAGAGGCCTTAATCAAAGATTAAAGGATCATATAAAGAAATACAAACTTTCAATTATGTTAGGTACTAGTCAGGACATATCTTCATACTGTAATTTAAGGATTTGTCAAGAAAGATTTGCCTGAGAAAATAATAACTGAGTTGTGGTCTTAAGGAAAAGCATAATTTGGGTCACCTGGGTGACTCAGTCAGTTAAGTGACTGCTTTTGGCTGGGGTTATGATCCCTGGGACCTGGGATTGAGCCGCACATTGGATTCCTTGCTCAGCAGCTCAGCAGGGAGCCTGCTTCTCCTTGCCTACCACACCCCCTGCTTGTGCTTGCTCTCCCCACCCCCATCCCCTGTCAGATAAATAAAATCTTTAAAAAAAAAAAAAGTAGCATAATTTAATTAGCTAAAGAGGGATGCCTGGAAAGACTCTTCCAGTAAAACAGACACTGGGGAGAAGAACAACAGCCAGTTCAAGGCAGCTGGAAACCAGAGAAGATTACGGAATGTCAGGTTCAAAACATGACATTACATGTGAGTAATAAATAACCTAGACCCAAAAAATGTAGTGAAAAAAAATAAACCAAAAAACCCCCAAGAAACCAAGATGTGGTTGGCTCATGAAATAGGTAGACATTACCAGTTGTTAAAGCTAATTTAACAACAAATTATATTTTTACTATTTTTCACTATAATTATATAACTAATATTTTGATAATAAAAGATTATTAGCAACTTTATTCTAAAATGTATATCCTACCATTCAATTCACTAATTACCTTTGTAACTAATACTGCAAGTGGACCATATAACCAATATAAACAATTTCTTTTTTTTTTAAGATTTTATTTATTTATTTTTTAAGATCTTATTTATTTATTTGACAAAGATCACAGGTAGGCAGAGAGGCAGGCAGGGAGAGAGGTGGAGAAGCAGGCTCCCTCCTGAGTGGAGAGCCCGATTCGGGGCTTGATCCCAGGACCCGGAGATCATGACCGAAGGCAGAGGCTTAACCCAGTGAGCTACCCAGGTCCCCCAATATAAACAATTTCTAACAGAGACTACAGTGAGCCAGAATATTTGCAAAAGTAGACAATTAAAATGCAGTACATATGGCTAACTGGGGTTAGGCAAATTTTATTAGGAACACAATACATATTGCCAACTGTTTTGCTACATATTTTGCATCTCACTGAACATATTGGGCAACTGATGACTTGTACTACATTCGTGGTCATAGTCAAGTGTGCAGAAAGGTGAGCATTTCACACAAATTCATTAGCAAGGCCTGGGATCCCTAGGTGCCAAGAAAGCATAGTAAGCAGGAAAATGGACTGGAATAAGAATGACTACTAAGAAATTGAATGGCTTCTTATCACCTTATTTCACATAAACCATTATAAAATGCTCCAGCTGTCACGTGATGGCCATCTTACCAGGTGGAGGTTCTAGAACAGTAGTCTCACATTGTAAATGATCTTGGATAAACTCTATCAGATTACACTGGACTATGAATGGGACATTTTATTTATGAGCACAACAAAAAAACAACACGAACTCTGATTTTACCTTTCTCTCTCCTTCTTTTCTTTTTCTTCAACCTTTCAAAATCTGGGATGTTACTGTAGTACAGTCTTATATGTAATTTTGACTTTGGGTTACAAGCAGCCAGAGAGTTTTGTAACAATTGTACTGAACTTATATTGATACTGCAATGAGTGAGAGAGAACTTTTTCAAGGTTCTCAAAGTACTACAGAATATGTAGATTCCAGGTTATTTGACTAATTTAGAGAAATTGGCCAAAAATAAAAAGACAGATATAAATAAAATGAACAGGAAAGTGTTTTAACATGAATATGATACAGAGAACATAGTTGTATGCAAAACTTTAGAGTAGGAGTGACAATATTTTAAATTTCAAGGATCATCTTTGTTTTTCTACCAATTCCCATGTATTTACTAAGCAATAATCATCGTATTTTCCTAGTTTAGTTAAATGATGACAACTACATACTCAGAAACTGTATTCAGAAATCTAAGAGTCAGCCTTCTTTCTCTCCTTTAATTAATAAAATCACTGATACTTGCCAATATATTTAAGAATGTCTCTTAAATCTCTTAAATTATTTAAAAATGTCTCTTCTGTCCATCACCACTGTAAACTATCATCCCCCAAACCATCATTGTCTCTCAGTCAGATACATCTAATTCTCTATCTTTTCCTATTTGCATTCTCTCTCTGTTTTAACCAGTTAACTTTGTAAACATAAGACCTGCATTACATAATTTACATCACAACTATACTAAATGCTTCAATAATTCCCATTATACATGAAATGAGATCTTTACTACTCACCGTCTCTCCCATGTCACCCTTGCTGACCTCATTTCTAGTCAACATGCTCCCTGATGAGTTATGATCAAGCCATCCTGGCCGTCTCATTCCTCTCCTACACTATCTTTTCTATAAGCAGTTTTCATAGATTGAATTGTCTTAGCTCCACTCTTATTATTCTCAGTGCCCACTCATTCTATCCTCCAGATCTCAGCTCAAGTCTCATCTGCTTGGGAATGCTTTTTGTGAGAATGCTAGGAAGGTACATCCAATTAAGCACTCTCTTTTTCCCCCCGCTCATGGCAGTTACTGAATTTTCTTGCTTTATTTATGGTTTTGTGTATTTTTTTCCTCTGACTTCTTCAGTAGACTGTATGCTTTATAAGACCACTGACTTTGTAGTTTTTAATTTACCATTTATCCTTGAGAATTGGCACATAATAGATGCTCAAAAATTTTTTCAAATAAATAAGATTTCTTTTAGAAAATTACTAGCATTAGGTAAAGTGTAAAAAACAGTCCCTGGTTAAGACATGAGCAAACCTTCAGACAGACATACCCACACTGACACATATACATGTTGCATGTAAAATCTAACAAAACACAACTCTAGTAGACACTTCTTTTTTTCCTGTAGCTTAGAGTAATGGGAAATCAGTGGCAAAAAGTCATAACCTTGCTTCACATTTTCTCCTATAAAAAAGAGAAAATCATAAAAATAAGTTTCTTAAAAATATTATTTAGACAGAAAGAGAAAGGAAATATTTAGTAATAAAATTAATTTGAATATATATACACTGCTTTGACTCTTTCAACTTTGTGAGGCTATTTGACTAGTAAAATACCCAGTACTCAATTCTGTAAAGAATATTACTTAAATGGGCTTACTTATATGAATATCAGAATATTTATTTTAATGGAGTTTGTAACTTTGGGTATCTAGATATAATAATACGTACAGGACTTACCAAACTTGAAAAATTATGAAGAAAAGAATAGGTTTGTAATAAGGCATGGCTCTCTATTCAGAACAATGATCATGCATAATTTAATACATATATGAATATATAGATAATTCTAAAAAAATACACAATTTTTGCTTTCATTACTAAGGAGCTAAGATTAACCTTTAACTTTGTAGCTTTGGAAATTATCTTTGTTTTGTTTTTCTCTCTACAATTCATGTTTCTTTTCTGAATGATATCCTTCTATTGTTTTTCCTTTCACAGTAAATCATTACATCTTCGATGCTATTTGTGTTTTATTAGTTATCTATGTGTGCCAAAGAATAGTCTGAAACTTAGGGGCTTGTAAACACAAGCATTTAATATTTCATAGTTTGAATGGATCAGGAACTTGGAAATGGCTTAGCTGGACAACTCCGGCTCCATTCTTTCAACTTTTGCATTCAAGATATCAGCTTGGGCTGTAGTCACCCAAAAGCTTGACTGGCACTGGAGAACCAATGTCTTTGCTGTGTCATGCATATGACTATTGGAAAAATGCCTTAGCTGTTCCCCATGTGGCCTCTCCATAAGGCTCTTCACTATCCTCACAAAATGGCAGATTGGATTCCCCAAAGGAAAAATAGAGGAAAGGTTTTGACTTTGAGGTCCACATGTAATGTGGGTCTCAATGGCTCCACAAATTTTAACTCATTAGATTTTATAGCACTGTGAGAACCACATCCCTCTCTCCCTTGCCATAGTGACAGTCGCCCTGTATAGGACAAGTGGAAAAGACAATTTAATGGAGAGCATTTAGTTTTCTGAGAGTAAAGTAAGTAGGCTTTTACTACTCTTTAGATTCAGAACAATCTTTGGGGGACTAAGTAAATTGTAATTTAGCGTGTCTCTACATTTAACTTCTTAATCATAATTTGATTTTTATTTTAAACCTCCTGTAGATTGGAATAAGAAAATTTAAGCCTGAGTAAGTTTCTGTGTCAAAACTCCTTTATTATATACCAGCATGTAGCAGTTGTAGGTTCCATACCTTTTTGTCAACACAACACCAGGTCTTTCAATTTGCCTTAAAAATGGATGTCAGTTGCTCTTAACAATAGCTACACTCTGGTTCTTTTCCACTAGAGACAAATCATCACAAATAATTTCCTAAGATATTTTCTTGGGAACCAAATAGATTTTTGAATAGAAAACAGAGTAATACCTAGCTGCTTTTCTCATGTGTATCTCCTTATTTGTTCAGACTTTCCTCCCCTCTTCCTCCCCAATTTCTTATCTCTGAGGTCATGTATGTTTACATGAGGTAAAAGGCTGAAGTCCTTGGCTCTGTTAATGCAAACCAGGATTCCTGTAAGACCAGCACACCGCAATTTTCAATTTTCATTGTGGCATGCTATTAAATATTGGTAGCTATGTCCTACTGGTATTGAATAGCAATGAGATATGTCATTAACCTTAATCATGAGAAAACATCCACTGCATCTAGAAATAAATGCTTTATTTTGTGATGAGATACATGAATCATCAACTTAGTGAGGAATTTATCTTTCACTCACTTAGGTTTTTTTGTGCTTGAGGATCCTAAAAATTGCAATTGCTCCTATTTCTTAAAAATAATTATTTTCAAGGCAAAAATTAAAAGTCAAGTTCTAATTGATATGTATTTATGATCCGCAATATCTGTATGCAAATTTAAACTTGTGAAAAAGAGGGCACCTG
Organism: Lontra canadensis; assembly: GCF_010015895.1. Classification (NCBI taxonomy): domain Eukaryota; kingdom Metazoa; phylum Chordata; class Mammalia; order Carnivora; family Mustelidae; genus Lontra; species Lontra canadensis. The sequence continues at coordinate 11,098,815 of NW_022631009.1, read as the reverse complement.
TGTGGCTCAGTTGGTTAAGCAACTGCCTTCGGCTCAGGTCATGATCCCGGAGTCCCGGAATTGAGTCCTGTATTGGGTTTCCAGCTCCACAGGGAGTCTGCTTCTCCCTCTGACCTTCTCTCCTCTTATGCTCTCTCTCACTGTCTCTCAAGTAAATAAATAAAATCTTTTAAAAAAAATTGATTTGTGGAAAGAGTGTAAAAAGATTCTTGGTTTTCATAAAGCACGTGCTTGCTTTTTTTTCCAAAATTAGACATTGTGTTTATTTTTAAAGGATAAATATTTAAGTTGTGTCTAAAAACAAAAATGTATTCTCAAATTCCTCAGAAGAGGCTAAGATATCAAAGAATAAAATAAAAATAAAATATCTCTCTACATTACTATTTGAATCTAAATGTAAATTGCTATAACTTCAGTGGTTAATATACAAAGAGGAATGGGTGGTTGTGTAGGAAAAATAATCTAACATAATATGTTTCAATTTCACAATATGTTTTACAGTGAAAAAAGACTATATTTTCATTAGTTAGTTGTAAATTTTTCTTCTAAAAACTGACTAAATGTTTAGTTGCATTTCTGACTTTTCTAAATTTCTACATCAACTTTTCCCCTAATTCTATTTTACACCCACATAGTTAAAGGTTGACAAGTTTTGTTTAATTGACATATTGGGTAAGAAAGCAGATTTTAAAATTACGGTTTTCTAATTATTATTATTCTAATGGTGGAATTTTGTTTCGGGCACTAATAACTTCATCATTTAAAAATAGTTAATATTTTTCAAAAAACATCCACATTCATTTAGTGTACCTTTAGATCTTATGGGGAATTTCTGTTGTATTTAATTATGGTTGATTTGGACACATTCCTTTCTGGATAATTAATTTCCAAAGGACAATATTTGTAGGAGCAACGGTAGAGATTTGTATAAACTAAGAATTCTTTTTTAAAATTATGCCTATAGTTATTCAATTTCAAGGCTGTATCATCACCACCTAAATTGGTCATTTATTGCGTATGATCTTTCATGACTTGGTAACCCATTCCAGAGAATGATAGATTATTTCCTAGAACCACAGGGATGTATTTCTTAAAAGTGAACTAAAAAATAAAGCAAATGAACTAAAGCTACGATAATGCATCCTGGAAGTAGGCAAAGTGTAAATCTTAAAGAAATGAGCAACATACACATTGTCAACTAAAAAGAAAGGGTATAATGTATCAATGACTTAAGCTGAGGTACTAGGAGAGTTGGATTCCCCAGGAAATAAAAAAAACAGATGTGAGAAAATTGAACAAAACAGAAGACGGATTGATAGTAGTAGACAAGTTATTTGAAAGAAATATAAGTATTTCAAATGGCATTTGTGGCCTGTAAGAAGATGGTCTGTTATACTTGGACATGCCATTTTAAGATGTCTTAGACATTTTGGCCCCTTAGTCCAGAACTTTTTCTCATTAAAGACTATCCTCCTTCCTTATTTTTATAAATGTTCCTGGTCTCACACCTTCAGTCATGCATGCAACTGACTAATGAAGCCACAATCCTGCAATTGGGCTTTAGTGAGACATTAAATCATTTTCTAGGTTTCTGTGTTTTCTGTGACTTTGTGAATTCACCATGCCACCATGCAGTAGTTGCTAGGCTACTAGTCAGCATTGACTAGTTGCACATATCCACCCCTGTGTTCTTGACTTTTTGAAGAATATTGATTCAGACAGATGGATAGAGGGTGGAAGAACATTCCTTGCAGAAAGCATAGTGTGATCAATGTACAAAGGCATTTATGAGCATAGTTGATTATTTAAGAATGAGTGGGCCCATCAGAAATAGAGTAATTAGAATAGATAAAAGACTCAACTCAACTTTTCTTGATCCCACGCACATTTTTTTCATACAGAATTAGAATGCACATGATCTTTGTTCATAATTCCTTTTATAACTGAATTATAATGAAAATTTTTCAGTTAAAACTGGATATATATTTTATGATTTGGGGGAAAATATATAAAATAAGTATTATTTTAACATTGTACATAAAACATGATTTTTCATTAATAGAGTGTGCAATGATCATAATCAATTTTTGAACATTTTCAACATCATCTCCTCAAAAACTCTATATCCATTAATAGTCCCTCACTAGAGTCATTTCTTTCTACCTTAGAAATTCTCAATTTATAGTTAACTCCAAGCACACATAATCGGTTTTTCTCCGTGACATTCTTACTTTATTTTCTCAATTTGTAGGTAACACAAGTGATTAGCAGCATATTTAATCCCCAATTCTCTAGCACAGTACAGCTAAATAGTTTTTAGCGACAAGTAAAATAGTTTATAAGTAATCTAATTCTTTTGATAACACTAAAAATGACATGAGAATATAATAACTTCCCTTAAATGACCTCCAAGCATCTCTGGCATGGTAATATGAATATTTAATTGTAAAGATGAGTTTATTTAGTTAAAATAAAAAACTAGCATTTACAATAAATGTTAATTACCCCTGGGTGTGATTTGTCAGCAAAATTAGCAAAATGCTTGATAAATTTTTCTTCTTATGAGAACACAGAGAGAGGACTGAAATTATTTGGTAGCAGAAAAAGAAAATAAGAAAGTTTATGTCATCTTGCAGGTCAATGGGGCAAAAATGGGGAAGATCTACTTCCCAAGCAAAAATGACATCATTCTGTGACCTAGCTCCAAGTCTGTAATCTCTTTATTACAACGACATAAAGTCACCTCCAGGGCAACATTCCTTGTGATCTGTGGGTGTGAAACAGTCTTCCACGTAAGGTATTTCTTGCTCAAGAGGTCAGTTTTTTTCTCTGTCATCATATCCATGATAAAGCTGTGTCCAGGGCAGAATTCCTAAGTTCACATTAAATAGCTATGCCTCCCAAAAAGAAAGTGGCTGCTTCTCTCCCCCCCTCCCTTTTTTAAACACTTTATTTATTTGACAGAGAGAGAGAGACTGAGAGCACAAGCTGGTGGTGGGGCAAGCAGAGGGAGAAGCAAGCCTCCCAATAAGCAAGGAGTCCAACATAGGGCTCAACCCCAGACCCTGGGTTCGTGACCTAAGCTGAAGGCAGATGCTTAGCAAACTGAGCCCCTCAGGTGCCCCAAGAAAGTGGCTTCTTCTCCCTCCCACTTTTTTTAACACTTTATTTATTTGACAGAGAGAGAGACTGAGAGTACAGCTGGGGCTAAGGCAGGCAGAGGGAGAAGCAAGCTCCCCACTGAGCAAGGAGTCCAACATGGGGCTCAACACCAGACCCTGGGATCATGACCTGAGCCGAAGGGCAGATGCTTAACTGACTGAGCCACCCAGGAGTCCCAAGAAAGTGGCTTCTTAACCACATATTTATTATTGAGGAAATACATAAAGAGTTATTTTCCAGAGGTGAATTGATATATTTTATAAATATGCATGTTTTCTACCAGACTGATATCCTGGGGGTAATGGTGGGTCCTCTGAATCAAATGATATTGCCTAGCTGTGTTTGCAGGACAGACTTCCTGGCACCATAATTAGTGCTCTGCACAACACAAAGTACACGGGAGGTGTGGGTGACTCAGTACACAGCCTGCTCATGGCTTAACTCAGTAATTACCAGGGTTGTTTTAGAAACTAACTTAACAATTTAAAAGGTACTTGGGGCTGTAAACCACATCTTAAAGAGACAAACACCTGCACAAACCTTGCTGTAATATGGACTGTCTTCCAGACACTTAGCTGCAAGACTTCATGATGGGATTATAAACACAAGTTTAGTGTTCATTATGATAATGTTTCTCCATCGTAGGAGTCTCAGAATTACTTTGATTTCATACCTTATCTAGGATTAAGCTTGAGCCTTTGTAGCAAGCCTCTGGAACAGATGCTGACTCCAGGGTGTAATTCTCGTCAAGGAGGCCAAGGAATGTGGCCTCTAGGACAAGACACTGCTATTACTGTGGATTATAGACTGTGAGGACTGAAAGAACTAACTTGGAAATGGAGCTTATAGATTTTCTCTAATTGTGAGCTTTCAGTTGAAAATGCAACAGTTTGGCATTCTGATTTCAGGGTATAGTTATCCACTGACAATAGCCCATCCTTTGAAATTTTAGAGCAAATGAGTAACAAGACTTACATTTCACTATAAACTTCTCAAAATATTTTCATATACTACATATTTTGTTTGGTTACACAATACTTAAAATATCCTTTATAAAAATGTAAGTGAGGAATGCTATCCATTAAGTCTTCCTAGAAATCACTACATTATTCATATAAACATAAAAATAATTTTGAAGAACCTTTTTCAAAATTATAGCACTCTCAACTTTAAAATGTTCAGTTTTGAAGTCACACCAAATCATTTTCTGAGTGTATACTTATTATTTGACAAAAATATTTAATTTCATAATTGTTTTTAATTACGTACAAGATAAACTAAAAGAAAATACACAGCACAGCAATAGACAAAAACAACTATTTCATAGAAGAAATGAAAGTGGCAAACCTATGAAAATATACTACATTTCATTAGTCATTAGCAAAATAGAAAGTAAACTACAGTAAGATGATATTTTAGAACCATCAGTTAGGCCAAAACCAAAGTGAAGGCAAAGAAGTGGCAAAACAGAAACCTCAATGGATGGTGAGAGTGTAACTGGCATAACCATTTTGGGAAATAATCTGAACTTGTCTGATAAAATTAGACACATGTATAACCTAGGGCACAGCAATTTCTATCTCAGCTACATAAGGTAGAGAAATATTTTTATATGTGCCAAGTACAGACAGAAGCTGTTCATAGCAACATTATCTGTAGTGTTATTACTTGTAATACAAAAATTGGAAACATTCAAAGCATGGGTTAATAGAAATATGGAAAAATTATGGTACATATATATAATACAATATAACAGATACTGATGGGACAAAGCACCTTTATCAAGAAAATAAATCTTAGAAATATAATGTAAGAAAGAGAAAAATATCATTTTTAGAAAGCTCAAAACCAAACAAACATAAGTAATGTTTTTATAAATTTATACATATATGACATTGCTTTAAAAAAAAGAAAGGATAAACATTAAATTCAAAATGGATGTTACTTCTGGGCGGAGTTCAAAGTGTAAGTTGGCAAGAATGAACAGCTGTATTTTTATGGGATGCTTCCTGGATTTTTATACACATAATTTAGATATCATTGGAAAAGTTACTGCATAAACCATACAAAACTCCACAACATTGATATCTAAAAATATGTCTTGACTTTCTATCAAATATAATCCTAAAAAATTCTAAATCCATTATTTTGAAATGTCCAACTCAAATTTTTTATGTCTAATTATATCAATGACATTAAAGTAAAAAACATGGTCCTCTCATGTTATATACGAGAAATATTTGAGAAATGGAATTTCTTAATTATTTAAAAAAGAAAAGAAAGAAGGAAATTCTTTATGTCCTTGACTTTGTGCTTCACTGGACCATGAGCCAAAGGATTTTGGCAAATTCTGTATATCACAGTATATATTGAAAAAATTAAAAAGTTATATTCATAAACCATAATTTCACAAAATTGAGAATCAGTGCAACATTAATAGCTACTGTTTAGAAAGATGTGGGCACCTTCTCATGACCTAGCACTTATCCAAAGAATGTACAATAACTTCTGATTTGCATTTAGAACTAATCCTTTCTCTTATTTTTGTTTTTGTACTATGAGTACAGATGTCACTATATATTTTTGCCAGTTTATTTAATGGTGTGTTAAAAATGAGCATAAAGACTTGAAAACTCCTTTTGTCTAAAGTTTTACAAAGTAATAAATCTTCCTTGTATTTTCCTATCTAAAATGTTACATCAAATAAGCAAAATGGAGAGCTTCACAATATTCATACTTCATTAGTTTACTTGAAAACATTTCACATATTCCCAGCATTTGTTAAATCATCAACTGCATTAGATATAAAATGCTGCTGATTCTATTTGCATAGCAGGTTGTCACCTAAAAAAATGTGTTAACAGTGTTCCTGACAAGAAAACAATGAGCTTTTTATATTGAGTCTGTTCTCTCTCACATGTTATTAAGTAAAATATATATATATATATTTAATATGCTAATGTACTAAATATTAAAGGGATATAACATTTTATAAACATGTGAAGCATCAATACAAAACATGAGAGATCCACAGAGCAAGTTCTGAAAACTGCTATACAGTGTCCAGTGACAGAAAATGTTGATAATTTACTAGAAAAAAAATAAAAAAGGAAACTTCCAAAGCAATATTACATAATCACCATAATTGCTGCCTTTCATAGTTTAGTTATTGCCTTAATATTTTAACTGAAATGAAGAGAAAATATAAGGGGCAGCTGTGTGGCTCAGTTGGCTAAGCAACCGATTCTTGATTTTGGCTCGGGTTAAAATCAGGGTCCTGGGATTGAGCCCCTTGTCAGGCTCCATGTTCAGTGAAGAGTTGGCTTCAGGAGTCTCTCTCTCTCTCCCTCTCCCTCTGCAACCCCCTCAAAGTAATTAATTAATTAAAACTATACCAAAAAAAAAAAAAAAGAAAATAAACACAAGACATGCCTCTGCCCAAAGCAGAACTTTTCCCCACAGAATTATGAAGAGGATAATGCCAATTCACATCCCAAAACTGTGATCAGGACACAGGGATAGTTTCTTCCATTATAGTATGCTGAGTACAGTATTCACAAGTATAGTATGTGGAGTATATGTGCATGAGTATAGTAGGCTGAGGATATATATGGTATGCTGAGTATATATTACCAGCTTGGAATGACAGGTATTATCTCCCAGTTTTACAGCTCAGGAACCTGTACAGCCTGGCTTATCTGGAGCCTCTGTTTCGGCATTTCTCCTGGATTGCAATCAAGGTGGCCACCATGTTGCAGTCAATCACCTGGAGGGCACACCGGGGAAGAATCACTCCCATTCTCACCGTTCTACACTCACTGTAGTTGGCTGGATTGTGCTCCTTACTGGCAGTCTAACAGAGTTCCAATTCCTTGCTAGCTGCTAGCTGAAGATAACCCTCAGATTTCTGTCACACGTGCTCCTCCATGGAGAAGTTCATGAGTTGGCAGCTTGTTCAAGTGAGAGGACAGGAGAGATTATAAGCAAGATGGATGTCACTGTCTTTACAAACTAATTCTGGGGGCCAGTATCCATCAGTTTTGCCATATTCTACTTACAGGAAGCAAGTAACTTGTTTCAACCCACATACAAAGGGAGAGGATTTTACAGTGAGTACCAGGAAGTGGGATTGTTGGGAGACTCTGAAGAACAAATTTCCTTCTGAATTTCAATCTATACCTCAAGTTTCAAGACATGATACTAATTTCAGAATCATCACTATGATAGAATGAGAGGTAAATTTTTGAAACACTTTAAGGAGACAGTAAACAATGTTGAAATATGCATTTGGCTAGTTGGACTTTTTCCATACTAGTGCTGAAAGTTAACAGAAAATTTGGGCCAAATATTAAGACTGAAACTGAAGTGTGACGTATGCCTTGGTGTTTTGGTCCTTATTGCGATTATATTATAACTTTAAGCAGGTATCCATGTCATTTTCCTGATTTTAGGTGAAACATTTGATCATCAAATATATTTTATGCACTTTTTGGTGGATAGCATTTACATAACTGAGGAACTCTCCATCTATTTTTAGATTCTTAAAAGAGTTTTTATATTACATTTGGGTTTTGAACTATCTCAAATATTTTTTATGTGATAATACCAATTTTTCTACAGTTTACAAATGTGGCAAATTATATCAGTTGTTCTCTTTGATGTTGCACCATACTTGAATTCTCAAGACACACACACAGCCATGTTTCAAGAAAATATTTTAGGTGTCTAATGAAAATATATATAGTATGTACCTCACATTCCATTCATCTCTATGTTTATCTTTATACCAATTGAACCCCGTCTCCATTACTGCAGATGACAATTCTCTGGAAATCACACAATGTAAGTCTCGTTTTGTTCTTTCTTTAAATGGTTTTGGAGAATCTAGGTTCTTCTATGCATTTGCATACACATTTTAGATCACGCTTCTAAATTTCCAGAGGAAAAAAAAGAAAACCCTCCAGAGATTTTGACTTCGATTGGATTAAATCTCTACACACCAATTTAGAGAAAATTACATAATAATAATATTGAGTCTTTTGCTCAATGAACATCATAAATCTTTCTGCTTATTTAATCTTACTCAGAAATGTTTAGAAACTTTCAGTGTACAGATCTGACACATATTTTGTTCATTTTTTTCTTAAGTATTTTGTGTATGTATGGTTTTATTTTGGATTCCTTATAAATTACATTGTTTTATAATTTCAAAATCCCATGTTTGTTGGTGATAGAAGAAATAAAATTAATTTTATATTGATTTTTATTTCCTGGCTATCTTTACACATTAATGTTTACTGTTTTAAGTAGAGTCTTTATTATCTTCTCCCTAGATTATGATATGCTCTTCTAAGAAAGACAATTTTTTTTTTCTTTTTAAGGAAGTAAGGAAGTAAGGAAGTTTTATTGTTATAACATGATACCGGGTAATACAGTAATAGGACAAACTATGCACAGCTCTCACTTGGACTTCAATATATGAAGGCACATGATACCTACTAAAAAGAACCTCTTAATTATGAATAACTGGATTGATTTAGGAAAAATTTTGTATGTCTCATCTGTTCCCTTTCCTAAAGGTTTCATATTTTATTGAGAGAATTTTTTTCCAGTCCTCTTTTAAGATTAAATAGTCCCTCCACTTTAATCCAGTCACCAGTTTTTTGGTGTGTGTGTGTGTGTGTGTGTGTGTGTGTATGTTTTAAGGGAGAGAGCATGTGTGGGCCAGTGGGCAGAGGAGAGGAGAGAGGATGGAGAGAAAGAATCCTCAGCAGGGTCCACGCTCAGCATGGAGCCTACTCTGGGGCTCAATCCCACAACCCTGACTGAGATCATGACCTGATCTAAATCAGGAGTTGGATGCTTATAAAGAATAACACGAAGGATATGGGCAGATGGAGAGGAGACGTGAGTTGGGGAAATTGGAGGGGGAAATGAACTATGAGAGACTATGGACTCTGAGAAACAAACTGAGGGTTTTGGAGGGGAGGAGGGAGGGGGTTGGGTGAGCCTGGAAGTGGGTATTATGGAGGGCACACATTGCATGGAACACTGGGTGTGGTGCATAAACAATGAATTCTGGAACAACAAAAAGAAAAAAAAAAAGGAACTGGATGCTTGACTGACTAAGCCACCCAGGTGTCACCCAGTCGTTTGTTTTTAACACTAGCTTTTATTAATTAACCGCATACTGGTCTGTGTGCTTGTGTGACATCTATAATTACACAACTAAAAAGTAACAGTGCCTATATAACTTCCAAAGTCAGATAATTATTTTTTAGGGTTGTTTTCATTCTGTGAATTATTTTGGTGCACCTAGAGTTCCCTGTATTATCCCATATCTTCCCTAAAATGATTGTTCCACTAAATTGGTTCCTGCCATTGCAGCAGCGTTCAAGCTATCTCCTTGGTTTAATCAAATTCTTCACAATTGGAAATAAGGAGGCCTTGACACATAACAGAAAATATGAGTTTGAAAGTTTTGGGTTAGTACATTTTGTTACCAGCAGTGGACGCGCTAATTAGGAGTCTAGGCTTAAGTTTTTAAAATTCAATTTGTTTGTTTGCATAAGCAAAGATATAGTAAACATACTGCAATCTAACTTTCCTGCTTATTACATCTAAAAACTCCATACAAAACACAGAAAGCAACTATGTAAGGTAACAGAAAAGGCAAACAGAAGAGATGTGTTGTAGAGGGTAGTTAAACCTGGATATGCAATATGTAAGAGGGATGAGTTTCCTACTTTCCCCCTCTTTTCTCTTGAAGATTTGTCTGAAGTTTAGATAGGCCATAATTAAAAAGTTTTGCCATGGTGGTCATGGCACAGGCAGCGAAAGTTTAAAAACAAAATGTTTTAAGGCCAAATGTCTAGGAAAAAAAGTCTTTAGCCAGAAATTATGGAAATCCTAGAGCGATGAGAGCTGGAGGATACAGGGTGCCTGGGTGGCTCAATCGGTAGAGCATCTGCCTTTGGCTCAGGTCACGATCCCAGGGTTCTGGGAGAGAGTCCCATGTTGGGTTCCAGCTCAGCAAAGAGCCTGCCTTTCCCTTTCTCTCTGCTGTTCCCCCTGCTTGTGCTCACTCTCAATCTTTCTCAAATAAATAAATAAAATTCCTGTTTCTGTAAATAAATAAATAAATAAAATTCCTATTTCTGTAAATGTAAAAAAAAGTCCCAGGGTTACCTCTGTGCTGTATGTGAAAAGGATAGACCCAAAGCATCAAAGTCTGAGAGAACTGAACCTGTTTACATTTGCACCAAACGGTCAAACTTTTGTACATGCACTGGGAAGACACAAAGTACAGCAAAGGCTTGGAGAAATGGACTAAAATTTAGGCAACCACCCCAAATTCAGACTAACTCTTAAGTATTAACATCTGAGGGAAAGACCCAAACAACAGAATGAGGTTTTTGACAGCTGACCTGATATTAAGACTACCAACCACAGAGGGCAAGACAGAATTTGTGGTCTGAACTTAACTGGGCCAAGTCCAGCTCCTGACTACTCTAGTAAATAATTTTATTGGACCACAGTCACACTTTTCATTAATATATCATCTGTGGTTATTTTTGAAGTACAATGGCAGGATTGATTTGTCACAATCGATATCATATTGTATGCGACATTTAAAATATTTACTTTCTAGTCCTTTACATATGAAGTTTGTTTACCTCTCCAATAGAGTATTTTAATGAGATCACGAGTTTGTCTTCAGTATGAGAGCCAGAATGACTCAATATATCAACACCCAGAGAAATAACACTAATTCTCAAGGAAGAAGACAATCAACAGATACCAGTCTAAAATGACCCAGATACTAGATTTACCAAACGAAGTCATTAAAGTTGCTATTATAACTATGCTCAATGACGTATAGGCAACTATATTTGAAATGAATGAAAAAACAAAAGTTTCCAGCAGACAAATTAAACTATAAAAAAGACATCATATGGAAATTTCAGAAATGAAGAGGTCTGAAATAAAAATTTACAGCACAGGCTCAAGAGCAAAATAGCAATAATGGAGGAAAACTGAACTTGAGACTAGACGATTCGAAATTATCAACTATGAAATAAAAAGAGCAAAGAGAAGAAATGACTAAAGAAGTACAGAATCTCAGAGACTTGAGATACAATTTAAAAAGAAAAAAAAAAAAAAAAAAGATCTACCATTCATGGTACTAAAGTTCCAGAAGAAAAGGAGAAGGATAACAAAAGTACATGGAGAAATGTGCAGTAAAAGAAATAAAAGAAAAAAAAGAAATAATGGCTTAATATCCCTCAAATTTGGTAAATATGTAGATTTGGAAATTTCAGTAGTTCAGTTATTCAGTTATTCTAAAACAGACTACATTATTTTCTTAAAGATTTTATTTATTTATTTGACAGAGATCACAAGTAGGCAGAGAGGCAGGCAGAGAAAGAGGGGGAAGCAGGCTCTCTGCTGAGCAGAGAGCCCGATGTGGGGCTCGATCCCAGGACCTGAGATCATGATCTGAGCTGAAGGCAGAGGCTTTACCCACTGAGCCACCCAGGCAGCTAAAGACTACATTTAAAGAAAATCACATAATAATCAAACTACTGAAAACAAAGATAATTAAAATCTAGAAAGTAGCTAGAGACAAAATACATATTAAACATGAAGAATAATCACTTGAATACTGTGGACTTTTCATCAGAAATCATGGACCAGAAGAGAAAGCAAAGGCATCTTTAAAAGTATTGAAAGAAAAACAAATAAACAAACTTAGCCAATCCAGAATTCTATATCTAGAAAAGTAAGCACAATATCAGATGAAGAAAAATTAAAAGAATGTGTCACCACCAGACCTACTCTAAAAGAAGTATCTTCAATATGAAAGGAAATGTTACCATACACAATGTTCGAAGTTAGGAAGGAAGAGCAAGAGAAACGTAAAACTCTGAGTGAATACAAAAGAGTATCTTTCTCCTTATAAATTTAAAAAATAATCTATGACTTTTGAAAGCAAAAATGTAACATTGTCTGGTGATTTTTAGTGTCTGTAGATATAATATACATGTCAACATGCAAGGTGGGAATAAAAGGGTGGGAATAAAAAAAGGACCTATATGGTTGTAAGACTTGAATGTTTCAGTTGAAGTGGAAAGTAATGAATTTTAAGTAAAGTGATGAAAATAAAACTTACAGAATATCTCATGGGTTTTCAAAATCGGTAGGTGTAATACACTTGGTAATCATATCATCCAATGGGTGAATGGGGAACTGGGGAAAAGGACTTAATTATTGTAGCACTTATACATATACCATAAAGTGTCTACATTGGTAGACACTCAAATCTTGGAGATGAGTAATCTCCCTGGAGCAACACTAAGAAGTTAATGTAAAAAAGATGTAGCCATGAAATGAAAACTATAGTGAAATAAAAAGGAGATATTAAATATATACAAATGATACAAAAAAGAAACAAATAGTGAAAAAATACAAGGCTAAGCCAAAATTAGATATTAAATGACAGAAGTACATTAAATTATATTAATAATCATATTATATGTAACTGGTGGGGGAGGGGGCATGACCTAACTATATGCTTCATATCCTTAAGTAGTTTCTTAACTACTTAAGGATACGAAGACAAAAAGTAGAGGTTGGAAAAAGGTATACCACAAAATACAAATCAAATAAATGCTGGAAGAAAACTAAGGCTTCTAGCCAAGATTAAGTTGAGCAGTAACCAAATGTAATCTTCTTAAAAAAATTAAAGAAAAAATATGAAACAATGGTCTTCGAGACACAGGTTATCAATCAATAAAAGATAGTATTCCCAGACATGAGGTAACAAATAAATTGAGCCCTATGATTACCCTAGCTTAGTGTCTTGTCCTACTCTTCTCTGGCTACTGTAACAAAATACCACAGACCGGGTGATTTAAACAATGAAATTTATTTTTCACAGTTCTCGAGGCTGGAAAGTCCGAGATCGAGATGCTGACCAATTTGATTTTCGATGAGGGCTTTCCGTGGCCTAGAGCCAGCCACCTTCTCACTGTGTTTTCACATGGTGGAGAGCGAGCTCCAGAGTTCCTCTTCTCATAAGGAGGCCAGCTCTATCAGATTAGGGTGCCGTTCTTTTGACCTCATTTTCCCTTTATCATCTCCTGATAGGCCCTATCTCCAAACACAACACTGGGGATTAGGACTTCAACATACAAATTTTGGAGAGACACAAACATTCAGTCCATTATTTGTCTTTGTAGAGTTCTGACCATCGTGCAGGAGGAGAAACCGACATGAAGCTTGGCAGTTAAGGAGATGGAGCTGACAGCTGGTAAGATGGATGTGACTAGTATTTACAGGTACTACAGTATGTTAGAGGAGAGAGCTCTACAGAGAAGAACTCTAGAAATATGCAGAGGTGCCCTTCAGTTATTTGGCAAAGTACTAGTTGTGGCGTGTGCCCTCAATTTACCCAAGACTGAAGACACAATCTTTTCAAGGGAATAAAAGGAATAGTTCCTGACACTCATATAAGACTATACGTGCCTATTCTCACCAACCAGACTAAAAAAATCTCAGAATGCAAGGGGCACTGAGTACAGTTTTCAGAAAGATTGTGGTAGTAAGTAATGATCACCCTAAAAGTAAAGTTCCTCTGATCCAGTCTAACTAATCTTAATAGCAATACTGAATAGGATCAAATTGCTTCCAAGTAAGTTGAAAATCACTGACCTACATAATCCTTGAAAACTTCCTACGAAAGCATCAACATTTCAGACCTCAGTCTTTAAATAATGTGCTTTTCTTAATATAACTTTGATTCCACAAGGAAGGAAGCTAGGAAGCTGTTTAAAACAACAACAACAACAACAACAACAACAAACCCAAAAAAACATTTTTTTTTCATTTCCATAGAACTTTAGAAATATTAATTAGTCATAAAATAGCATTAATGGCTGATTTCATTATTTAATGGCCACACAGATCATTCAAACTTTGGGGTCTTAACATTTCTATCTGATTATCATAATGGAGTAGAAAAGATTTCAGAATATGCTATTATATCTGATCAATTATATTTAAAAATATTGCATTAAATATTTTTTCAAAGAGGAGCTTTGCTAAAGTGATCTAATTATATACTAGGAAATTAAGCCATTCTATGTAATTTAAATTGCTTAATCCAAAATTTTCAAGAGAAGCCAAATGGAATAGCATCTCATTCATAAGTTAAGCATATAAACCAACCAGAGATTTATACAATTAAGATGATGAAAAATTAAAATGTGACTAATTGCTTCTATACATTGTGGTTAATTAGCATAAACAGTTTCAAAATATATTATCCCAAAACTAACATTTTTTCTCAAAAATAATTTAGATAATGGCAGCATTTTAAGGCCCACAGTAATAATTGATTTTTGCATCTAGACAGAAAAAAAATTAAAGTCAATGATTCTTGTTAAACTTGTATCTGTGGTTCCTAAAGGCAACCCTTAATGTTACTTTTTAAGAAAACACTAACAAATGTATTCATGGAATATAAAATGTGTACATTGCAGTACAAAAGCAAAGATAAAATTAGATTTATAAAATGGACATGTTTAGCATATTATCAGTGTTTTAGAGGGAAGGCTTCAGTTACATGAAATCATGTAAACATAAGGGTTTTTCTTAAAACTGTTAAGTTATTGTATAATTATAGAGTTAAATTAGCATAGAATTTTACTGGTAGTTTCCCTTTTTACCATACAAAGGATTTATACTCTTCATTTTATACAGATTATGGTTTCAGCCTGTTAGAACTCGTGGAATTGGTGAAGAAACACATTTAATGTATGTGTTTAGGTTTATTCTTATTGGAATATCTTTTTCTCATGGCTTCAAGAAATAACTTTCAGCTTTTTTTTTTTTTTTTTTTCCAGAGGAAGTAGGACTTATAGAGTCTGTTTTGCAGTCTGGAAAACAACATGGTCACTGGGAAAAAATGTCATAGAATTCCTGCTAACCATGAATCCAATGCGCATCCTAGATGTTTAGTGAAGAAATTTGGTTACAAGTAATACAAACAAATCAAATAAATTTAACTAATAAAAAGGATTTAATAATTAAAAAATATAAAGATTTAGTACAGGTTCTAGGATTGCCTGAATTGAGTAATTCAAACAGAATCTGGATTTGCTTGCACTATTTCTCTTTTCTGTTTGTGAGTTGACTAACTACCCCTAGTTCTTTTATATGACTTGTACTTAACGGCCCTCATTCATTATGACTCACCCTCATAACTCTGAATTCAAAGGGGAAGAGTGTATGCCTCTTTCTAATTTGGAAAATTCAGTAGAAGACTGATTTATCTGGCTTAATTTGGTTTGTGTCAAATCCCTAGGTGTTTGCAACATTATTGTATCTAGAGGGATAGCTCTGCAATTGTCTTATCTTGCATCATGTTCTTTCCACTGCAGCAAAGAGAACTGTAGACTGTTTTATGTGAATGTTAGATTTTTTTTTTTTTGGGGGGGAGGTTACTTGAGGATGTTAAGAGGGCCACAAAGAGGATAACTTGATGTTCAGTGATTTAATAAAGACAACTCTTTTGAATCAAGATTCAGACATCTTAAAATTCAGTTATCTATAATAACCACTATTAAGGATGCTTTCATAACATAGTTGATAGCATTCCTTAAATTTATGATATTTTAGATGTACATATTTGAGTACCATTTTATACATTTAAAACCTCTGATACAACAAAGTTACCAAAGAGCTAAACCAATCAAATATCTTTAATAAATACATCAGTTTCGGGAGGAGTCAAGATGGCAGAGAAGTAGCAGGCTGAGACTACTTCAGGTAGCTGGAGATCAACTAGACAGCTTATCTAAAGATTGCAAACACCTACAAATCCAACGGGAGATTGAAGAGAAGAAGAACAGCAATTCTAGAAACTGAAAATCAGCCACTTTCTGAAAGGTAGGATTGGCGGAGAGGTGAATCAAAAGCGATGGGAAAATGGACCCCGGGGGGAGGGGCCGGCTCCCGGCAAGCAGCGGAGCAACGGAGCACAAAATCAGGATTTTTAAAAGTCTGTTCCGCTGAGGGACATCGCTCCAGAGGCTCAACCGGGGTGAAGCCCACGCGGGGTCAGTGTGGCCTCAGGTCCCGCAGGGTCACAGAAGGATCGGGGTGTCTGAGTGTTGCAGAGCTTGCAGGTATTAGAACAGGGAAGCCGGCTACAGAGACAGAGCCGGAGAGAGCTCTCTTAAACTGGTCGCAGGCTCGGTGAGCTCGGAGCGCGGCTGGAGGCCAGGCAGACGGGAGTAATTGGGCGCTGTTCTCTGAGGGCGCACTGAGGAGTGGGGCCCTGAGCTCTCGGCTCCTCGGGACTGGGAGGCCGCCATCTTCATTCCCGTCCTCCAGAACTCTATGGAAAGCATTCAGGGAACAAAAGCTCCTGAAAGCAAACCCAAGCTGATTACTCAGCCCGGCCCCTGGTAATGGCGGTGCAACTCCGCCTGGGGCAAAGACACTTGAGAATCACTACAACAGGCCCCTCCCCCAGAAGATCAACAAGAAATCCAGCCAGGACCAAGTTCACCTACCAAGGAGTGCAGTTTCAATACCAAGGAGAGCAGCGGAATTCCAGAGGAGGAGAAAGCAAAGCACGGAACTCATGGCTTTCTCCCCATGATTCTTTAGCCTTGCAGCTAATTTAATTTTTTTTTCTTTTTCAATTTTTTTCCTCTTCTTCTGCTAATTTTTTTTAACTTTTACCCTTTTCTTTTTTAACGTTTTTTAACTAGTTTATCTAATATATATATTTTTTCCTTTTTATATTTTTTTCATCATTGGTTTTCTTTTTTTATTTGTTTCTTTTTTCTTTTTTCTTTTTTTTTTTCTTTCTGAACCTCTTTTTATCCCCTCCCCCCCTCACGATTTGGGATCTCTTCTGATTTGGCTAAAGCATATTTTCCTGGGGTTGTTGCCACCCTTTTAGTATTTTACTTGTTCCTTCATATACTCTTATCTGGACAAAATGACAAGGCGGAAAAATTCACCACAAAAAAAAAGAACAAGAGGCAGTACCAAAGGCTAGGGACCTAATCAATACAGACATTGGTAATATGTCAGATCTAGAGTTCAGAATGACGATTCTCAAGGTTCTAGCCGGGCTCGAAAAAGGCATGGAAGATATTAGAGAAACCCTCTCGGGAGATATAAAAGCCCTTTCTGGAGAAATAAAAGAACTAAAATCTAATCAAGTTGAAATCAAAAAAGCTATTAATGAGGTGCAATCAAAAATGGAGACTCTCACTGCTAGGATAAATGAGGCAGAAGAAAGAATTAGCGATCTAGAAGACCAAATGACAGAGAATAAAGAAGCTGAGCAAAAGAGGGACAAACAACTACTGGACCACGAGGGCAGAATTCGAGAGATAAGTGACACCGTAAGACGAAACAACATTAGAATAATTGGGATTCCAGAAGAAGAAGAAAGAGAGAGGGGAGCAGAAGGTATATTGGAGAGAATTATTGGAGAGAATTTCCCCAATATGGCAAAGGGAACAAGCATCAAAATCCAGGAGGTTCAGAGAACCCCACTCAAAATCAATAAGAATAGGTCCACACCCTGTCACCTAATAGTAAAATTTACAAGTCTTAGTGACAAAGAGAAAATCCTGAAAGCAGCCCGGGAGAAGAAGTCTGTAACATACAATGGTAAAAATATTAGATTGGCAGCAGACTTATCCACAGAGACCTGGCAGGCCAGAAAGAGCTGGCATGATATATTCAGAGTACTAAACGAGAAAAACATGCAGCCAAGAATACTATATCCAGCTAGGCTATCATTGAAAATAGAAGGAGAGATTAAAAGCTTCCAGGACAAACAAAAACTGAAAGAATTTGCAAACACCAAACCAGCTCTACAGGAAATATTGAAAGGGGTCCTCTAAGCAAAGAGAGAGCCTAAAAGTAGTAGATCAGATAGGAACAGAAACAATATACAATAACAGTCACCTTACAGGCAATACAATGGCACTAAATTCATATCTCTCAATAGTTACCCTGAATGTTAATGGGCTAAATGCCCCAATCAAAAGACACAGGGTATCAGAATGGATAAAAAAACAAAACCCATCTATATGTTGCCTACAAGAAACTCATTTTAAACCCGAAGACACCTTCAGATTTAAAGTGAGGGGGTGGAAAAGAATTTACCATGCTAATGGACATCAGAAGAAAGCAGGAGTGGCAATCCTTATATCAGATCAATTAGATTTTAAACCAAAGACTATAATAAGAGATGAAGAAGGACACTATATCATACTCAAAGGATCTGTCCAACAAGAAGATCTAACAATTATAAATATCTATGCCCCTAACGTGGGAGCAGCCAACTATATAAACCAATTAATAACAAAATCAAAGAAACACATTGACAATAATACAATAATAGTAGGGGACTTTAACACTCCCCTCACTGAAATGGACAGATCATCCAAGCAAAAGATCAACAAGGAAATAAAGGCCTTAAATGACACACTGGACCAGATGGACATCACAGATATATTCAGAACATTTCATCCCAAAGCAACAGAATACACATTCTTCTCTAGTGCACATGGAACATTCTCCAGAATAGATCACATCCTTGGTTCTAAATCAGGTCTCAACCGGTATCAAAAGATTGGGATCATTCCCTGCATATTTTCAGACCACAATGCTCTGAAGCTAGAACTCAATCGCAAGAGGAAATTTGGAAAGAACCCAAATACATGGCGACTAAACAGCATCCTTCTAAAGAATGAATGGGTCAACCAGGAAATTAAAGAAGAATTGAAAAAAGTCATGGAAACAAATGATAATGAAAATATAACAGTTCAAAATCTGTGGGACACAACAAAGGCAGTCCTGAGAGGAAAATATAAAGCGGTACAAGCCTTTCTCAAGAAACAAGAAAGGTCTCAGGTACACAACCTAACCCTACACCTAAAGGAGCTGGAGAAAGAACAAGAAAGAAACCGTAAACCCAGCAGGAGAAGAGAAATCATAAAGATCAGAGCAGAAATCAATGAAATAGAGACCAAAAAAACAATAGAACAAATCAACAAAACTAGGAGCTGGTTCTTTGAAAGAATTAATAAGATTGATAAGCCCCTGGCCAGACTTCTCAAAAAGAAAAGAGAAAGGACCCAAATAAATAAAATCATGAATGAAAGAGGAGTGATCACAACTAACACCAAAGAAATACAGACAATTATAAGAACATATTATGAGCAACTCTATGCCAACAAATTTGACAATCTGGAAGAAATGGATGCATTCCTAGAGACATATAAACTACCACAACTGAACCAGGAAGAAATAGAAAGCCTGAACAGACCCATAACCAGTAAGGAGATTGAAACAGTCATCAAAAATCTCCAAACAAACAAAAGCCCAGGGCCAGATGGCTTCCGGGGGAATTCTACCAAACATTTAAAGATGAACTAATTCCTATTCTCCTGAGACTGTTCCAAAAAATAGAAATGGAAGGAAAACTTCCAAACTCATTTTATGAGGCCAGCATCACCTTGATCCCAAAACCAGACAAGGATCCCATCAAAAAAGAGAACTACAGACCAATATCCTTGATGAACACAGATGCAAAAATTCTCACCAAAATACTAGCCAATAGGATTCAACAGTACATTAAAAGGATTATTCACCACGACCAAGTGGGATTTTTTCCAGGGCTGCAAGGTTGGTTCAACATCTGCAAATCAATCAATGTGATAAAACACATTAATAAAAGAAAGAACAGGAACCATATGATATTCTCCATAGATGCTGAAAAAGCATTTGACAAAGTACAGCATCCCTTCCTGATCAAAACTCTTCAAAGTGTAGGGATAGAGGGCACATACCTCAATATTATCAAAGCCATCTATGAAAAACCCATCGCAAATATCATTCTCAATGGAGAAAAACTGAAAGCTTTTCCGCTAAGGTCAGGAACACGGCAGGGATGTCCGTTATCACCACTGCTATTCAACATAGTACTAGAAGTCCTAGCCTCAGCAATCAGACAACAAAAAGAAATTAAAGGTATCCAAATCGGCAAAGAAGAAGTCAAATTATCACTCTTCGCAGATGATATGATACTATATGTGGAAAAGCCAAAAGACTCCACTCCAAAACTGCTAGAACTGGTACAGGAATTCAGTAACGTGTCAGGATATAAAATCAATGCACAGAAATCAGTCGCATTTCTCTACACCAACAACAAGACAGAAGAAAGAGAAATTAAGGAGTCCATCCCATTTACAATTGCACCCAAAACTATAAGATACCTAGGAATAAACCTAACCAAAGAGACTAAGAATCTATACACAGAAAACTATAAAGTACTCATGAAAGAAATTGAGGATGACACAAAAAAATGGAAAAATGTTCCATGCTCCTGGACTGGAAGAATAAATATTGTGAAAATGTCTATGCTACCTAAAGCAATCTACACATCTAATGCAATTCCTATCAAAGTACCATCCATTTTTTTCAAAGAAATGGAACAAATAATCCTAAAATTTATATGGAACCAGAAAAGACCGTGAATAGCCAAAGGAATATTGAAAAAGAAAGCCAAAGTTGGTGGCATCACAATTCCGGACTTCAAGCTCTATTACAAAGCTGTCATCATCAAGACAGCATGGTACTGGCACAAAAACAGACACATAGATCAATGGAACAGAATAGAGAGCCCAGAAATAGAGAGCCCAGAAACCTAATTGGGTTAAGGGGTGGTCAAATAGCTGGTAAATCATTTTTTTCTAGTTGTGTCTGTGAGAGTGTTTCTCGAAAAGGTAAGTATTTGAATCATTAGCCTGAGTAAAGAACACCCTCACCAATGCAGGTCATCCAAGGTCCTTGAACATTAACACTCCTGATTCTTGGGCATTCTTGGCCCCCCACCCCACTTTCAGACCTTTGGACTCAAAAGGGACTACACCCTTTGCTCTTAACTCAAACTGAATTTACACCACCAGTTTTCATGTTTCTGCAGCTTGCAGATGGCAAATCATGGGACTTCTCAGTCTCCATAAATGCATAAACCAATTCCTATAACATATATATCACATATGATATATATAATATTGGTTCTGTTTCTCTAGAGAACCCTTACTAAAACAGATTTACATATAGAAAGAGCTTTATTATAAGAATTTGGTTCACATTATGATGAAGGTTGAGAAATCCTGAAATCTGCAACTGGCCAGCTAGAGACCCTGAAGAGTCAATGTGTATAGTTCCAGTCCAAGTCCAAAGGCCTGAGAACCAAAAGAGTTGACGGCGTAACTTACAGTCCAAAAGTAAGCAGGCTCATGACCCAAGAAGAGCTGATGGTTCTTTCAGTTCTGGTTCAAAAGCCAAATAGAATCAATGTCCCAGCACAAAGCAGTCAGGAAGAAAAGTTTCCTCTTATTCTCAGGACCCTTAGCCTTTTTGTCTATTCAGAACTTCAACTGTTTGGATAAGGGCCCCTCACATGAAGGAGGGCAATCTTCTTTACTCAGTCTGCTGATTCAAATGTTAATGTTAGTCTCATCCAAAAACAGCCTGGAAGACATAGTCAGAATATTAGTCATATTTCTGAGGCATAGTTTAACTCATATCTCAGGGGCTAGAAAACATGTATTTTCTTTCTTACATACAGGCTGGTTGGGTGGAAACTTTATTTCAGGCATTGGATAACAAGTCATACATTCTGGGACTAGACATTAGCATGCTCTTTTCATAGCAAAAAGAAGCATGAGAAGCCAAGCCAAACTATGAAAAACATCACGGCCTCTGCCTGTGTCATATCCTTTAGCACTCTATTTTTGAAAACATACAGCATAGCTGAATTTAATATCAATAAGAGTGGCCCATGTTTCTTTTTTTTTTTTTAAGATTTTATTTATTTATTTGACAGACAGAGATCACAAGCAGGCAGAGAGGCAGGCAGAGAGAGAGGAGGAAGCAGGCTCCCTGCCGAGCAGAGAGCCTGATGTGGGGCTCCATCCCAGGACTCTGAGATCATGACCTGAGCCAAAGGCAGAGGGCAGAGGCTTTAACCCACTGAGCCACCCAGGCGAAGAGTGGCCCGTGTTTCACTCTAGAGGGAACTAAGTCATCTTGCAAAGGGGATGCTTGTGTAAATCTATTAGAGAAAAGGAGTAAAAAGTTGAAATACCAAAAAGCAATAATACAAAGATAAACAGCATTCTTCCCCATGAGGAATTTGTGTGCAATGTAATTGATCCTCTAAATGCCTAGGTTCTCGAGCAGCATGTCTAAACACTTAGCCATACAGTGAACTTTAAAGTTACTTCCAGTTATCCATTTGATGCTCAAATATCTCAGTGATACTTGATTTGAACAACAGATCTAAGAAATGGATGCATGGTAATGCCATATCTACATACGTCTTCATCCTAAATTTGATTACTAATTGATTAATAATGCCACAACATTGGTTCGTGAGAGACACTGATCAACTAAAAGAATGACATCTTTGTATCTACCTCTTTTTCCTCCTTTGTCAACTTTAAACAGACTTTAATGTGCCAATTTAAATAGAAATAAGAGTTCAGTGGACGGTATAACACGTAAGAGATTAAAGGTTATTTACTAAAGCTTGATTACACCATATTGCATGTAACTATAAGTCATTTATAGAAAAGGTAAAATATTGATAAATTTGGGGAGGCATTTGAGAGCTTCTGGTCTGATAGTCAATGGGAGTCACTATGGTCAATCAGATGCTCATTTATTTCCAGCTTCATACTATCCAATGTCTGTACTTGCTAGAGCGGCCTGGTTGTCACTATGGGATTTTACTGACTTACAAACTAGTGGTTAAAATGTTTCTTACATTATTTCATCCTTTATATTGTTATTCCTACTTAGCACAATTAACTTTACTGGAGGATATGGAGAGTTCATTGTTAATTAAATGTAGCTGAATAGTTACATTTTCATGGTTAATTTAATCAATATCAGGGAAGCAATTATATTGGCTTCTCTTTTATATGAAATAAGTGAAACATCCTTAGATGTTAATGTAAGCTGTCCTTTTATTTAGAATCATTTGTGGAAAACAAGACATTTCTAAAAATAATACAGAGAATCTCAAATTTCAATAAAGACTGTACAAATCATTGGCTTTTAATAATGAATAAAAAGGTGTCACATTTCTCAGGTTCATCTATGAGAATAAAGCTTCTTTGTTCCAAATTCTTTCAACTCTCCCCAGTTTATCTTTTCTCTTTATTTTTTGAGCCTATAATCTCATTATCATTTATTTGGTACTTTGCTTTCTAGTTCTCAGCAATTATTTGCTGCATGTCCTCCTGGGATTTCCTTCACTTTTCTAAACTCACCTTTATCCCCTCAGTTCAAGCTTTGCTTTTACTAATCATGCCTTGAACAGTTAAGCCTCACATAGGAATCTTGGCAATATTGGCTTTTTCTCTCAGTTGGACATTATATCCCAAGAGTATTATTTCTCTCCATTCTTTCTTCTTTTCCAAAGTAAATGAATCAGTGACTTATACTTCTATTTACACACCAGATAATAGCCTAGATTTATTGTTTTATCCATTGTAGTGGTAGGAATTTCAGTTCTTTTCAATTAATCCAAATAAGATGGTCACTATTAGTATATTGATAAATTAGATTTTATTTAAAAATCCTATTACTTTCAAAAATTTCAGAATAATTGAATATATATTTTTTGAAAGAATACTCAGTACATTGATAGCTTCACACCTGTGGCCCCAGAGATTATTTCATTCCTTCCTGGATCTAGGGTACAAAGATTTATCTATGGCTTTAAAGAATATCTGATGATATAATCCCAATAAAATAAAATAAATGTGTAACATAACAAGGCTGAACACATTTCTTGCAACCACAATTGCTGTAATTAAAAGTTATCTCTAATTGAATGGGATTACAACAGTTGATGCATGACTGAATTTTGAAAATATTTCAAAGATACTCATACATTCACACTTGCACACACATATTATATCTCTTCTTGTACAGTAAAGCTCCGTATGCTATCGTATTAATTAGTTCCTGGTATATAATTTTTAAATATAATCCTTCATGCTCACATTTTTTTTTGTTCTATTACATCTTTTTTTAATTAGGATCCCACTGCATTTCTAGTAGTTTTTGCTTTACATATTAAGTTGCTATATTGCTTATACATACAGTTTGATGATTTATGTTATTTGTAAAGTGTGCCTTGCATGGTTTTATAATTTTAATCATGTTATTTGCTATTAACATTCCATCTGGTCCAAAATAAAATAAATATTGCTACTTATATTTTCCTTTCCTTTGCATTTGTCTATCAATTCTTAGCTCACTCTTTTAGTATGTCTTTCCTCATGAATACAGTCATTGTTATTGTTTGTGTTGGTTATATATTTAATAAAGTTCCCTAGGTTTCTTAACCCTACCTGACAATCTTTTTTAAAAGAAAGGTTAAGGGGGTGCTTGGGTGGCTCAGTGGGTTAAGCCTCTGCCTTCGGCTCAGGTCACAATCTCAGAGTCTTGGGATCGAGCCCCGCGTTGGGCTCTCTGCTCAGCAGGGAGCCTGCTTCCTTCTCTCCTCTCTCTGCCTGCCTCTCTGCCTACTTGCAATCTCTCTCTGTCAAATAAATAAATAAAATATTTTAAAAAAAAAGAAAGGTTTAGTTTATTCACGCTTTGAATAATGATTGACATATCTGTCTTTATTCCTTTATCTTTATTTTGAATAATTAATTTAGCTTACTGTTACATTTTTCTCTATATATTTTCTAGATTGATAAAATTTCTAATCATTTCTCTTATTTCCACTTGCAAATTTAGATACTATTTTTTTAATATTACCATTTCATTAATGGATAACTTCACTCACCCCTCATATTCAGACAAATTCTACATTATTTAAAATTTAATATAAATTATTTATCACAACAAAATATACCTTTTCTCTCCCCTATGCACTATATTTTTCTTACACTTTTTTTCTCTCAAGGGTGCTTTTGATAATACTTATTTTCAAATAATAGTATTTTATTTTTTCTCTAACAGAATGTAAGCAATATAATGATGTTTTAAAACCTCTACTTTTATTAATTCTAATTGTAATTTTTATCCTTCAATGTATAATATTTCACTCTTTTATTTTTATTTACTTTTACATTGTTGATGTTTATGACAGTATTTTCTTCGAATTTAGGTCTGTTTGCTTTATTTACATCAGAGGAAAAACACAGATTACTAAAAGTGAAATTTAAAGAATGTAGAGGGAGAGATGCAGAG
Source organism: Lontra canadensis (assembly GCF_010015895.1). Lineage (NCBI taxonomy): Eukaryota > Metazoa > Chordata > Mammalia > Carnivora > Mustelidae > Lontra > Lontra canadensis. Next base: position 11,073,333 of record NW_022631009.1, on the reverse strand, counting down.
ATAAAAGTCAAAAGTCATCTTCAAGGGTGTGTGGGTGGCTCAGTCAGCTAAGTGTCCAACTCTTGATCTCAGCTCAGGTCCTGATCTCAGGGTCTTGGGTTGAGGCCCCACGTTGGGGTCCAAAAAAAAAAAAAAAATGCCATCTTCAAATTTGAAACTCAAGAAATTTTTTCTTAGAGTGGACTCTATTTTAAACAATTATATGAATGAAAACTATCTACAATGGTCCTGAACCTTCACTATGTCTATTAAATTTACTTGCAGATAAAATATGGAAGACCATGAATATTCTTGCATGCCCTATCCATAGAATGATAAAGTTTAAAATTTAAATTTAAAATTCTAAAGTTTAAAATGAAAATACAATTTATAATTTATTACACAGTCATTTCCTTTCTTGTATTATCAACAGTCCCTATAACAACGCTAAATTTATTTAGCCCTTGCTTTATGCCAGCCATTTTTCAATATGCTACAAATAGATTAACTTACTTCATCTTCAAAATAAACTATGGATTAGTACTATTTTTATCAATACTATTTATATTTTACATGTGAGGAAACTGACACACAGGGAATTTAGAAAACTTGCCTAATTTCTCATTGTTAATAAGTGCAGAGCCAGTAGTTGATGTCAGCAGCCTAGTTCAATATCACACACTTTTTTTTTTATAAAGATTTTTATTTATTTATTTGACAGAGAGAGATTGCAAGTAGACAGAGAGGCAGGCAGAGAGAGAGGAAGGGAAGCAGGCTCCCTGCTGAGCAGAGAGCCCAACGCGGGGCTCGATCCCAGGACCCCGGGATCATGACCTGAGCCGAAGGCAGAGGCTTAACCCACTGAGCCACCCAGGCACCCCAATATCGCACACTTTTAACCACTGTTCGATACTGCTGTTTTTTCCTCCCTAAAATTTCAAATTGGCTTGTATTATGTTATTTACCTTTGTCATTTTTTTTTTCTCAAACTTCTCATTATATGATTTGGTCTACTGAGTTCCACTTTTCTCACAGGTCTTTATTAAATAAAACTCTAAGACCTGTCTCTTCCTGCTCCTGTTAGGACTGGAACCTCTCTAAGCACACCCACACGTCTGAAATCTGGAACTCCCTGTTGCTTCTCTTATGGCATAGAAACAGTTTCCTGGACCTAAGCTTCTCTTCTTTGTTTACTCTTTGGTATTGCTGAAGTCACGTATTTTTCAGAAATAGTCATGGGAGGTAAATCTTCTCAACCAAGTCACTTAATTACTTCCACCAACACACTGGACTAATAGTATAGTTCCATAAGTAATTCTAATTTTAAAATTATTTTTCTACCAAACATATCATTAGCGGATTTGGTTTCTTCTGAGGTTTCTTCCCTTTGCTTGCTGATGGCTGCCTTATCTGTGTCTTCACACGGTCTTTTCTCTAATGACCCTTTAATTGTCCAAATTTCCTCATCTCATAAGGAGGCCAGTCAGATTGGACTAGGGCTCACTCTAATAGTATAATTTACTTTACTCATTTCTTTAAAGGCACTATCTCCAAGTATGGGTTCATTCTGAGGTACTGGGGTTTAGGGCTTTGACATATTATTATGGGAGGGATACAACTGAGCCTATAGAGCCCATAACAACAGCTAAACAGTATTTCATGGTATAGATGTACTATTATGTGTTTACCATTCACCTGACAAATGACATCTGGGGTGGTTTAAGTTTTTGGCTATTATAAATAAAGCTGCTATAAGTGTGCAAGTTTTTGTATAAAGATAATTTTCTTCTCTCTGGAGTAAATGCCCAAGAGTACAATTGTTGAGTCATACAGTAGGCATATGTCGTTGTTATTATTATTGTTATTATTAACATTAACATTTTAAAGGCAAACTCTCAAAGTATTTTCCATAGTGGCTGCAAAATTTTACATTCCCACCAGCAATATAGGAGTGATCTTGTTTCTCCATATCCTTGCCAACATTTGATGTTATCCCAAGGATTTAATTTAGCCATTCTGATAGCCATTCTGTGTAGTGGTATCCAATTGTGGTTTTTATGTGTATTTCTCTAGTGGCTAAAGTTGTTGAACATTTTTTCATGTGCTTTTTTAATACCAATATATTCTTTTTGGTGAAAATTCTCTTCATGGCTATGCTCATTTTCTAATTTGTTTGTTTATGGGATATTTTTCTTCTTTCTTTAATCTCCTTTTTTCCCCTATTTTTTCTTCACTCCAACCCAAAGTATCAACACTCACTACAGGAACTGTTGTTAACAAAACATTATTGCTATCATTATAGTTTTTTCCTCTTTTTTCACTGATTTTTTTACACTTCATTATATGTTTTAGATATTAGTATTTTGTCAAATACTTGACTAGCAATACTTTATTCCACTGTATTGCTTGTCTTTTCATCTTCTTAAAAGGGTCTTTCACACAGCAAAATTTTTAATTTTTATGATGTTCAATGAACACATTTTTTCTCTTTATAGATTATGTTTTTGTTTAAGTCTCAAACTGGTATTTTGCTTCTGTGTTTTCTTTCTAAAATTTGTATACTGTTCATATTGCATTTTACACTTATATTAAGTCTGTAATCCAATTTTGTAGTGAATTTGAGATTTATGTCAAAGTTTACTCTTTTATCTACAGAGGTTTAACTCCTCCAGTGCCATTTGTTGAAAAGGCTATCTTGCTTCTATTGAGGATTTTATTTTTTTTAACTTTTGTCAAAAATCTGTTAGGGGATTTGTATGTAAGTATTTCTTGGTGGTCTCTTCTGTTCCTTCCTTCTGTATCTTTCCCTAACAACCTGCAGTACTTTCCTACTAGCTCACACAATTGCTTAAAAGCTCCCTTACTTTTTGTTTCAAAATGAACTAAATCAGTTTTTCCCCCTTACTGCATTAGTCTCTCTCCCTATTGGAATAGTCTTGAAAAAGGTCCTTCCTTGTCATTTATAACCAGTGTCTAGGGCAATTTCTCTTTGACACGTTGTATCGCTTTTAGAGTGACCACATTACATACTGTATACATATATACATAGTCTACTGGTGCTGTTTTACCAGTTCAAGGAAGTATAGAAACACTAATCCCTTTATGTCAGTTTTCCCTTTCCATTTATAATATAAATGTCTTTAGTATTTCCTCTATATACATTTGCAACCACACCGAGAAATGTTATTCCTTTTGCTTCAACAGTCAAACAAAACAAACAACTTGAGAAGAGAAGGAATGTCTACTGTATTTAACCATAAATTTGTTTATCATATTTTTCTTCTTTCTTCAAGTTTCAACTTTCCTTATTATATTGTTTCCTTTCTGTTTAGAGTTTTATTTAACCATTTCCTAAGGTAGGTTCACAGGGGAAAAATCCCTTAGTTTAACTTGTGAGAATGTCTTGATTTCCTCTTAATCCTGAAGGATATTTTTGCTTGCTATAGGATTCTGAGTTGACACTTGAAAAATGTTGTGCCACTTCCTCTGGCCTTCATGGGTTTTAATGAGAAATCCCCTGTCATTTGAATTATATTCCCCTTATAGGTAAGGTGTCATTTCTCTCTCACTGCTTTCCAGATTTTTTTTGTCTTTAGTTTTCAAAAGTTTGACAATGCTGTATCTTAGTGTGGATTCCTTTGAATTTATCCTTGTGTTTGTTTAGCTTCTTGAATCTGTAGGTTAAAGTGTTTTGCCAAATTTGGCAAATTGTCAGTCATTAGTCTTTTGAATAATTTGTGTAACCATATCTTCTTTCTCTTCTTCTTCTAGGACCCCAATGACAAAAATTTTAGAACTTCTTTTATAGTTTCACTGGTCCTTGGAGCTCTGTTCATTTTATTTTCAGTCTTTCTGTTTTTCTATTTTCAAGTTCACAGATTTTTTTGCTGTGTCACTTCTATTTTGGTGTTGGGTCTATCTACTGAGTTTTATTTATTTATTTTCAGTCAGCTATTTTTGTTGTTTTGTTGACATACTATTTCTTTGCCAAGACAATTTTCTTTCATTTATTTTGAGAACTTTTTTTGTACTTCCTCATGGTGACATTATTATGATGGTTGCTTTAAACTCATTGTTGGGATAATCTAACCTGTACATCAGTCTAGTTGCCTTTGATTGTATTCTTTCATTCAGTTTGAGAACTTTATGGTTCTTTGTATGACAAATAATTGTTTCTTTTTTTTTCTGTTTTGTTTTGTTTTAGATTTTACTTATTTATTTGAGACAGAGAGAGAGCACAAGCAGAGGGAGTGGCACAAAAAAGGATGCTCTTTGTTACATAGGGCCCTGGCTCACCATTAGGCCTTCATTGATATCCCTTTGGCTGGAAAGGTTAGCACTGGATCATTCCTACATTCCACCAACACCTTGGGGGAAACTGGCTTCATAACTCACGAGTAAAGGTAAAAATTTTGACCCTTCCTTGGCCTTTTCCTTTGTTTAAGTTTTTATTAAATTGCACTTAGTTAACATACAGTATTATATTAGTTTCAGGTGCACAATATAATGATTCAACACTTCCATACAACACTGGGTGCTCATCACAAGTGCAATCCTTAATTCCCGATCACCTATTTGCCCCCCCCCCCCCCCCCCCCCCTGGTAGCTGTCAGTTTGATCTCTATAGTTAAGAGTCTGTTTCTTGGTTTGCCTCTCTGTCTTTCTTGCCCCATTGCTTGTTTGTTTTGTTTCTTAAATTTCACATATGAGTGAAATCATATGGTATTTGCATTTCTCTCCTTGGCTTTTTCTGACATTAATAGCAGGAAGGAGGAGTGCCTCATTACTGACAAATTGCTTTGGAAATCCAGGCTTCTTGCATAATCCCCACACAATCAAGGGTGGCCTTATTATTGCCTGGTAAGGATGAAAGACATGGTTCTGGTAGGAGGCCTTCCCTCACACTACCTCACTGGGGGAGCTGGGAAGCTTTATCACAACACAGTGATACTGGAAATCCAAGCTACCACTTGGACTCTGCTATCATGGCTGGGAGTAAGACCGTGGTTTTTTCTGTACTATTTAACTAGAGTAAAGCTGGTTTTGTTGTTGTTGTTTCCCTAAAAGTTTCTGTTTTGTAAGTCTGTCCCTTTTCTGGATCTTTGGCTAAAGATGTAGACTTTTGGAGGAGGGTTTTTTTTTTTTTTGTTGTTTGTTTGTTTGTTTGTTTTGTCTGTATGTCTTGTGTTCTTAAGGTAGCAGATTTTTCCATCCCAAGTCTGGGAAATATGAGGTAAAAAGAAAAACTAGGAATTAATAATCATACCATTCCTCAAGTTTTGATGTCTCTAGTCACTCTGCCTTCTCTCTACCTCTCAGAATCTTCTTATGTTGGTTTTACATATAATATCCAGGATTTTTATTTGTATTTACTTGGGGAAAAAGAAAAATTTTACTCCTTTTTATCAGAAGCAGAAGTCCTCAGGTTTTTTAATTACTTAATTTCTTTTGTAATATTCTCTTCATGTGTGGGTGTCCTTGATTGTGTGGGGTTCTTGGTTTTATTTGGATAGAATGTGTATGGTGCTATATGGTAAGCAGCCAAGTTGCCAACTTTTATAACAGATGATACCTAAATGGCACCTATGGCTTTCTTGTTTTCTTTTTTGGTGCTAAGCCTTGCTTGGAGTGAGGTTTCCATACCTAGAACAATCATCAAAGAAAGGAGATAGTTTCATAATACATACATTGCCGCTGAAATCCCAATCTTATAAATTTATATTAGTCAGCTTTCTGTTGCATTAAAGATGGACAGCAAACAATACCCAAACTCTGGTTTACAACAACAAATATTAATTTTTCTTGTTCTCTGCTCAATGGGCAGGATAAAATTAGCTTCAGGCTGTGAGTCTGGTAGGGTTCTATTCCATATATCTTGTTCTGGGACTAGTGGAAAGAATATGCTTTTTCTCATAAAGATGGCAGAAGTACAAGATGGCAAATTAAAAGAGTCCAACCAAACTACCCAACCACATCTAAAACATCTATTTTCATCACGCTGTCTAACATTCTAATGACCAAATCAAATCCTATGGCCAAGAGCTACACGAATGGGAAAGGGAAATATATTTCTGTGTACTCTAGTGAGAAGCAGTCCAATGTAAAACTATAAAGAGCCTGGACACCCAATTCTGTAACAGTAAGGACATAAAGATTGGGGGAAATTAATCATTCTACCACAGTTGGCTTTATGTCTAGAAGTGAGGAAGCAATTCTGAGCTGGAAAATCATCACCATAAGTGTCTGCTCCACCAAAGTAGGCAAAGTATTGAATTAGATCAGTTATTGCCTTGAAGCTATTCTGAAACTCTAAGTCATCATTCAAATGTAAAACCATACATATCTTCAAGTTAAAACAAAATAAATTAAAAAATGGATAAAAACCATTGATTATTACATCCACCAGTATGTTTTCATTTAAATAGTAACCTCTAGGAGTAACCACAGGGAAAAATGTCTGCAAGAAAGCTTGACGTGTGAAACTCAGATTGCTAATGCCAACTTCTCTGAATTGCAATAAAATAAAATGGAAATTTGTCAGTAACCCAGTTTAGCTAATTACATTTATCAAACTTAGTTATATTAACTGCCTAATTCCTAAAGCTTCACTTCACTTATTACTGTGAAAGCACAAATGTGGCACATTCTATTTTAAAAGGCGGAAAGAAAAGTCACACTATGTCAAATAACTCCTTAAAGAAATAGCCCAAGGTTATATTGACATGCAGAAAATGAAGTGGAAAATTGAGATAATTATTTAGATAAATCAAGCAAAAAATAAGACTAACCTTTGCCCCAGTAGCTTAAAAATTCTGAACAATTAAAATGAAATCTAAAAATGTCAGAACAGTTGTTTCAAATCTTTTAGTTAATTTATGAATACATTTATGCCAAAGTATATTATTATTTAGAAAGAAAAATATTGTACTCATAGTTTGTGGTGCCATAGACCTTATATGCTAAAGATGTTTCTCACTTTTCTACTTTGTTTCAATAGACTTCAGAATAATTTTCCCAGACCAAAGCTCCATAATTTTAACTGTAAATCTTTTCCACTTAGAATCTCTGCATTTAAAGGAAGGATGGGTATAGCTTTGCTGTTATTGGATCAGATTCATGAGCTGCCTTATTTTTTATACTTTTGAGTGGGTAATACCTGATATATCAGAGATTTCTTTCTCAGCCTGGATCAGTGAAATTGTTCATTGAAACAAAAAAAAAGTGCCCTCCTACCCCTACCTTAGACACCCCTACACAATAAGAATGCAGTTAGAAAATGCAGTTAACCCAGCATGGTTTATATATAATTGGTAAGCTGTACAGACAGAAACTAAAAGACCACTTCCAAGTCATGTTCATTTAACAATAACAAGCTAATGTACACTGAGGAATTAATATAAGTCAGTTACTGCACTAGTTTTTCGCAGGCATCTCATTGACACCTGTAAATGACCTGATAAGACAAATCCAATTACCACCAATTTTGAGATGAGAAAAATAAGACTTAGAGTGATTGATGCACACTAAAGGAAATTTTTTTTCCTTATTCCCAACACTCTGACACCAAATATGTGAATTTTGCATACTAAGCAATTCTCCAATTCTTTGTGGATACCAGCTGGGTGCCCCACAATTTTTAAATTCAATTTTGGCACTAACTACAGGGGTTAATGTAGACTCCACAGGTTAGGGCTCAGTCCACTAAGACTACCCCTACTTCAGAGGCCATTGGTGAATGATTCAGTCCTCAATCCCTCTCCCCTCCTTGGAGGTTTGGATGGGGCTGAAGTTTACAATCCTCTAATGACATGGTTGGTTCCTCAGATAACTATTCTACATCCGAAGAGTCCACCTAGACTCACTTCAGTATTCAGATGAGGTTGAAAGTGCCTTTTTTAAATAACAGGATACTCCTTTACTGTCTTTTTTTTTTCTTTTTTAAAGACTTTATTTATTTATTTACTTGTCAGAGAGAAATAGAGAGAAAGAGAGATTGAGCACACAAGCAGGCAGAGTGGCAGGCAGAGGTGGAGAGAGAAGTAGGCTCCCTACTGAGCAAGGAGCCTGATGCGGGACTCAATCCCAGGACCCTGGGATCATGACCTGAGCCAAAGGCAGCGGCTTAACCGACTGAGCCATCCAGGCATCCCTCCTTTACTCTCTTCACTCAGGAAATTACAAGGATTTGGGGAGGGGCTCTGTTCCAGAAACAGGGACAAAAACCAAATACACATTTTTATTATATCTCAGTATTACACTTATCCAAGATCTATCTAGTATATAAATGGAAGAACCCAATACTGGTAATCTAGAGCCTTACATTAAATTCCATATGATTTGTTACAGGTGTATGGGCATTTGGAAGGAGCTAGATGTCATCAACAAAATTATGTTCTTTTGCTTTATCTGGAAGATTTATAATCTTTCCTGAGTTAAGAACTTGTGTATTGGTGGCAACTTGTTAGGAAGGTTGTTCCAGGGACCATGATTGAGGGAATGGGGCAATGAAACAGGAAAAGAAGAAAAAATTTTTAAGGACTGTTTTATTAAACTGGTTTTTCCTTTGGACAACTAGGACTCAGTTCCACTGAGTACCATCCCAGGAACATTGTAGAATGTGCCTCAGACTTATATCCTTAAAGATGGGAAAGTCCAAAGCATTAGTTCAACCCCATTTTCTCTGGTTGAGGTTTACCTCCATAAGTGTTAACTTCCTGAATTTATAGATTGATAGATTGATTGATATTATAGATAGATGTGGTCTAAATGGCATTCCATGGCTTAGGAAAAAGCCCCAAGGTACAAAAGCAAAGCAAAACAAAGACACAAAGATTGACATATAATATTGGTGACATGCATAGAAATGACAACCTCAGCTGAGCTGAAATCAGGTGGATGGCTAGCATTGTATTAATCTGCTAGTCATATTGAATGGGTGCCCAGGGGTTCTTTAATGAACTTACAGAGGCACTTTCAGATATTTTACGTTTAAGGGAAACACAACAGCTATTGGATACTGCTTTGCAAACTACTTTCACTTACGTGTATTTTTTCCAAATAACTATGAAGTTGTTAGGATATAAATATTCATACTTATTAAGGTGTTTATTAACTACTTAATAGAGCTCTTAGAACTTTTTGGTAGGGCACTAGTAAATGTCATGAAAAATATTATCAAGACACTAAGTGCATCATGAACCAAAAACACACAGAACCTCTTTTCTACTGTAGACCACCCTGAAAAAGCAGGATGGACCTCCATCAAAAATTTGGTTAGGATGTCAAGGCTGATGGTGTCACATAAACAGTAAGAGAGTATGAAAAAGTTTGTTACTCACATAACAAGGCTTTCTTGGGGAAGCAACGCAGATCCCAAAATGGCTTGAGAGACCAAGGAAAAGCACACTGGCTTGGAGATATTATGGTAGTTTGGATATGGGATCAGTATGAGTGTTTCCACACATGTCTTGAATTTCCCACTAGTGCCACAGCAGGAATACCTACACTTTTTGAAACCAGTTTGTCCAGATGTGAGACAGATGGGAAATGAGGCTTAAAAGCTGTCAATAGTCAAATATCAACAAAGGAGTCAGACTATTCATGACATTACCTAATAAACTTCTTTATGTAAGTGATTACTCTTGATACATACAATGAATCATACAATGAATTAATGTGTGTGTATAAATGTATAGATGAATTAATATCATACATATCATTTATATACATGTTCACTTGGACACTTGATGTATAATCTTTAAGTGGCCATCATAATTTAGACATTAAGCTAGGTGCTGAGTATTTGGCTAAATTCTCCTGATATACTCTTTCATGAAATGTATAAGCTAAATGAGGAGTGCCATAAATGCAAATTAGAAATGAGTTGAAACTGTGGTAAATTACCATGAAAGCTACAAAGAGGATAATATGTACCAAAACAACACAGAGGATCTACTTTATATTATGCTGTCTTTTAAGGCCTCACTTATAAAAGTGACCTTTGTGCTTAGTCTTGAAGGATGAGAAGGAGCCAAATATATGGTTGAGTGAAGGAAATTGTCCCATAAAGACTGAGTATTATAGATAAGAAGGCATAGTTTAGAACAAGCTAAGTGTGTTCAAAAACTGAAGGAAGCTTGGCATGATTAGAAATTAGTATCTGAGGGGTAGGGACACATTCTGTGAGGTTTGAGACATTGGGGATGAGGTTGGCATTAATTTTATGTGCCATGGGAGACATTTAATGCTTTTTATGCTAGGGAGTAGTCTGATGTATTTTTAAAAGACCAAATAGGGCTAAAGAGATCTCTAGTTGGCATTACTGGAGAAAATAAAATGTTTTGGAAATAAGAAAATGCTATCTTGAGAATGTAGAAGAAAACTGAGCAAAATATAATGCATGTTTCAAAATGAAGTATCAAAACTGATGAGATTTTTAAAGAGCATGTTTTATTTCCTTACTCATAAACCATCTAACACATGCTATAAAAGGAATAAGGGTGTATTAGTAAGGGAAGAAGAGATAATTATTTTTCCAAACAGATAAATTGGTTCTACATTAAAGATTAATGGATAAAACTGCTTATATATTTTATACTCCTTAGAAAGAGTCTGAATGAAAATTAACTATGGATATTATAATTTGTCATAAACACTCTATTTTTGAAGACATTGATGTTAATTGTGAAAGTTTCTTAGCAAAAACTAAGAGATAACTCATTGATTTTAGTGCTATATAAAGATTGACTTAAATATTGCTTCGAGAATTTTATTTTTTAAAGACTTATTTATGTATTTTAGAGGGCATTAGGGACAAGGAACAGGGAAAATCTAAAGCAGACTCCTGGCTGAGCATAGAGCTCAGCACAGGGCTCAAACCTCACAACCCTGAGATCATGACTTGAGCCAAAATCAAGAGTCAGATGGCTGACTGAACCACCCAGGCACCCCTGGTTTGTGATTTTAAAATAGCTTTTATTTTCAACTTGTTGGGGATAATGAAAGAAAAGGCAACACAATTAAAATGTTTATCATGATCTTGAATTATGGTGCAGAAAGATAATTATTGAAAGACAAAACTTGGCTAGATACCTTGATATGACATTGTTCACCTTTCACCCTTAACATTAAATGAAGTATAAGGAGTTATAAAAGCCCAAATTTTAAAAAAATAGAATTATATAAATTCCATTTAGTTCAGACAACTTGGATAATTTACAGACATATTTTTCTAAGTAAAGGAATAGATTCTAAATGAATTTAGAACATTCTTTGGTTGTCATTTTGTTTCAGAGAGATTATACACATTCAAAGAATTTTTTAGCCTTAATTGTTTAGTGATTTAGTTATATATTTCATATATACATGACTCTTATGAATTATTTATAAATCATGTATTTTTCCATACTCCTCTCCAAATTTGCCCACATGTGAACAGGAATATATTTATTTCAAGTATTTAATATCTTTTAAAAAAGACATGCCACAAAAAAACTTTAAAAATATTTAGTATGTGCAAATCCATTGCATTTGACATGCTAATTTATATTTTAAAGCACTATATATGTGCATCATTTTTATTTTTATATAAAACATAAAGTATAGAAGTATAGATATATTCTCATCTCTCAAATGGAGGCATTAGGACTTAGAGAGACCTGAGGTCTCAAAAGAAATTACTGAGGGAGATTCCCAGCCTTGGGCTAATTTTCCTAGATTTTTTGGGCAATCAGTTAATGCAATAGATAAATTAGTTCCTCAACCCTACAGGTTTCTTTCATCGACGCTCTACTCAATATAAATTTTTCTCCTTGAATGCAGGTTTTCAAATTCTCAGTTTCAACAATCAATCATATAACAAAGAGAAAAACAGGAAACAAGGTTCAGCTATGATGAAAATACTTTGGAAAGTTTTGCAATCCTATGAATGAAAACGCCAGCTTCAAAGTAGAATATGGGTAAAATGAAAAATAACCTAACCCTTAAGATAGATCATCAAAAAACTCAGAAAAATGCTAGGACCAGAGATGGAAGAATGGTGCTAGTTAGGGATTGGTTGAACCTGTTTAAGAAGCAGTTTGATCCTTAGAGTCCCTTCTAAACCTATTTTATTGGTTAATTGCTCTTCCTCACCTATCAGAAAGTTAGAGGTTTACACTTTGGAATGAAAAAGCAGAGACCACTGGATGACTACAACCTGAGCTGGGAACATGATTACAGTAGCCAGATCAAGAAAATTCAGTAACTGTAAGGGTACACCATGCTGAATCCTGAAAGTGCCTAGTTCTGTCCATGTGTCTTTAAGAAACTGGAAGCTAGTCCTTTACCATTCAGGCAACATATTGAGGTCTTCACTAAGAAATCCAAGTAGACAAGAACCAAGAGAAGAACTAAAAATTATTGACATCAGAAATTTTTCAAAAAAATAGTCCTACTAAGGTATCTGCAGTGATGTTCAAATTCAACACAGATCACCAACTCATTCAGAGACTTAGATTGGGTTCTTTGGGAAAACTGATGAAAAGTTGCATGTAGAGTATTAATGGCAGGGGTTACCCTTGGTAAGTACATACCAATGAAGAAACAAGGCAGAATTGGGCCTAAGAAGTTGGTCTCTAATGAAGTTGTAATTGAAGCCTAAGGAGCTCTGTAGCTGGGAAGGCCTTTCTGAATTGTTGCCATCAAAGAACTGATAGCCATCCCTTTGTACCCCTCAGTGTCAATCAGTACTGCTACTGAGGATAACTGATTTCCAAGTGCCTTTGAATATTTGTGATTAGATCCTTCAAGAAAGAATGAAAGCTAATCAGTTTCAGTAAGTTAACTGCAGAGTCTGGTGAACCTAATCTAAGAGGAAAATTTGCCTACCCTAAACCCAACCACAAAATGAAATGCTCTTTCCAAGGAATTGGAAGGCTATGAGTACAGGAGGCATTAGTTTGTCTTTATGATGATGGTGACTTAGCGACATTGACACTGATGATGATGTCATGGGAGAGGGCGTGTGGGTAATATAATCTTGGTCATCTTACATAATTTTGCTTTTGGGAAGATAAGAATATATTTAGAAATAGTTATTTACCTACTCGTTTAGAATGCATAAGTTTGCATGATCATCAAAAAAGCAGTATCTTATGAAAGAAAGGGTACACCATCACAAGAAATGAGAAGATGGCAAATGGGAAACAAGATAGAGCTCTTTAGATGACTTTGAGAAATGCTTTGGGGGGAAAAAAGGAGGAAATTGATGGTGTTTCTACTAAGGAATTCTATAACACATGATCAATATTTGAGGCATATGAGTGTTTTTCCTATCCCAGCTCTATCTGTTAAAGAAAAATGGCAAATTTACTCTCTATCATTCTCTGTCCTTGTCTGGAGGAATTTAGATTCAAGTATGATGGCTGTGATTTGGACAAAAGAAATATTTGAACAGTTGGCTGAAATCACCCCTCAGATAAAGCCATCGTATCTAAAAAGATAAAGTTTGAAAGGCTGCTCATTCAACCCTTGAGATTTTTAGCCATTTTGCATTAATTTGGATGAATGACTGAGAAATGGTGTGCAGTCTTAGGGTTGTGATATAGGTGATCAAAGTACAGTAAACCTTAAGGGCCAAGGGCTGGTGACCTGAAGGGTCAGGCTCTGAAACTGTGAGGGTTGGATGCTCTGTGAATGGGCGGGAAACTGTAGGGGTGGACATATAAATTGGAATCTGTGGCTGAAGATTTTATTTAGTGGTTGTATCACCTAGACTTGAATGCATACTTAAGATGGATATTGTTTATGAATGGGGCATGTGGTTTTTGCCCTTTTCATGTAGATATTGCTTAATGCCAACTTTCACATGGTTTGAATTGGTTATGCTGAATGGGAGCCCCTGGAATTGCCCTGGCCTTCCTCCGTAGTGACTATTTAGCAGTACAGAATTCTAGGAGGTTGTTAGTTCACTGATCTGATCAAAGAAACTGTGGTCGGAATACTGATTCCAGATAGTGTCCTATTGGACAGTACTGTCTGGCCAGTGCATAAGACAGATGGTTCTTGGAGGTTAAAACTAGACTGAACAGTAGTAAGCCAAGTGGTTCTTCTGTTTGTGTCAGCTATTCCTGTAGTGATTAAACAAACAAACAAAAACTATACAGAAAGTACAAAAGGGCAAAGGGACTAGTGTAACATTATAAACCTGGCTAATGACATCCTTTCGATTCCAATTTCAGAGTCCGGCCAGGTTCCCTTTTCATCCTCAGGACACATTTTCATAACTTGCTGTATTGCTGTTTAATAGAACTTTTTAGGATGGTGGAATATTCTGTATAGACACTGTCCAACCTGCAGCCACTAACCACATGTGGCTATTGAGTATTTGAAATGAGGTTAACAGGACTGAGTATCCAACTTTTTCTTAAATATTTACTAATTTAAATTTAAATAGCCACTTGTGGCAGGTGGCTTTCATATGGGACAAAGCAAATCTGAAGACGTTAATAATAATGAAGATCACGTTAGTGCACTGTTGATATTACGATATTGTGTCATCAGACGAAGAAGTTCAGGAGGAATAAAGGACTATAGAGACACGTGTGACAAATAGAGCCTAATTCACAAATTCAGTCAATATCCAGATCTCAGTCCAATTTGTGCATCCCTGGAAATTATATAGATGGAGCAAACAGAGACAGAATAAAATCATGAACAATAAATTACCTCTAACAGACCTTTGCAGTACATAAGAAGTCCAGAGAATAGTAGAACTATTTGAATTTTGGCAAAATCACATTATTTATTTAGGAATTATCGTAGGTCCTTCTTACAATGTCATAAAGAAAGACATCTGAATTTGAGGGGATTCTGAGAAGAAACAATTGATTAAAAAGAACAAAAAATTGGAGTGTAGCCCATGTATCTCATATCCAAATGAGATACATGGGCTATGTATGATTTATGGGCTATGTATGTATTATGATTCAACTATTAAGATAAAATTCATCATTATGGAATAAGAATAAATAAAGTGAAGAATTTGGCAAAAAATTAATAGCACTTCTTAGAAAAAGCTATTTGGTTTGGGGCTTGAAGTCTTTCTGTGACAGCTGTACATATAGCCCATCTGAAAGGCAGTTGATAACTTCTGAACTACTTCTGCCATTGAAGGACATAATTCTCAAGTTATCTTGATAATTCTCAAAAGAGCTTGTCTTGTTTAATTCCAGAGATGTGTTTGAAGGGGTGACACATCAAAGCTCATTCATAAGACAGAAATGGCATTGTCAAACAAACCCTAAAGAGAGAACTTCACAGTCTACTGTAGGTATGAGCAAGTTGCTTCTCCAGTTATCAGGCCAGGAATAGATCTCTTTGAGAACTCTGTGCCCCATCACTCTGTGGTCTGAGCCCTACATCTTTTTAAAAGAGATAAAACAAGTTGTTCTGAATTGAGGGCTTCATAGCTGCATGGAAATTAGCAGCAATATTCCTGGCAAAAGATAAATCTCAGGAAAGACAAGTTGAAGACTTGGCAGAGTTGACAGACATTCCCTTATATGTAAATGAAGTTAGACTCCTGCTTTCCAGGGAGTATTTTTATGTACTCACTAAATCTTGGTGTATAACCAACAGCCTCACTATGTGGTAGTCATGGGATTTTGAGTGGTGACTAGTTAAAAAATAAAACAAAAACCTCTTATAGGGGAACTAAGTTATGGGAATGTGTGTGGGAAATTAGAGGAAGAATGCCCACAAAAAAATCCCAATGCTGATCCAAAAGGAGACTGAAATGCTAGGGCAGATAATTCAGTAAGGTCCATAGAGGAAGATAGCTGGGTTCCTGATATTAACATGCATGAATATGAGATATTCAGGCATGTGCCAGTGGGATGAAACACCAACCACATGGCACCTGATAAAGAAGCTGAACTCCATGTCAATAGAAAAGAAAATGACTGTGGATATAATTCTCCTGAGGGAAAAGGCTGGCATATTGCTGGCAAACAGACTTCACTGAACCTCTCTGGGGGCACTGGGAGTCACAATCTAAGTTTGATACCTGTGGCCTGTTAAGTTCTCCTTATCAGTAACCAAAGCAATTTGGAAAATACAATTAATATTTTGGACAGTGAATTCTTTATCAGTTTTGTTCCCTTTGATAAGTTTTATCCTATAAAGATGCACATTTTTTTCTGATACCCTGTCCAAAATAAAATAGTGGTATCACTGAGTTTAACATTCATATTTCTAAAGCATGACTCATAACTCATCAGTTCATCCCACGCAGCCAAATTAAGGTTAACTGTAAATTGAATTCTGTTACCAAGAAGAAGGGCCAGTTCGGTAAGTTCTTACCTTTCTAGTCTTTTGACATCTGCCAGATTGTGACACCAAGGTAGGTATTAGTAAAACTGCTGTTAGATACTGACTCTGTGGGTAAATAGTATGTCTGTTGATCTGGAAAGATCAATTGTGGGATAACAGTGAGAATCAAAACAGGGAATAAATGGAAAAAGAGGATGAACAAAATTATTACACACAGAAAAAGTGCTCAGATCATTGGATTTCAATCCAGTACAGAGTGTAATCACTTGTTTCCACAAGAAAGTATCATAACAAGAAAAAAAGAAATACTCTTGGCTATCTCTTTCAGGTCTAGTGCTGACTAATGGCTGATGTTTGGAGAAATTCCCCCAGACTTATTTTTTTCAGAAAAAGAAGAGTGAATTCGTGTTTATTTTCAAATACTCCCTAAAGACTTTACCTGAATAATCTGTTGGGGGAAAAAAAAAAAAAAAAAAGCAAAAAACTGATATAGTTCCCCCGATGACTCAAAGTATATGCAATTCCTGCAACTATCTCTGATTCATGTTTGTACATTGTGATTATCATTCTAATAATTTATTACCACATTTATTATTGTTTCCTCAAGTTTGCTTTATTTTGGGAAATATGCATAACTTTTATTTAAGATGCTATTACTCACAATCCCTGCCAAAATGTTCCTTAATATCTTCTTTCTTTACTTTTTTTTTCAAGTAGGAAGAATTTATTTTAAATGATTGATCGTGATAGATCTGTAAAATACAACTATTACATCACACCCAGACAAAAAAAAAAAACTTCAGAATGAGCAGCCTCAAAGTTTCTGCCTTATTATTTTTCTTCTTTTTAGAGAGACAGAGTGCACCTGCACAGGGGTATGGGTGGGAAGGGGCGGGTTAGAAGGGCAGAGGGAGAGGGAGGGAGAGAATCTAGAGCAGCCTCCATACCCAGCATGGAATCCTAGGTGGGGCTCAATCTCCCAACCCCGAGATCATGACCTGAGCCAAAATCGAGAGTCAGACACAACCAACTGAGCCTCCCAGGTGCCCCTCAAAGTTTCTGCTTTACAAGTCTTTTTTTTAATTTTCTATTTTTTAAGTTTTTATTTACTTATTTATTTTTTAATTTGACAGACAGAGATCACAAGCATGCAGAGAGGCAGGCAGAGAGAGAGGAAGAAGCAGGCTCCCCGCTGAGCAGAGTGCCCAACGCAGGGCTCGATCCCAGGACCCTGGGATCATGACCTGAGCCATTCAAGTGCCATAAGTCTTTTTTTAGAAACATCTCTCTTCCTGCTATTTATTAGCAAACATAACAAAGTGATTCAGTCTCTATAATGGTATTCTGACCTTCACATCAGGTACAGAAGAAACTACACTGGACTGTTCAGTTTCACACTCTAGCGTGTAGATCTACAAACAGCTAACCGTCCAACGAAAAGGTTCACTCCTTTAAGCCATTTATGTTTTTTAAATAGTTCTTAACCTAGGGCATCAGAGTGTGTTTGTGAACCCCATGAATGGAATTTTTTTTTTAGACTCTTTTTTTTTTTTAAAGATTTTATTTATTGATTTGACAGAGAGAGATCACAAGTAGACAGAGAGGCAGGCAGAGAGAGGGAGGGAAGCAGGCTCCCTGCTGAGCAGAGAGCCCGATGCGGGACTCGATCCCAGGACCCTGAGATCATGACCTGAGCTGAAGGCAGCGGCTTAACCCACTGAGCCACCCAGGCGCCCCCATGAATGGAATTTTAATTGCCCATGCAGTTTTCTGCCAAGTGGGTCCAGAACGATAAATTGCCAAACTTTATGGCAACTCAATTTCTCCATCTCCCTACTTCTGGTGGAGCCTGGAATTCCTTGGCTGGAGGCAGAACAACTCAGATATATGCCTAACTCTGTCTTCACATGATCTTCTTTTTATTTCTTTACTTTTTATAGGAGGTTGGCCTACACTTTTTTTTTTTTTTTCTTTTTGGGGACTGTGGGATTGGTCACATGGTAGAAATAGACCCAACGATTATAATGACTTGCTGTACAGTGGAAGTAGATGGATTTTGGATTCAGATATTCCAGAACTTAGAAGCTGTCACTGCATGCTACTGACTGCCTAATTCTCTACGCTAAGTCACTGACACATTCTGAACCTCAGTTCTTTCATGTTTAAAATGACAATAATAATAATTCCTTCTAATGATATTATTTAGTAAGATCCTCTGTGGAAAACAGGACCTTTACTGATACACAGCAGGAAGTCAGGTAATGATTGTTTCTTTCCCTTTCTCTCTTTAATAAATATACTGGTCTTACCAATATCTGACATCCAACAATATTCTAGGCACTATGGGAAGTAAATTACTGAAACACATTTTTCTCTCCTTAGACATCAGTAAAGGATATTTTATTCAATGAAATTTACATTTGAACTGTCACTGCCCTTGCAAATTTTGGTAGAGATGTAAAATATAACAATTGCTCTTTAATCAAGTATAACACATACAATTAGTGTCCAGAGCTATAAATATTAAATATTTCAATAATTTGGTGTATGCTGTATTCATACTTTCTGGGTCAGAAATTAAAACAAAAAAAGAATACTACCTCTTTCAATGTAAACTTTTGTCTGGTTATTTTAAAGAAATCTAGAGAGCTGACTAAAAATAATTGCTTGATTTGTTGATGAGTAGCTGATTTTCACTGAAAGTACTATAAAATTCAAACAATGTACCTGATTTAGAAATGATACAACCCCCAATTCTTCATATTTTAAATTTTAAATTCTTCAAACTCTTTCAACATTGAAATTAAGCTTGCATTATTCTAAAAAATAATAAAAAGGTAGCTCTGAATTCTGAACATTGTATTACCAATTAAAACACTGTTGGAAAAGAAAATTAGCAAGAGTACATGCAGGTTTATTTTGGGTTTATTAAACTAACATTTTGCTAGTGGGCACAAGAAATTACAAAAGCAGTCTTTTAGCTAATTAGCTCATTTTTAAAGATAAACCTCCTTTTCCGAAGTAAGTTTCAAATCGTTATGTTATGCAATTATAATGGTCACATCATTTTGGACCACCATGGATACTGTGAAAGACTTCTAGGATATATATTTTCCTTTCTTTAAACAATTAAATCTAATTTAGTTACAACTCCACTAATGCAAAAAGCAGAATATAAGAATCCCCATTTTAACACACATGTTAAACCAGAAGCAAGTAAAAATTACTATCTTAAAACAAGGAATTATAGGGCACCTGGGTGGCTCAGTGGGTTAAAGCTTCTGCCTTCAGCTCAGGTCATGATCCCAGAGTCCTGGGATCCCCACATCCGGCTCTCTGCTCAGCAGGGAGCCTGCTTCCTCCTCTCTCTCTCTCTCTCTCTCTCTCTCTCTCTCTGCCTTCCTCTCTGCCTACTTGTGATCCTTATCTGTCAAATAAATAAATAAATAAAATCTTTAAAAATAAATAAATAAATAATTAAAACAAAAACCATGAGGAATTATATGCCTTTATATAGAGCTTTGTATTCCAAGCTCTTTTTTATACTTAATATCATCTGATCCTCACAGAGACTATTATACCTGCCTTTACTATTTTTATTAGATGGTACTTCATTGGCCTTTTTTGTTTTTTGATTTGCGGAAAAACCGAGAGGATAGTACAGTTTCATGTATTAGGCCCACAGTTTTCTGCTGTTAGTGACATCTTATATTGGTATAATGCAATTGTTATAATTAATGATCAAAATTACTATATTATTATGAATTTAATCTATGTTTTCTTTAGACTTTCTTCATTTGTACCCAATGTCCTTTTTTTTTCTTTTTTCTTTTTCTTAATTTCAGGATCCCATCCTAGATAACATTCTCTATTTAGTTGTCATGTCTCTGTCTCTAAGCTCCTTCGTCTGTGGCAGTTACATGCACTTCCCTTGTTTTTGATGACCTTGACAGTTTTGAGAAATACTAGTCAGGTCTTTGTAGAATGTCCTACTCTTGGCATGTTTTTTTCATGCTAAAATTGGGGTTATCATTTTTTAGAAGAGTGCAAAGGTGAAAGTGTCATTTCACCACATCATATATACCATCAGCATGATTTATGAATGTTGAAGTTGGCCTGATCATTGATTGATACAAGGCAGTGTTCATCAGGTTTCTCCCTTATAAAGTTAGTGTTTTCCCCCTCTTTTATTACTGTACACCTTTGAAGCAAGACAATAGGCACAGACCATACCAAAAGAATGGAAAATTATGTACCTTTCCTTGAGGGTTCAGTATCTACATACATTATGTGGAATTATTCTGGATTGGAAATTTATCTTGTTTCTCCACATAGTAATTTATGCAATTATTCATTTATATCAGATTGAACTCAGATATACATTTTATACTTTAGGTTCTAATTCACTACAACCTAAAAAAAATGTTTTTATCTTGTTGCTCAAATTTTCCACCTGTCTACGTTTCCACCATTGGGAGCTCTTTCAGGTGGCTCCTGCAGTGTTTTGGAATACCTCAATGAATGTCTTAAAAAAAAATTTTTTTTTAATGCTTTCTTACTTTTCAGTACTATAAGATGCTCCGAACCCATCCTGTATATTTCCCCTTCCATATATGTCCCAGGCCTAAAAACAGCTATTTCTCCAAGGATCCTAGCTTCGTTTGGTTAGAAAATGGTATTAGAAACCGAGATAAGGGCATTAGGCATGCTGGTAGCTAGTGGGGCATCATTTGTTTTAGGCTTTCAGCTGACAGGGCAAATATATTCAATTTAATACTAATGTATTTACACATACATCTATAAATATTTCTATATGTAACCATTTGTGTCTATATTAACATAAACATGAATTTATATTGCTCACCACTGATCATTTTACTGTCTTTATCTTTGTGATTCCCAGAATGTCATATATTATAGTCATATAATATGCAACTTTTTAATACTGGCTAATTCTGCATATTAATATATGTTTAAGTTTCCTCTGTATTTTTTCACATGTTCATAGATGCCTTTAATTGCTCAGTAACATTCCATTATAAGCATGTAACACAGTTTGCTTATTAATTCAGTTATTGAAAGACCTCCTGGTTGTTTCCAGTTTTTAAAATTATGGATTAAAGTGCTGTAAATCTTTGTGTCCTAACTTTTCTGTGAACATAGGTTTTCAAATTAAATAGGTAAATATGAGCATGATAATTGGGTCACATGGTAATACTCAGTTTGGCTTTGAAAAAGGCTACCAGAATGTTTTTCAAAGTGACTGTGCCATTTCACATCCCCACAAGCAATGAATGATTTCCTTTATTGTCCCTATTGCCTCATATCCTCACCAGCATTTGGCAGAGTCAGATTTTTGGATATCAGCTATTCTAATAGGTGTGTAGTGGTAGCTCATTGTTTTAATTTGTTATTTCCTGTTGACCAAATATGTTGATCATGATTTCATTTCTTTACTTGTCATCTGTATAGCATCATTGGTGATGCGTTTGTTCAGATCTTTGCAAATTTTTTATTTAGTTTTTTTTTTTATTATTGTTGAGTTTTAAGGGTTCTTTGTATATTTTGGATTCAAGCCTTTTATCAGATACATGTTTTGCAAATATTTTTTCCCAGTCTATGGCTTGTCTTTTGATTCCCTTAATAGTGTCTTTTATATAGTAGAAGTTTTTAAATTTTAAGAAAGTCTAATTTATTAATTTTTTTTTCAAAAATCATGTATTTGATTTATCTAAACATTAATCAACATATTGGATTTCCAATAGATTTTCTCCTCTGCTTTTTTCTAGAAGTTTCTTGATTTAAATTTAGGCTCATGATTCATTTGAGTTAATACTTTCGTGGAATGTGTGATGTCTATGTCTAGATTCATTTGTCTGCATATGGACATCCAGTTGTTCCAGGACCATTTATTAAAGAGATGATCAATTCTCCATTGATTCACCTTTGCTCCTTTGTTAAAGATTAGTTGATTATATCTGTGAGTCTATTTCTCAGGTCTCTATTCTGCTACATTGATTTATATGTCTATTCCTTCACCAATCCATACTGTTTCGATTACTGTGTCTCTATACGTCTTAAAGTTCTCCAGTTTTGTTCTTCTTCATGACTATGCTGGCTATTTCATGCCTATTGTCTTTCCCTGTAAACTTTAGAATCAATTACCGAAAGCCATGAAATAGCTTGCTGGAATTTTTATTTTTATTGTGGTGTGATCAAATTGGGAAAAACTGACACATTATCAATATTAAGTCTTCCAATCCACGAATATAATTATCTCTCCATTTATTCAATTCCTCTTTAACCCCTTACTGGAATTTTATATTTTTCCACACATAAATCTTGTACGAATTTTATAATATTTGGATGTACATTTATTATATATTTATACATTTTAAAGTGTTCTAGATATTTGGCACTATTCTATATGGTGCCACATTTTAAATTTCAAATTCCAACTGTTCATTGTTGGTATAAAGGGAAGCAATTAACTTTTACTTATTAACCTTATATCCTGCAACCTAATGCTGTAACTATATATTTATTCCAGGAGTTTCATTTTTTGTTTGTTTGTTTTTGTTTTTGCTTTCATTTTTTGTTTTTGTTGATTCCTTGGGATTTTTCCACACAGATAATCAAAGACAGTCTTGTTTCTTTCATTCTGAAATATATACTTTTTTATCTTATTGCACTAGTTAGCACTTCCTATACAATGTTGAGTAGGAGTAGTGAAAGAGAACACCCTGTGTTTGTCGTTCCTGATCTTAGGGAAAAACCATCCAATTTCTCACCATTAAGTATGATGTTAGCTGCAGGACATTTAAAGATACTCTTTATCAAGTTAAAGAAGTTCTCTTTATTCCTAGTTGAGTTTAATTGTGAATGGGTGTGGATTCTTTTCCAATGCTTTTTTCCCCATCTATTGTTCTTTTTTTTTTTCTTTCTTTAATCCATTGGTATGGTAGATCACTTTGATTGATTTTCAAATGTTAAATTGTCCTTATATACCTAGAATAAATACCACCTGGTCATAGTGTATAACTATTTTTATGCCTAGTTGGATTTAATTTCTTAATATAGTTGAAGATACTTGCATGTAAGTTCATAAGCAATATTAGTCTCTAGTTTTCTTTTCTTTCAATGTGTTACCTGGTTTTAGTATTAGGGTACTTTTGATACTATTGAATGAATTAGGGAGATTTCCTTCTGCTTCTATTTTCTGGAGGAGACTGTAAAAAATTTTTCTTTCTTCCTTGAATGTTTGGTAGAATTTATCAGTGAAACCATCTCAACTTGGTGCTTTCATTTAGCTCAGTTGGCTAAGGTGAGTAATTATTGTTTCAATTTCTTTAATATATTATAGGTTCATCCAGAGATCTATTTCTCCTTTTTGAGTTTTGGTGGTTAGCTTTTCAAGGAATTCACTCTTTCTGTCTTAGTTGTCACATTTATGGGCACAGACTTGTTTATGATTATCCTTTGTTTTCATTTTCATGTATGTGAGATCAGTGGTGATGACAACTCTTTTAGGGATAATATTGGTAACATGTGTCTTCTCCCTTTTCTTGGTTAATTTGGCTAAGACATTGTCAATTTTATTTATATTTTTAAAGAATCATCTTCTGGTTTTGTTGATTTTTCTCTACTTTTTCCCGTTTTCATTTTTAGTTATTTCTGCTATAGCTTTGATTATTTCTTTTCTTATTTTTTTTTTCTGTTCACTTTAAACTCAAGTTATTCTTCCCTCATTAGGTTCCTAAGGTAGAAGCTTGGATTATTTATTTATAATATATTCACTAAATGCAACAAGTGCTCCAATAATTACTGCTTTTGCTGTATCATACAGATTTTTGATGAGTTGCTTTTTCATATTCATTTAAAAATGTTTTTAAATCTCACTTGGGACTTCTTCACGGGTAGTGCAGGTACCTTAAAATAGTGTATAATTTCCAATTCCTCCCGTCAGCCCTTTATAACATTGTTGTCATTCATTTCATTAATCAATACGGTGTAATCATCAAATACACTGTTGTTATTATTTCGAGCAGTTGCCTATTAGATTAATTATAAATAATTAAAATAAAATACTTTAATTTATTCCTTCTTTGATGATCTTTCTCTCTTTATGGAAATCAGAGTTTCCAAACTGCATCATTTTCCTTCTCCATTAACTTTTTTGTTTTTTACCATTTCTTACAATATATGTCTACTTGGTGATGAATCCCTTGATTTTTGGTTTCTCTGAGAAGTTACTTTATTTCCACTTCAATTTTGAAGAACAATTCTGATGGATATAGAATTTCAGTTTAGTGCTTGTCTTTCGACATTTTAAATATTTCACTTCACTTGCTTCCTATTTACCTGTTTTTAAAACAGAAGTCAGTGTAATTCTTATTCTTGTTCCTCTGTAAGTATGTTTAAGTGTTTTGACCAGTTGATAGCTCTGGTGGCCTCTGCTCCTGGTGTGCACATCTTGACTATGATTCTCTATATTTGCCTGTCTTTCCAAATTTCTGAGTTGTGGTTTGCCTAGTAACATCAATTCCCTGAGAGGTTCAAGAAAACTCATTGATTTCAGTTTGTTCAGCTCTTTTCTTGTAGCACAAGAACGACGATTTCACAGCTCTAACTACACTGGAGCCAAAACTGGAAGTTATATATTTACTTTCAATATGATAAAACCCAAGTCATTCTTGCTTTCACCTTTCTATGCAACCAGTCTTGTCATTTTTACCTAGTAATTATTTATTTTTCTCCTTTATCACTTCCCCCAGATCAAGGATCGATTTCCATCCTGTCCATGTTTGCTGTCATTCTCTCCAACTTATACTCCATATGGAAGCTTGCTAAGTGGCTTCTTATTAAAGGTAAAATCCAGGAACAGAGAATTTTCCCCAAGACTACCACAGATTCTCTCTCTGGCATCTGGTTGCCTTTTCAGCACTCCCATATTCCAAACTTACACCTCTAGTTGCAAAATTTAATGAAATATAACATACTACCCCAACTATTCCAGAACAACATTAACACCTTAGAATAATTTAATTCCATGTAGTAGCCTTTTATTTGTCACTATTTTAGGTATTTTACATACTTTTCTAACCCTAAAGGACTCTATTTTTTCATACTAACATATATCCAAAAATTTACCACTTTTGATCTTCATTCTTTTACTGCCTGAAATACATTAAAAAAAAAAATCCTTTAAGGACATTCTGCTGGTGGTAAATCGTCTATTGTTTGAAATGTCTTTATGATACCTTCTTTTTTGATGAGCACATTTGCTAGGTCTAAGATTCTAACCTAGCAACCATTTTCTCTTAACTGATTGGATGTATAATTTTTCTGTCTTCTGACTTCTACTCTTATTTACAAGAAATCAGCCACCATTCCACATGTAAACTGTTATTTTTTTCCCCTTTCCTTTTAACATCTCTCCTGTTTCATTGTAGCTCTACAATATATTTTATCATTTCTTTAGTTTTATTTTCCACTTCACTAATTCTCTCTCTAGTGGTACCCGATATACTATTAAAGTTAAATTTATTTATTTTATTTTATTTTAAAGATTTTATTTTTTATTTATTTGACAGACAGAGATCACAAGTAGGCAGAGAGGCAGGCAGAGAGAGAGGAAGGGAAGCAGGCTCCCTGCCAAGCAAAGAGCCTGACACGGGCTCGATCCCAGGACCCTGGGATCATGGTCTGAGCCTAAGGCAGAGGCTTTAACCCACTGAGCCACCCAAGTGCCCCAAATTTATTTATTTTAATGTGTTACATTTTATCTCCTAGAAGTCTTTGCCACCTTTAATAATCTGCTTATCTTTACTCATCTTTTCCAATCTCTATTTCTTGGGTATACTTATTTTTATTTTGTTTGATAATTCTAATATTTGCAGCATTTTGGATTTGATTATACTTTCAGTTGTTTCTACTATCTTGCATTTATCATAGCTTGTTTACTTATATATTTGATTAAACTTCTCCTTTTCTTTAGAAACTTACCCATCATAATCTTTTGGGTCCTAAAAATGTGGGTTCTTCTTAAGTGATTTTGCATTTGTTTTTATCAGTTGCTTGGGTCTATAGTAGTTTGGGTCTCATTTTTAACCGGGCTTGAGAATTTACAAATTACTTAGACATAAGAATTTAGGCAACAAATCCACATGAGTGCTAGAATAACTTCCTTTCTTCCTTTTTCCTTTCCTTCTTTCCTTTTTCCTTTCAGCACCAAAGATTTCAAACTCACGCATTTCCTTTTTCTTTTCCTTTGTAGTTCACATTTTCACTGAGTGTGTAGTTCTTTGTGTACATTTTGTAGCAGTATCTCTCATCTGAGACATGTGCTAGACTTTGTCCTCTGTACCCCAATCCCAGAAGGCCATACAGTTTTTGCTAACATTTACTTAATTTAGCAAACACTTTAATGTTGAAAGCTCATTTCAAGCTCCATTTATCATCCTTGTTTGTTGTGATTTAATTCGTTTTTAGTGTATTACTATCACTTTGATTTATTTTTATTTTTTATTAGTTTTTGCTGGGAATGGCCAGCAATCCCTATACCAACCAATGAAAGATTACTCCAGACTTTGCTGTGAAAGAGAGGAGAAGGCAAAGGGCTCTTCTCTTCTCCCACTTTTACTGGTCCTTCAGAATAATCACAAATCCTTATCACTGTTTCTCCTGCATGGAATGTGTGACTTACTGAAACTGGGAGGATTCATTTACTGGAAAGAAACAATATGCCAATCTGCTAGTTCTAGGAGTTCTGCTAAACATAGCCTGAAAGACAAGGCACACATCTCTTAGATCACAGGTTGGCTGTTTGGGCTAAGAAAGCTTCAGGGAAGCCAACTCGCCAAGTATTCCTATGGTAGAGTGGTCACACAGGCCACTTCCAAAGGCCTACCCCTTCTCTGAAACATTCCTTGCCCTCAGCGGCCCCCATGTTACATTTTAGCAAGCCAAGTATTATGGCTGATTTAATGATACACATTAACCCCAACATTTTAAAAAAGTTTATTATTTTTTAAAGCTTATTATTTGTTTAGTAATCTCTACATCTAGTGTGGGGCTCAAACTCACAACCCCAAAATCAAGAATTTCATGCTCTTCTGATTAAACCAACCAGGTGCTCCTTTACTGTATTACTCTTAATTTTTATTTTTATTTTAAATGCAATGTCCTGGATCAATTTTTCTGATGGGAAAAATGATCCAAGTAACAAGTAACCGAACACTGTTGGTAATGGAATGTCCAAATTACCATACAATACATATGTTAATGATGAGGGAACAGAAGGCTGGCTGAAGACAAAGTGGAAGCTGACACCTGTAACCCCACAACCCAATCCAGAGTGGGCCAAGTGTGACATTCTTCCCTGAATCTCCCAAGTATCTTAATGTTAATGCCTTGCTAGAGGGGGGGAAAAACAACCTTAACTTGACAATGGCAGGGCCTCCCTTATCTTCTAGGTCCTCCTTAGCATATGAAAGTTCTTTTGAGACCTCCCTTTTGTCCTTACTGCCCCCTCTCCCAACTTGTAGGTATACAATGGGCTATTCCTCAGGACCCTGGTGCAGCTCTTTCTATACTAGGATCCTGTCCATATGCTTTAATAAAATCACTTTTTACACCAGAGATGTCTCAAGAATTCTTTCTTGGTGTTGGCTCTGGACCTCACTTACATTCTAAAACTTCATCATTAACAATTTGGTTTTACATTTAAACAACTTTGTGTGCATGCAAATAATATTGATTTACTATGATTCATTCTTTCTATCACTTATTTTATGATGTAGACTACCTGATTTGAAATCCTGCCTTTTTATTTAATCTTTCTATGCTTCAATTTCTCTCTCTTCATGGAGATTAATAGTAATACCTGACTTGTACGGTTCATTTGAGGATAAAATGCATTAATATGTAAAAGATGTAGTTCCTATCATATATAAAGTAGTATTTACATGTGAACTATTACTATTCTTTAATTATATCTAAACTTAGGGAATTCTTTCTATTCCAGAGGGCTAATATCTACTCAACTATGTCATGCTATCTGTTCAAACCTTTACTTTTTCATGTATAAATATTTAATCAGTTCATGCTTCTATACATTTTAATATACAGAATAATGTCTGAGTTTCAAATAATTATTTCCCTAAATAGTTAAATGTTTTTACAGTCAATAAGTTTTTTTGTGCTTGTTCTTAGATTGAATTATTTTAAAGAAGGTCTTTCTGGGTGTTCCAATTTTGTCTAGGTTATGATAATTGCAGAATATTACATTGGATTCCACTCATTTTCTGACTTGGATTTCAAGTGGGACTTTAAACACAACTAACAGAATGGAATCTAAGACATTGTTAGAATCTTAATGCTGAAAAGAATATTGGCCTCAGATGTGTTAGCCTATGAACTGAGCATGAGGCAAAATGGAAATGAGTTCCTTTTTTTTTTTTTTTTTCTTTTTAGAGAGAGATCACAAGTAGGCAGAGAGGCAGACAGAGAGAGAGGAGGAAGCAGGCTCCCCGCAAAGCAGAGAGCCTGACGCAGGGCTCGATCCCAGGACCCTAGGAACATGACCTGAGCTGAAGGCAGGGGCTTTAACCCACTGAGCCACCCAGATGCCCCAGAAATGAGGTCTTCTATTCCTAATCTAATTTCACCTTACTGTACCTTATTTTCTGAAATTCCTAATGTGTTTAAACAATTATTTGAAAAGTCATTGTGTAAGATATAATACCCTAGGTCTGTGCAGTGCTCAATTTGGGATCTTTTATCTTGTGTACTCCCCACCCCCCTCAGATTTGTGAAAAGAATAGCCTCTTTTAACTCATGGTTGATATCCCAGATTAAGAGAAATGATTCACTCCAGACCTGAATTATACTTCTGATTTAAGTAATTTTTTCCCCTCTCAGTTCTAATTTTTGTCTGTTGAGTCCTAAGAAGTATGCTAAGAAGTTAAATAGTTTAGTTATGGGGCATTCCCTTATCCCTGAGCGAATAGTTGAAGATATGTTTGATTTCCGAAATTATTCATAAGATTCTTTGTCATGCTGTTGGGTCCCCCCAAAATTGGGTACCCCAATAATGGGTCCGTGATTAAAGGAACGAGACTGATACAAAGCAAAAGTCAAGCAAAGCTTTATTTCACGCCAAGCATCAAGAATCAAACCGACCGTCAAACAGACTGGTCGGACCGTCCCTTACAGAGAGGACGACCCCTCCCTGCTTTCCAGACTAACTTTTATAGAGCAAAGGCCATGTGGTTGCGCCTGGCCACACACAGGTGGCCAATGAAATTGTAACACACAGAGAAAGCTGCACAGTCATGCTAGGTGACCAACTGAATTACAATTTACCCTAGTAGACATTTGAACCAGCCTATCACGTAGTTCAGAACTGGTGCCCAAAAGGTGCTAAAAGGGCGGGGCCCATACTCCTTGGTAGCTAGGAGACAGTATGAGTCCCCACTGATTGAATACCTCCACCTGGCCTGACCCACCCTGTACTTGGACTTTGTTACCTGGGACTGCTTTCCCGGACTTGTTTTAAGTAAATTCCCCTAGGGGCTGGGGGAGGGGGCGGAGGGGGAGAGCAGGGACAATTTAACTTTAATGAAAGCCTCTTGCTAAATATGTCCTTACAATGCCATATTTCAGAAGCATATAAAGACATACTCAATTTCTATGTTTTGAGCCCATTTTCCAACAGCTCTGTACCTTTAATAAATAATAGTCACTTCTTATGCTACTTTCTAGGCTTATAGAATCATAAAGAAGAATTCTCCCAAAATCGCTCATAGTTTATTAGTAATAGGGATAAATACTATATTTTAGATATGAAAATTGTCAAAAAACCAACATTGTAAAATTGTGTTACTGCAATAACCACATATGGAAATGAAAGCTGAAGTCAAAGCAGCATATCACATATGTCCTAAGAGTTTGCTGAGTGCTCTTAACCATTTAAAAAAAAATAAAGTAAACATAAATCATAAAAAATATCCTCACTGTAGTCTCTTTATTTTCTTTTTATATTTTTTGAAGTACTTAATTAGCCTTGAGACAATTCAACAGGCAATTGGGAATCTGAACTCCTTCATATTTCTTTAGTATAAATGCTAAGGAGAGAATTTGACATTTTAAATAGAAATATAGAAGGAGGAAAAATATCCCTAAAATAATGAAAAAAAAGCTTATATATAAACATTTATGAAAACTGTTTATAGTCATATTGAGGAGTTCATACTTCCTTTGGAGATTAAAAACCATCTACAATCACAAAAGCGTTTAGAAATGCCTTAGATACTTCAGGTGTAATGGGTAAGTGCTCATTACTCTTGAAAAATGTCTTGATATGCATAGCATTGCATTTACTCATTAAAATTGACTATATGCATTTAAGTTTCCTAATGACACATTTTCTTTCCACAAAGTCATTCCCTAGGATGAAAATCTCACTGCTACCCTACAAAAATGCGTTTGCTTAAAAGTAAAGATGGATCACTTTTGTTTAAAAATCAATTTAGATGTTCTGGGGAAAATTGTATCATTGCTGCAATTCACACCTGTCAAAAATCACTGGTTTCTCTAAAAGGAAAACAAAGCTGACAGATTTGAAGACAATTTCTGTATATGAATATTCAACTGCATTTTTCTGCACACTGTGGTTAATCATATCCTAATTTGTCACTTAAAATATTTTAATACAACAGCTGTGATCTTTAGGCACAATATGTTAAATAGAAATATACAAGAAACATGATATTCTTCACAATTCTTAGAAAGTACACATATTTTTTTTCCTGAAAGTAATCTGAAAAATAAGTCAATTTATGCTACACTCTCAGATCTTACATGAGTATAGAATATTAATCTTCTATCAAATACTTGTTTTTTGATACAATGAAAAGTCTGGATATTTTCAAAAATCAGTATTCTAGATATAGCAGGGTAGAATAGTAAGAATTCTACTTCAAAAATGAATATGCAATTTTCAATAAATTTTTTTTCTCAATATAGTACAGCTTTGGTCAAAGCACACTGTAAACCTATGACCATTTTTTAAATACAAAAGATACAAGACAAACAAAGGAAAGTAAAACAAATGGTGTTTAAAGAATGGATGTAAAAATTTTTTTTTAAGATTTTATTTATTTATTTGACAGAGAAATCACAAGTAGGCCGAGAGGCAGGCAGAGAGAAAGGGGGAAACAGGCTCCCCACTGAGCTTAGAACCCAGTGCAGGGCTTGATCCCAAGACCTGAGCCAAAGGCAGAGGCTTAACCCATTGAGCCATCCAGGGGCCCCTAAAGAATGGATGTAATTTTAAAATGTTACTAAGAATACATAGCCTTGATTTAGACTTTGCCGTTAATAATCATGTAACAAATTCCACGGAGGCTGTGAAAACCAAGAGCATTTCATGGAAATGTATTTTATTCCTATCAAAATCTCATTTTAAAATTGGAACATTTTAAAAGTAACACCTAATCTGGAAATGCTTGGGAAACAAAAAAAGTTTATCCCCACGCAACTGACAAGAGGCTGCTTGTTACATTCATAGCAGAAGAAGATGGGGAATGATCTGTGTCCACACCTTAGAGGCTCTTAGATTTCAAACTAGGGACTGTTTACACCCGAGACTCAAAGAATGGTAGCTAAGTTTTCTAGCTAACACTCAGCAGCCTGAGACTCAGATGGACTGCTCTTAACACAAAAGAAAAGAAAGATTTCTCCTTGCCTCCGGGAAGAATGCAGAGATCACACCATATACAGAAGGATAACACTGAGGTTTAACTTTCTTATTATGATATGGATTCCTAGTTGATGGGAAGAATCTTTTTGAAAAGCTGGGTAGGAAAGTGTTGCTCCTGCGGTTTCCAACGATCCCTGTGGGATTCACCCCTGTCAAGGTGCAGGGCTCTGGAAACAGAGCCAATTACTTTCTTGGAAGTTCAATATAGTGTGCTATCTAATGTTGTTAGGGAGAAACACCACCTGCAGTTTGTGATGGAGAAAGAACAGCAAAAGTACGAGGAGGCAAGCTAAAGTGAGTCCGGCTGCAGCCCTGTTTCTAAATACATCCCTGTCAAGCCCAGGGCCGCGGGCCTGGCCAGCTCCTGGCAGGCAGATTTAGCCAGTAAAATACAGCAGGCCACTTTTAGACTCTGTTTATTTACATATTCGACAGAAGGAAGCAAAAGGAGACAATGCACGCTCGGAAAGAGTGGAACTGAAACAGAAGGACCTCAGTGATACTGCAGTGCAAGTTTGGGGGTGTGCTCACTAGTTTCCCCCTAAAATACCAATGAAATAATAAGGTTTTTTTTAAGATTTTATTTTTTTTATTTGACAGACAGAGATCACAAGTAGGCAGAGAGGCAGGCAGAGAGAGCAGAGCAAAGAGCCCGGCGTGGCTCAGGGCTAGATCCCAGGACCCCGAGATGACCTGAGCTGAAGGCAGAGGCTTTAACCTACTGAGCCACCCAGGCGCCCCTAAATAATAAGTTTTTAGTGATACACTTAGTGCCTAGCTTGTGATTTTCCTTTTCTCCTCTACATACCATTTTTTCCTTTACCACCATCAACACACACACAAATAGAGAAATATGAGCATAAACATATTAAAATTGATTTAAAATACCGGAACTGCCATGGAACCAGTACAAATTTCTCCATGTAGATAAATATGTGACTTTAAAATCAAATTTATGGGGGTGCCTGTGTGGCTCAGTCGGTTAAGCGTCTGCCTTCAGCTCAGGCATGATCCCAGGGTCCTGGAATCGAACCCCGAATCGGGCTCCCTGCTCAGTGGAGATCCTGCTTCTCCCTCTGCCTGCTGTTTCCCTGCTGCTTGGGTGTGCACTCTCTCTCTCATCTTCTGCCTAATAAAGAAATAAATTTTTTTTGAAAAATAAAAAAATAAAACTTACAAATATAAGTAATAATGATTATATTAACACAAAGCAATTTTAAGGCCATATCTCACTGTAATAATTTCCCATGTTATGTATCATCATTGAATAGACTGGGAAAGAAAAAATGGTTACAATTTTTCTTTTCTTTTTTCTGAATCTATGCTTGATTAAAAATGGAACTACCACATGATACAGCAAATCCCACTTCTACTTACATATCCAAAAGAACTGAAATCTGAGTCTCAAAGAGCTCTCATGCTCATATCAACATGATTCACAATAGCTGAGGTATAGAAACAACTCAAATGTTTATCAAAGCAAATGGGTAAAGAATATCTTGTGTACACATGCAATGGAATATTATTCAGCTTAAAAAAAAAGAAATTCTACCATTTGCGATAACATGGATGGACCTGGGAGCTACTATACTAAATGAAATGTTAGTTACATTAGGACAAACATAATAATAATTCCACTTATATGAGGTATCTAAAGTAGTCAAACTTAGAGAAGCAGAAAGTAGAATGGTGGTTGCCAGAAGATGGGGAGAGAGGAAGTAGATAGTTATCATTCAGTGGGTATAAATTTAGTTATACAAGATAAATAAATTCTTGATATCTGCTATAAAATACATACATGATACATGCCTATAGTTAATACAGTGTTGTTCACTTAAAAGTTTGTTAAGTTTTGGTCTCATGGTAAGTGTTCTCACAACAATAGCAAAAAAGCAAAGGGACACAAAACTTTTGGAGGTGATGGGTATGTTTATAACATTGTTTGAGATGATGGTAAACTGGATGAATGCATATGTCCAAATTCATCAGATTGTGTAACATTAAATATGCAGAGTATTTTGCATATCATTTATACCTCCATAAGGTTTTGCATATCATTTATATTTTGAGTATTTTGCATATCATTTATACCTCCATAAAGTTAATCTCTTTCCTTAAAGAGATTCAGTCTATTTGTTCAACCTTTCAAGTAGCATTTTGACTTGCTTTTGCTAATAGAACATGCCAGAAGAGATAGGGTGCCAGTTATGAGGCCTGAGAGTCTTTGTGTGTTTTCTTCTCTCTTCCTTAGAACTCTAATTGATACTATCATGTGTGGTCAGATGCCACTGTCACCAAAAATATCTGTATGACACCATCCAATGGACAACTGACCTATAGTTGCATGAGGAAGGCTGCTGAGTTCAGGTTTGCCCAGCTGAGTCCAGCCCTAAATAATGAACTAAATGCATCAGTTGTTTTCAAGCCGTAAGTTTTCATCTGGTTCATTATATGGCAAAAGGTAACTAACATGGACACATATTCACTCTAGTAGCAGGAAGGGGTTTTCTATCAAGGGGTACCTTTGGGGGCATGGAAAAGAGTTACCTAATATCTGAGGGATTTCCCAATTTTTCATGTATGTTCAAGTAAAAATAGTTTTGTAAATTCCAAAATTAGTCGCTGCAAATGGGAAAAGAAAAAAAAAACTTAACAACTTTCTTCTTTTGAAAGTAAATATTCAGTGTTTTCATTTCATTCTATTATTTGCATGAATGACATTCTAGTACTGCAGCAATGATCAAAAGAAGTACAAGAAGTATAGTGGTGATTTTATTAAAATTCATACAATGTTTTTGACTATTCTTAATGACTCTATGCATCTCAAGCTGTGACTTAAAAAACAAATGATAAGAAAGTCTACTCAATTTTTTTTTTATTGTATAATGAAAGTCAGTGACCTGCAGGAAGTAATTTAATGAATTGAGATATGGATTTATAGGTGATGGTATAATCGCTTTTAAACTTTTCCACTCATTTTAGTAATAGGATTATACTGGATCTTGAATGACAGGGCTTTTTTGTGTCTTGAATTTTATTACTTAATAATTACAGATAAAATGTTAAGTGAAACATATAGTATATATTTTTTAGGGATTTAATAAGTTTTTTGAGATTTAATTATTTGAAATGTATTTTTTATATGTAATTAAGAACAACTTGAGGGCACCTGGGTGGCTCAGTGGGTTAAGCCGCTGCCTTCGGCTCAGGTCATGATCTCAGGGTCCTGGGATCAAGTCCCACATCGGGCTCTCTGTTCAGCGGGGAGCTTGCTTCCCTCTCTCTCTGCCTGCCTCTCTGCCTACTTGTGATCTCTCTCTCTCACTCTGTCAAATAAATAAATAAAATCTTAAAAAAAAAAAAGAAAAAAGTTTCAAGTAAGAAATCAGGTCTTGCTTTAGGCAATATTAAACATTACAACAGTAAAATATACTTAAAATTAAGCATAGTAAATTATTTTCTCTTGAAATATTATAATTTACTTTTTGTGAAGGTATTCCTACTCAATGGAAATAATTGAAATAACAGACAAGAAATGAAAACCAATAAAATCTCATCACTTGGAAATATCAAGTGATTATCATTCTAGATATCCCTTTATACACACACAGAAAAATTCTATCTCCCTCTCTCTATATATTAGCTAGCTAGCTATCATCTATCATCTCTTATTTCTCTCTAATAAATATATATGTTTATATATTATTTATATTCTGAAAGAGTCACGTTTTTCCTTCTTTTTACCTATTTGCAGAGCTGTTTTCTCTAATTTCTAGTTCCTTCTAACTTCTGACCACATGGAAAACATACCCACTTTGTGTTTCTCTCCACACTATGGCAAAAGACTTTAGTGAGAATTTCCAGAATTTTCTCTTTCATTTTTTTTATTTTTTGCAACTTGTCAGTGTGGCTCATAGGGGGTTATGTGAGAAGCATCAGCACTTTTTTTTCTAAAATCCTCCAGTCCTTTCACTGGCAACAATTTTCAACATATCTGGCATAAGGTCAAGTTCTTTTCATTATTTGTTTACTGGTGACTTTTTTTTATGGTATGTGAGGATCATTTCATTAAGTATTGTAATCAAGAATATTTATAATAGACATTCAAAACAGTTTAAATTATAATTGGATTACTACTTAAGATTCAATCAATATTGAACAAGTATTATTTATTAAGCATCATGGCAATAAAACTGAAAAAATATAAAGTGTTACTCTAGACAGAAGCATAGTCAACACTTGCACTTTTTCCAGGAGAAAAGTTCATATAATTGAGTATTTGTGATATGTATTCTTTCTAATATGTAATTTTAGAAGGCCATTGCCTTTTAATTTAGTTCTGAGATTACCACAAAATTTTTTCCTTTATTGTGTTATACTTTTTATTCTCTACATTTTTTATGATTGTAAATCTTATGGAAAAAACAATGTTTATCGTATTTTGAAGTGGGTTAGTATTGCACTTAGGGGATATATAGTTGAGAAATTGCTATCAGCCATAGCTAGTTTGACAACAAAAGTGCTTCAACAACTCAAGGGATAATTAATTAATTTCTTCTTAAGCAGAAAGAAATATGAGGAATAGACTATAGTAACTAAAATTGAACACCCTACACCCTTATATTGTATTCAGCTCATCCTGACTGTTGAAATTAAGTCAATTCATCAGACAAGGCAAATAGATAAGCCTAATCCTTAATCTTAGAGACACTTAACTGATTTTTTAAAAAAATTGCTTTTCCCTATTTGAAGCACATTTAGGTTTTATGCCTTAAACTGTTATTGAGTAGAGAATACAATGCTAATGATGAGCTATGAAAATTAGCTCAGAAATGAATGATTTTCTTTCAATTAGTATTCTAACTTAGTAAGAAAATTATTTAGTTGAAGACTTGATTATGGGTTCAATCACAGAACTTTTGACAACTGTGAGAATGTGTCATCAAACTTTCAAGAGCTGTGGAAGGTCTAAGATTTTACCTACAGGCAAGCTAACAGGGAACCCGCCACAGTTTCAGAGAAGTTGACAGAAGACACGGGACTTTTGGGTCAGGCAGAGACATTATCACTCACGTCACAGCAAGTAACATACACTTCATGTTTGTGCTTCCTTCTCCTTCAAGATGGGTGGTGACACAGAGTGGCTCAGTTAAATGCTGGACACACATTAGGTTTTGGGTCACAGATAAGGAACCTTAGCTTTTTTATAATGGGTGTAAGCAAAATGCCTTAAAGGGTGGCATTATTTTTACTAAATTGGAGAGCAAATAAATTTGTCTTCTGCTTTAGCAGGAGACACCATCTCTACCGTCTAAAATGTTTCATTATATAAACAAATTTGAAAAGACAATTCAGAAAAACAACCTGTCAGTGTCTCTGCTTGTAACACAAGAGACCTAT
The DNA here is from genome assembly GCF_010015895.1 of Lontra canadensis. Classification (NCBI taxonomy): domain Eukaryota; kingdom Metazoa; phylum Chordata; class Mammalia; order Carnivora; family Mustelidae; genus Lontra; species Lontra canadensis. The sequence goes on along the minus strand of NW_022631009.1, from coordinate 11,035,880 downwards.
AGAACATTTTTTCTCAACAAAATGTTGTATCTGAGCATAAAAGATTCTTACTACTACTTCTGATAAACAAAACAACCGTGTTCAATTTGAGCTATAGTATAAATCTGGCAGTATGCATTAATAAATTGAGATTAAGAATTTAGATATTTAAGGACACCTGGTGGCTCAGTCAGTTAAGCCTCTGCCTTTGACTCAGGTCATGATCTCAGGGCCCCGGGATCAAGTCCCTCATCAAGCTCCTTGCTCATCGGAGAGATTGCTTCTCCCTCTCCTGCTGTTACTCCTGCTTGTGTACTCTCTCTCTGACAGATAAATAAATAAAATATTTAAAAAAAAGAATTTAGATCTTTAATTGATTTTTATTTCCTCTTAGATAGTCATGACTAACTCAAGCTCCCAATGTAACAGCTAAGTTATATAGTTTTAACCTTAGCTACTTTCACAGGAATGTGTCAAGAACTTTAAATGTTCTGAGATTTTACCTCATTTACAAGTTAAAAAATTATACTGACCCACTTCCATGAATGCTGGTAGACAGCACAAGACTACTAGCTCAGAGATAAAGGGCAGTTTATTACTTACAGCAATAGCAGTGGGCAGAGTAACAATTATTTTTTAACTGATTCCCCAAGTTTCAATCCCTACACAGTGATGTCAAAAGACCAAGTGATACCTAAACACAAAATGGGTTACATAAGAGAGAGCTTAGGGAACCCAATTATTTGATAATGACTTGTAAGTATGTCTGTCCTTTGCCTCTGAAGTGGATATTATCTCTATTTTTGAAGGCTATCCAATATATAAACATTCTTGAAAGCATCCAGGAGAAAGGGCAATTAGATCCTTACTTAAAAGATACGCAAATATGTGAAAGACCCACAGAAATTGTCTTCCAACAATGAGTTGCTATAAATCATGAATCATGAATAACAGAATTCTATACTTTAAATATTCTGGCGTAAAGAATAGAAGATAGAAGAGAGTCATAGAAGATAGAATAGAAGATAGATATCTATAGATATCTCTCTTTCTCTCTCTCTATACACACACACACACACACACACACATATAATTTCAAAGATTTTAATTTATTTGAGAGGAAGAGAGTGAGCGAGAGTGAGTGAGAACAAGTGGGGAGAAGGGCAGAGGAAGAGGGAGAAGCAAACTCCTTGCTGAGCAGGGAGCTCAATGCAGGACTTGATCCCATACCCTGAGATCATGACCTGAGCCAAAGGCAGACTCTTAACCAACTGAACCACCAAGGTGCCCCCAGAAGATATATTTTTACCAAAATAAATACAGGTGGCAACATGGAGACATACAGATTTTTTATAACTTCATCAGCAATTGTATTGAATTGTATTGAAAAGCATTGTTTGAATGTTTGGTTTTGCTTAGAATTCAGGAGGTTTGGAGGGACATCTCCTCCAAACCTTCTGTTGAACGTCTAAAACAAGAATTTATCTATTATAAGCCAATAACTTAGTAGAGAATGACACATTTTTCAGACAGGGGAATATTCTACCTCTTTTCTTCCTATTTACTCTGAATTTTATAATTCTGTAGAAAGCTAATAGAATTTGAAGCTTAGAGAGGCTTTTCACTGATATATATAATTTACAAATGTAATATCTTATAATTGTCCTGGCAATTTAATGTCTTCCTATAATCTTGTATTATGAAAGATTGCAAGGCAGAGAAGCAGAAAGTTGCCTGCATATTAGAGTTAATAATTTCTTTCAGTACTAGGAAGAAACATGCCATGTAAAGAGAATAGTCTTCAAATTAGTAACCTGAAACACTAATGAGATGGTGCATTTCTGAAACTAGGATATCTATGTTATGTAAGTAACCCCCCACCCCCAAATAAATAGGCCACATTATCTGAATCACAAAGTCCTCTATAAATAAGAGAGAGTATCATTTGCCAGTAGGTATACATCTCTCTACACCTAAAAATGCCCACTCAGCTTTATGAGTGAGAAATAGCCCCTTTTTCTTGTTTTCGTCTTCAGTGGACCTAACACAACTTTTCCTATAATTCTCACAATTCCTTTAGAGTTTAAAATGGCTGCCACTCTTAAACACTCTATTTGACTTTGGGATAGTACTGAACGTATCATCTACTGCATATGGTAAACCAACTGTTCTATAATTAAAAAGAAATCCATCTCCTTGTGTTTTCCACTCTGTCACCAAACTGCAAGTAGCAAGGCACTCTAGGTTGATTCTTTCTATCAGGCACTATCCCAGCCCTCTCCTTTTTCTTCCTCTTATTCAGTAAAATGGAAATTAATTAATTACTTGATTAGTTATTTTTTGCTACCATTGAGATCTGTGAGATAAGTGATTTTTTTTCCCTCTACTCTGTCTAAATCACTTCTAGCATAAGCAGACAATAAAGAAAAATAGTTCTGAATGGATGAATGAATCTGATACTCTACCTAAAATCCTCCATTTATTTGAAGATTTACCTTCAAAGATTCCCTTCGGGACTCTGTGCATGCCAAGTTATTCATATGTGTTCCACTATCTCATTGACTAGTTTTTTCCACTCCATCTTTCAATCTTCCTACTGCTCACAGGCAATTTTTATTGCTGTTACTGTTCAGATGTTGCCTGAGTTAGCCCAGAAGACAAATTTCCCAAGATCTTCTTTTAGGATCTTTGACTTAGCCATCTGCTTATATTATCTGTTCTTTCTTGAGGCCTAAAGCAAAGTTGTCCAAATTTACCCACCTTCAGGATTTTCTAGGGCCTATACAGAGACACCCACATGTTGGAGCCAATCTTAGGACAATATCAGTATATTAGTTGCATGAAAGTGAACTATTCAAATTCAAGACCTTCCAAAGTGGTGACTACAAATGCAACACAATATATAAGTGCAAGAGTGTTTGTACTTTTTCTTGAGTTTCCAGAAGTCATAGAATAATTGTTTAGTTTTGGGAAAAATATTTCTACAGGTTTTCTTTTTGATGTCCATCGTAACTTTCCTAGTGATTCAACCTATTAATTTCCTTTGCACAGATCCTGGAGAAACAGATGTATGTTATTCACATTCTCAGCTAAAATTTTATCTGGTATGTGATGACATAAGAATAAATATAAATTATATTGTTGGGTGAATTTATGCTAATGTAAATAAACACATTCTTTAGCACTGAGTGTATTCTTTTACTTGAGGATTTTCCCTAGGTGTTTATTTATTTACATGTTTCATTAGGTCTTGGAATTTTTTTTCTCATCCTTTGGTTTTTTTATCTTCAAAATGGCTATGAGACTCATTTCTTGTGAGACATTATATATGTGGTTGATTATTCAGGCAGAAGCAACAGTCTATAAGAGATCACGAACACACAGTTTTATTAAGTGTCATCTTTATTGCTTTTCTAAGCCAGATGATAGCTTCCAAATCATCCAAAACTCTTCTCTTAAACCTGCCCATGGAATATGGACTTCTCAGATTCAGTTTCTGGGAAATATATGGTTATTTCTTATCTCTTAGTTTCACATTGACTTTCAAGTTGTTTGTTATGGATACGGCTTTAAAAACAAAACAAAACAAAACAAAACAAAACAAAACAGGTCTAATCCTTGATAACATGGAGTTAAAAGATGAAAATGTGCCAGATGATTACTCTACCTACCTACTCAAATCTATCCATATTAGCTGAAAAAATATAAGAGACTAGCCTCAACTCTATAAAACTTAGAACCACAGTGTGGCTTTATTAGTTGTTTTTATTGGAGCATTTAGTGAAATTTAAACCTTCAAGTTGTATTCATCCAGTTACCCCTTTTGTGTATGAAAGAAACCCATTGTAAGAAAAAAAAAATTAAAAATTTTATGTTTGTAAGTTCCAAAACTATAGTTTGTTGGAAGGTTTCTACTCTATATAAAAACAAGCAACTATATAATTATTTAAAAATTTTAGTATTTTAATATAACCATTCTGTTGATGTTTGTTACTTTTTGATCAGGCCAGTGCTAGGTCTGCCTCTCACTACTCTTTAATGACAGCCACATCGAAAACACCACAGGAAATCTAGTAATCACAAGTAATTCAAAGGTTTATTACTCACTCAGGCAAAAGCAGAATAAAGGAGTTCATCGGGGACTGGTCCTACCAGGTCATGTGGACTCCTGGACTCTTTGATGTCCTGGAGGAGGGAAGAGAAAGGAGAGGGAGAGAGAGAGAAGGAAAACAGGAGGGAGCAGGATGGAGAAGGAGGGAGAAGGAGGGAGAAAGCAGGAAAGAGGGAAGGAGGAAGGGAGAAAGATCTATTCAATAAAATATTACAAGAACACAATCACAAGAAGAATCACAAACACAAATCACAAGAAAACAGCAGGCAGGATTTTTGAATACTATTAAACTTAATTTTGGGTAGCCCATTGCATTTTGGGGACAGGGAGAGGATGCTCGAAGAACAGAGGGGCTGGGCTGGCTACCTCTCATACAGCTTATTCTTTGCCCAACATAGCAGAAGTTGAATAGGTGCTGGGAAGCCTGATGATGTCTGCCCAGCACATATTAATGGTATAACCAGATTTCATTTTGTTATGTGTGGGTGACTTACTGCTTCCAATTTACATACACATATGTGCACATAGACATATACATATGCAATATTGTATTTCTGATTGCTACCTTCATTTTTATTATCTAATTTTTAAAAGCCAAGGTTTTAATATAGTAGATTTGTGTGCTAATTTGTTTTTTTCAACATAGAAGCAATTTTGAACTCCTTGTTTTCCTGCAGGGTATGGGTCATCAAGAAAGGATTAAAGTATTTAGATATATTTTCTGTTGGGCCTTATAAATATCATTAACCAATTTCAAATTGTATTTTGTGTGTTATCAGTTGTGATTTCTTTTGATAATTTAGTGAACGACTAGAATTCAAAAGTACTGTACATAATTTCGGAATGTAGCATTGCCTTGAGCATCAAAACACTTGTCTATTCATACTTTCACCTGAAAGGCTGTGTTTCACTTCGAAACAGTGTATGGTAATGAGAATAATGCAAGAGTATTGCTCATAAATTATGAACTCTGGAGGCTGCTGATTCCATTACAATGAAAAATTTCATAAATATTGTTTGTCCTCCTTAATTAAGATACATGTTTGGCACATAAATGTAGAATAATTCAATATTCTATTTTCAGTGTTCATCTTATGTGATAATTTTGGTTCTGTTTGTGATTATTGACCATTTTTCTTTATTCAAACTCTCCTCTCCTTTGGCTTCTCTCCTTCCTGGCTCCTAGAACCTTTTTGATATGAATTATCTTTGTCCCTTAAAAATCGATATTGATGGGGCACCTGGGTGGCTCAGTCGTTAAGTGTCTGCCTTGGGCTCAGGTCATGATCCCAGGGTCATGGGATTGAGTCCCACACTGGGCTCCCTGCTTCTCCCTCTCCCACTCACTCTGTGTGTGTTCCCTCTCTCACTGTGTCTCTCTCTGCCAAATAAATAAATCTTTTTAAAAAATTGATATTGACTAACATTCTATTTTTGACTCTTTTCTTCCACTCTACATCCTTGCTAGCTTTATTCACTTTCTCTCATGATCTCAAATATTACATACATGCTCAAAACTTACAGTTATAATCTCTATTTCTGGTTTTCAACTAAACACTATAGTATGTATATATATACATATATGTATATTCTCTAGGCAAAATCACACTAATTATTTCTCACCTAAAATATACCTCTTTTTTGTCTTTTATTGTTTTATTGTCTCCTGTCTCTCCCATCAGTGGTGTCACTAATTAATCAGCAAATGTACATTTAAGAACATAGAGTCTTCCCTGACTCTTACCCCCTCCAATCCTTTCTCTCAAAAATATTAGCAGATCCTCTGGCTGCTATGTCCTAAATAACTTCCATATTTGGACACTTGTCTCAATGTTATAGCAACTCCTAAGAGTTCAGCCTTTTCTTAATTTTCCAGACCGCAGTCTCTCCCTTTCTCCAGGGTAGAGTTGCCATGATACTTAGTTTTTTTATATTGCAGTTTCTGTATGACTCTTTCCTAAGTTACAAACATGGACAAGTCATTTGACAGCTCTGAGGATTTGATATTTTCTCATCACCTAATGCCTTAACATATAGCATCCAAGGCCTTCAGATTCTAGCTCCAGGAACCTCTTCTGGGCCTCTTCTGCACATAACCTTGCCCTTCCAGCCATGCAAGACACATTCCCATTTTCTATAAACATGTATCCTTCCACAATTCAGTACTTGTTTAATCTGGAATGTCCTCCTTTTTTTTCCCGCCTTCCATTGCCTAGTTCACTCTTACTCATTATGAAAGACCTAGCATTTTATACTCCAGGAACTTTTTACGGGCTCCTTTGATTTATAGAGTCTATGTCATTGAATTCTCAAAATCACCGCTTCTGTTAGGAACTACTACTGTCCTGATTTTCAGTTGATGGGGATTGAGGGGTTAAATAATTTTCACACTTCCATTTGGTAAACCAGTCTTTGACTATGTGATCTTACTCATTAAGTAACATTGACTATCCTATGAGCTCCTCAAGAGAAACAGGCATGGAAATTATACTGCATCCCTGTTAACTCCTAACACAGAGACCCTCACAACTTAAAGTTGTTTAGTGAAATCTTGATTTAATTAGCCAAATTAAGTTATGTGAAGCCTCTACAGTGAGGGAAATCTTTCTCCAATGGAGTGATGCCTCTTAGCTAAAGTCTCTGAACACAGTTTAGTCATATGTAAGTTAATAATAACAATAATAGTAATAATATATTGTTACTGAAATACATGATACATTTCATAATATACTTCATTTGAAAGAAGCAAATATTGTAATTTATATCAAGTTCTTAGAATTGATTTTTAGCATATAATGGGCACCCAAAATTATTATTATTATTCTATTTTGTATTATTATACTGTTGTATCCAAGGATATCAGTGTGCATGCCAATACAGTCTGACTGTAGATGATCTTTATCAGTGTGGCACATTTAGCACTCTGGTTAGTAAATTCCAAGATGTGTAAATACCAAGAGCACCCTTTATTTCAATCTGTTTTAAACACCATTTTAAAATCTCTTCATGAGAGCCCACATAGCAGGTTCCCATACTAATAGCTTTGAGAACAAATTTCGAGTATTCCAAAGTCTTCAGAGGACTGAATACATATTTCCAAGATATAGTGAACATTAAATAAAGAAGACTCAAGGTGCTAAATTTTACATGAAGTTTTTTAGTTTGTTTCTTTGCTTGCTTGGGTTTTCTTTGTCTAGGACAGAAATGAAATTTAAGATAAGCTATAAGGAAAGGTGAAAGACAATCAATAGATGAAAAGACAAGTTGACAGATACAAGCATTAGTCTCATGGAACCCTGGAATATGTTTGATCACTTCTAATAAATACACAAATTATGTGGGAAACAAAAATCTTATTTTGAGTATCACAAATGATGAGAAATCTAAGGGAAAAGAACATAAGAATAAATTGATAATATTCACTAACACTTAAAAAGCACTGGCTAAATATCAAGTATTTCTTTATGTACTTTGAAATTATTGGCTCCTTAGTGTTCATGTTAATTCTATTGGATAGGTATCAATTCAAAAAATTAATAAACATTTTTTTTAATTAACAGTAGCTAGAAAAAGATGAACAGCAACAACAAAGAAAACCAGTACAAAGAAGGAAATAATAAAGATTAGAGCAGAAATGAAATCTAAACTTAAAAAACCCAATAAAACATATCAATGTAACTAGGAGCTGGTTATTTGAAAAGATCAACAAAAGATAAACCTTTAGCCAGACTCATCAAAAGAGAGAGAGGACTTAAATAAACAAAATCAGAAATGAAAGACAAGAAATAACAACCAACAACACAGAAATACAAAGGATTATAAGAGAATATTATGAACAATTACATGCCAAAAAATTGGACAACCTTGAAGAAATGGATAAATTCTCAGAAACATGTAATCTTCCAAAACTGAATCTGGAAGATAAAGAAAATCTGAACAGACTGATTACCAGCAATGGAATTGAATCAGTCATCAAAAGTTCCCACACAAGCCCAAGTCCAGGAACAGGTGAATTCTACCAGACATTTAAAGGAGAGTTAACACCTATTCTTTTCAAACTATTCCCAAAAAATGAAGAGGAAGGAAAATATCCAAATTCATTCTCTGAGACCAGAATTACCCTGACACCAAATAAAGGCATTACAAAAACAAACAAACAAACAAACAAAAAAACAAAACCATAGCCAATATTTCTGATAAACATAGATGCAAAAATCTTTAATAAAATATTAATAAACTGAATCCAACAATACATTAAAATAATCATTTACCACAATCAAGTAGTATTCGTTTCTGAGATACAAAGGTGGTTCAATATTTGCAAATCAATCAACATATCATACCAACAAGAAAAAAGATAGGGACACCTGTGTTAAACATCTGACTCTTGATTTCAGCTCAGGTCATGATCTCAGGGTCATGATCTCAAGGCCCTGTTATCAAACCCTGCCTCAGGTTGTACACTTAGCACAGAGTCTGGTTGTCCCTCTCCCTTCCCCTCTACTCTTCTTCCTGCTTGTGCTCTCTTTTTTTCTCTCTGTTGCTCTCTCTCTCTCTCTCTTAATCTTAAATAAATAAGTAAATAAATAAGGATAAAAACCACGTGATCATTTCAATAGCTGCAGAAAAACCATTCAGCAAAGTACAACATCCATTCATGATAGAAACCCTCAACACAGTAGGTTTAGAGGGAGCATACCTCAACATAATAAAGGTTATATAGGGAAACCCACAGCTAACATCATACTGAATGCTGAAAAATTGAGAGCTCCTCCACTGAGATCAGGAACAAGACAAGGATGTTCACTCTCACCACTTTTATTCAACATGATACTAGAAATCCTAGCCACAGGAATCAGAGAAGAAACAGAAATAAAAGGCATCCAAATTTGCAAGGAAAGAAATAAAGCTTTCACTATTTGCAGATGAGATGATACTCTATAGAGAAAACCCTAAAGACTCCACCAAAAACTACCAGAAATGATAAATGAATTCAGTAAGGCCATAGGATACAAAATCAAAATACAGAAATCCATTGCATCTCCATACACTAAAAATGAAGTAGCAGAAAGAGAAATTAAGAAAAATTTCCCATCTACAATTGCACCAAAAAACAAACAAACAAACAAACAAAAAACCGGGGTGCCTGGGTGGCTCAGTGGGTTAAAGCCTCTGCCTTCAGCTCAGGTCATGATCCCAAGGTCCTGGGATCGAGCCCCACATGGGGTTCTCTGCTCAGCAGGGAGCCTGCTTCCCCCTCTCTCTCTGGCTGCCTCTCTGCCTACTTGTGATCTCTGTCAAATAAATAAATAAAATCTTTAAAAAAAATACCTAAAAATAAACTTAACCAAGGAGATGGAAGACTATACTCTGAAATTACAAAACACTGATGAAAGAAATTGAAGACAACACAAACAAATGGAAAGATACTCCATGCTCATGGATTGGAAAAACAAATACTGCTAAAATGTCCATACTTCCCAAAGCAATCTACAGATGTAATGCAATCCCTATCAAAATACAAACAAGGATTTTTCACAGGACAAGAACAAATAAGCTTAAAATCTGTATGGAACCACAGAAGACCTTGAGTAGCTAAAGCAATCTTGAGAAAGAAGAACAAAACTGAAGGTATCACAACTCTAGATTTCAAGACATACTACAAAGTCATAGTATTCAAAACAGTGTGGTACTGGACACATAGATCAATGGAACAGAACAGAAAGCCCAGAAATAAACCCATTGTTATGTGGTCAGTTCATCTTTCACAAAGGAGGCAAGAATATGCAATGGGAAAAAAGACAGTGTTTTTAACAAATGGTGTTGAGAAAATGACAGTTACATGGAAAAGAATAACTGGACACCTTTCTTATACCATACACAAAAATAAACTCAAAATAGATTAAAGACATAAATGTGAGACCTGAGACTGTAAAAATCCTAGAAGAGAGCACAGGCAGTAATTTCTCTGACATTGACCAGAGCAACATTTTTCTAGATATGTCTCCTGAGGTTAGGGAAACAAAAGCAAAAGTAAACTATTGAGATTACATCAAAATATAAAGTTTCTACACAGCAAAGGAAACCATCAAAAAAACTAAAAGACAACCTATTGAATGGGAGAAGATATTTATAAATGATATATCCAATAAAGGGTTAGTGTCTGAAATATATAAAGAGCTTATACAACCCAACATGAAAAAAATATATATATATATATAAACAAGCCACAGTCCCATTAAAAATGGGCAGAAGACAGAGACAGACATTTCCTCAAAGAAGATATACAGGTATCAAACAGACACATGAAAAATATGCTCAAAGTCACTCATCATCTGGGAAATGCAAATCAAAAATAACAATGAGACATCATGTTGCACCTTAGTCAGAATGGGTAAAATCAAGAAGACAGGAAAGAACAAGTGTTGGGGAAGATATGGAGGAAAAGGGAACCCTAGTGCACTGTTGGTGGGAATGCAAATTGGTATAGCCACTATGAAAGACAGTAGGAGTTTTCTGGAAAAATAAAAAATAGAATTACCCTGTGATCCAGTACTAGATATTTATGCTAAGAATATTAAAACACTAATTTGAAAAGATATATGCATCCCTATGTTTATTGCAGCATTATTTATAATAGCCAAATTATAGAAGTGCTCAAGTTTCCATAAATGAATGGATACAGAAAATCTGGTGTATATATACACTATGGAATATTACTTATGCATAAAAAAAATGAAATCTTGCTATTTGCAGAAACATAGATCAATCTAGAAACCATTATGCTAAGTGAAACAAGTCAGTGAAAGAAATACAAATACCATATGATTTCACTCATATGTGCAATTTAAGAAACAAAACGAACAAGGAAAGAAAAAAGCCCCCTAAAAACCAAAATACAGGCTTTTAAATACAGAGAACAAACTGTCAGTTACCAGAAAGGAGGTGGGTGGGAAAAGGGCCATAAGAGGTGAAGGGGATTCAGAACACACTTACAATGAATACTGAAGAATGTACAGAATTATCGAATCATGATATTGTATACCTGAAACTAATATAACACTGTATGCTAACTGTACATTAAAAGTTATAAAATAAAGTCCAACCTACAAAAAAATAAAATTTCATTAAAAAATTAAAATAAATATTATAATAAATTAAACAATAATCATTGCCGTTTACCGAGTGCTTACTTTGTACTGAACACTATGCCAAGAATTTGAAAATATATTAGCTCACTTACTATTCTTCACAACCAACCTGAGAAAGGGACACCATTCTTATGCAGAACTAAAATATATTATAGAATTCATCAAAGTACAGGCTCTACATAATATCAGACACTTTTTTCATAGTATATAGGACTTTTCACATTTCCAAATATTTATTTCTGCAAATTTTATCTCTTTCACTAAAATGAAAGTTTCTTCAGGGTTGGGCTGGGTTTGAAGAATCAGTCTGTCTTCCGCAGTACATTTCACATATCTGATCTGTAATAGGTGCAATGCACATTTTATTATTATTTTTTTAAGGGGACAGCACTCTAGGTCTTTTCACAGGAGTTCATTAAGGGCTAAACTTTTTCTCTTTCTGTAGAAAAGGAAATCCTTTGACTCATCTTTGCAATAATCTCCTGTTTGTGTGTGTGTGTGTGTGTGTGTGCGCGCGCGCACACACAATCTCTCTTCCTACTGTTTATTTTTTATTTTTATTATTTTTAGAGATTTTATTTATTTATTTGTCAGAGAGACAGCGAGAGTGAGCACAAGTAGGGCAGAGCAGGACACAGAGGGAGAAGCAGGCTTCCCGCTGAGCAAGGAGCCCAATGCAGGACTCGATTACAGGACCCTGGGATCATGACCTGAGTCAAAGGCAGACATTCAACCGACTGAGCCAGCCAGGCATCCCCTAATGTTTTTCTTGTAAATTGTGTATCAAAATAAATAATTTCCCTGATTTAAATCTCAAGCAATGCCCCATCATATTGTAAATTATTTTGCCCATTGTGATCTGGACTGTGCTAGCTATTCTTTCCTTAGATCACAGAACCCCGTGAAATAACAAACTGTCTATGGTTGCTGTTTTTTTTGGTTGTTTGTTTGTTTGTTTTTTGTTTGTTTGTTTTTTTAGAGAAGAGCACTAATGCCTGAGGTGGAGAGGTTGTGGAGGGAGAGGGAGAGGTAGGGAGAGAATTTTAAGCAGGCTCCCTACCCAGTGGGGAGCCTGATGTGGGGCTTGATCTCACAACTCTTGAGATAATGATGGGAGCCCAAATCAAGAGTCAGACCCTTATCTGATTGAGCCACCCAGGTGCCCCAGGTCTATGGTTGCTTTAAAATGTAATGGTTCCTTAACACTTAGACAATTATTTTAGGACAGTTTCCTTCACAAGCAAAGCCCGAGACAAGTTCTAACTATAAGTAGTTTATTTGGTTGATTCCAGAAAAGACACTTAGGAGAATGGAGAAATGAGACAGAGTAAGAAAGGCAGCCAATAAAATGTGTTATCAAGCAGGTTACCCCAGAGGACAAGAGGAGCTTAATCCCACATAGTGGCCATTTCAACTAAGAAAGAGTGGGCCATTTTTACATCAACTTCTATCATTTTCAGGGCTTATTAATTCCATGAACTTCCAGTAAACTTAATAATTCATCAGTGACCGGAGAAAGACCTTAGGCAAATGTGACCTCTCTGAAGTGGTCAGGCTGAAGGATATAGGTAAGGCATTGAAAAGAGTCTGTTCAAATGATGTTACTATTATGTGTCATATTAACAATTCATTTATTTATTTGCATTTGTGTCTACACCAATAGATTGCAGCTTACAGAGGACATAAAAATTTCTTTTATTTAGCTCTGGATCTACTACTTCCTATTATGTTGCTAAACTCAACAACATCTGCTGAATTAATTAAAATAAAATAATCAGAAAATAACATGACATTGTGGTCCCTTCTACTTCCCTAACATTGTAGAAGAGTCCATCAGCTAAAACTTTTTTTTTCCACGATAAGCATATAGAATAAGAACTGTGATATAAGACACATTTGATTTTAGTTCCTCCCTTAAAACTGGAGTGAAAAAAAGGATATATGGTAAATTTGTAGATCCAGTCTTGAGTTGTGCTAAAGCCATTGTGCTAGCACTTTTCAGCGCTGCACTGAACAGATAGTGGGTCATCAGGCAGAGACTGAATTATCTGGCTACAGGTTCAATGGACACGCTCGTTCAATTACTTAAACTGGTAGTGACCACTCTGTGCTTTTTTGTGGCAGAAAATCAGTAGCTGAGAGGGACTATGACCCAGGAGGCATTTTACTGAAGCTTTCATTTATAAATAAGAGTAACATTAGGCCAGAGGGAAAAATAATAGCAAAGGAAAGGAACTTAAAAAAATAAAAGTATACTAGTTTCCCCTTTAAAAAATGGGTGCTTAACTTTCTAACTTTCAACTAATCAGGTCCATATATTGTCTGAATGTTGTATATCATAAAATGTACCCTTTCATAAATTACTTCTGTCATATCTATATCTATCTATATCTATCTATCTATCTATCTATCTATCTATCTATATATGTAATGGCTGTGAGGGAAAAAAAAAACTATATGCAAAAAACAGTTAAAAATTTAGGAGTTTTGTTAGAGTCCATCACATGAAAAAGGAGGCATCCTTTCTAATCACGTATGAAGTCAGTTCTGTCCTCCCTTTCTCTCTTAGACACAGATTAATAATTCCTCAGACTGCATTTCTTTCCATCACTAAAAACTATTCCATCAAGTTAAAAGCATACAAGGAATGGAGAAAGAAGCATACCCTAAACAATTTTGGGCTAAAGAAAATTAGGATAAATAAATCAGCAATGGTTTATGATCTTTAAAGAAAACAGTATGTAGTTACATGACTTTTTTGTATTAACTCACAAATCTTTTGGTTTTGCATAAGGCTCACTAAAAACCAGGATCTTTATTGACCTTTGGCAGTCTAAGAGGTAAAATTTGTCATCCTTTCCCTCACAACTATATCCAGTTAAAAGGCAGTGGGGCCAAGCTGGTAAAGATTGAAATACATGCTTTATTTGATAAAAGCTGGATTGAGGGTTTGACTTTGATATGCTACCACCTTGCCTTGCTAAAACCGCAATCCTGAATTAGATTCACACATCCAGCTCATATTATAACGGGATGACCATGGGTCTTTGCCATCTAAAAGGCTCACTACTTGGAGAACAAAAGAATGACTGTGTGCTGCCTATGAGGTGGCTCCAAAATCAGCCCGATATTTAAGCTGAACAAAGCTATTCCCGTCAGCACATCTGCAATTAGCACTTGGGGGAGAGGCCCAGAATAGTACCCTAGCTCAGCATTTCAAAAAACAGGACTGCTATTTGGCATTATGGGAAGGACAATTTCAGTACTGCTCAAGACTGGTTTAAACATTGCTGGAGAGTTTGCTTCTTGGCCCCTGTCATATAAATGACAATGGTGCCCCATCCTGTCAGTGTGACACCACCACCACCACCACCAGGACCACTACGGTCCTGGTGGCACGCAAACACACACACACACACAGTCTCCAACATTTCTGAGTATCTCCTGATTGAGTTGTAGTCAAGCTGAAGTCTATGCAAATGAAACATGAAATCAAGAAAATTTAAACCCTATCCCTAATAAGTGTAATCATTCATCAATGACTAATCATATATTAATTTTGTGCAACTTTGTTGTCTTAAAAATAAATAAATAAGGGATCATATGTTGCTTCTATTTTGCTAATCTAACATAAGCTGTTTAATTCTTAATTAGAAATACATTTAAATCTAAGATATTTTAAGGAAAACACATTAATTCTAATACAAGTATGAGTTAATTAACTTTGAGAAAATTTAATTTCATAGTAAGCACAAAGATCATTTTATTCTATTGTAGAACACAATACAGATTTACAAATCTGACAAAGCTGGAGCTGGTTTTAGATAGATAGATGGAGACATAGTATTAACTAAGAAAGAGATAAAGAATACTACATCAAAAACTAATGATGTACTCTATGTTGGCTAACTGAACATAATAAAAAAATTTAAAAAGAAAAAAGAAAAAGAAAGAGATAAAGAAAGGAAAAACAGAAGAAAAATCATGATTATTCTCTTTGGACAAAAAATCAAAGATAATGCAGAGTACCTGTTTCTAAATACAGCATTCTGGTCTAAAGGCCATAAATCACTACGTTGGGCCCAAACAACTCTAACCAATACCCCTTCCAATATGGGATCATCCACATCAGACTCTTCAGGTTCAGGTCCTCTCAAATCCTTCCATCAATTGACAAAATGTTTTGCCAGACCCACACCAAGTGGAAGCTTTGTAGGAGCCGCTGCATAAGGAGAAGTACTGATGGCCAGGATTGAGTGTCAGTTGTAGTTAAGGTTCTCATAATAATGATGCTGCTAATGATACTAATGTTACTATTAATAATACTAATAGCTAACGTATACATAAGTTCCAGATTTACTTTAAAGTGCTTTTCCAGTACATTTTACCTATTACTGTCATGTTGGTTTATAGCTTCTTTGGGGCTACAGCTTGGTATGCATTGCCTGAGGTGTAATTCTCTGTTGGGACTGGAAAACTGATCTTTACCCTCCCTAATTATATGAGCTTTTAACACCTTGCCCTTCCTTGAGCCCTATAGGTAGCAAGGGAAAGGGTATTTCTCCTTATTTCTCAGACTATTCTTTAGATTTCAGTTGTGAGAAGGAAAAAAAAATGCCCTGAACAAAATCACAGATAGCCACATAACTTTAAATGTTGTCCTTTACACTGACTTTATTTTTATTGGATTAATATATATTATATGTACTATTCTTAGCTATGAGTTTTCAAATGTAAACTAGACCAACAAGAACATTTACATTATAAATTTCTGCCATTTTATGAGAATGTGCCTGATAGCAATATTTGTTTAAAAGCAAGCATGCATGCTTTGGACTATACGCTTCATTTTTCCCAACTGCTTTTATTTTTTTATTTTTTTATTTTAAGATTTATTTATTTATCTTAGAAGGATTGGGCAGAGGGAGCGGAAAAGAGAGAATATTCAGCAGACTTGTGCTGAGTGTGGAGCTGAGTTACACAGGGTCCGATCTCACAACCCTGAGATCATGACTCCAGTTGAAACCAAGAGCTGGACGGACACTCAACTGACTGAGCCACCTAGAACCACCCCCCAACAACCGCTTTTAAAGATCTAATAGATTAAGTTTATTTTTATTTCCTCGGGTTCTTTTCTCCTCCTCTAAGCCTTCTTAGGTTATGAAAGATATGTAAGTGCAAATTACGAAGCAGAATACCTGGCATAGCCTAGTGATCAAAAAATATAAACCTTCCGTTCAAAACCTTGAGGTACTAAAATACTTCTTACCCGAAAGAACTACTCCTAAATTAAGATACTTACCTCATTCTTTAAGCCTGTTAAACTACTGTCATTTCAGCGAATGTGGTAGCCTTATTACCATGACTAAGTATTGCATTTCTATATTTACTTTATAATCGTTCTTATAGGTTTCATTTTCAGGACTTCATAAAAATGATGTGAAAATTCTATTATCTATATATCTACTATCAATCACCATCTAAACTTCCCTTTGTGTCAATATAGTCTTCTTAATTAAAAGCTGCATAAAAATGCTGATATTCAAAACTCTGACATTTATGTTTGAACAGAATTAATAGATAACTTCTCTCTAAAATATTGGTCATGTCTTATTTTAAGCTGTTAAGCAATTTATTATTCACTGTAATTGAAAATTTAAATGTGATAGAAACCAGTTGCAAAAGCAAATATGGCCAGCGTTTTTGGTACATTTGATCCAAGAATGTAGACTTAAAGTGAAGGCAAATTGAATACCTTTTTATATTAGGTCTATTTCACATTCATTATACAGATTTATCCTGTAAGTGTGGGTGTATTGGTCACTGAATGACTCTAACGGGTTTATTTAGCAATGGGAAACTCAACTGCCTAAAGTTTTCTGATGATTTTATATACTTTCCGGCTCCAGTCTTTGCAGTTTTCATTCTTATATCTGGAATCACTGTCCAGTGTTCTTCCCTTCGTTATCTCGTGCCATCTTTATGGCCACTAAAGGTTTTCTCCTCTGAAAAGCCTTCAACGAACACCCCTACCATGCTGCTATCCAAGTGATGAACACACATTCAGATGTACAATTAAAGTCAGAAATATGCCCCCTTATTTATATTCAAGTAACACCTGTATTTTGATGGCATCTTTCAGAATTCATGAAATTTTTTTGTCTTTCTTTCATAGTCTTCATTCCTTGAGGACAATGATGATCCAATTTGTTCCCAGTGCACATAGAGGAGACTCAATTTGATGTATATATTAAATGAATTGGTAAGTTAATAACTGGATCTCACCAGTCTCCAAAATAAACTATATTTCTCATGGTTAATTATAATTTTGTTGATGTCAGTTACATTCCAAAGAATTTCAAAGAATACCTTTGCCATGGATTTTATTTTAAATTTCTATGAAAAATTATTTTATTTAAAACATTTACAACTCCAATATTACTTATATTTGAAGATATTACTTATTTAAAGTCCCACAGGGATAGCGATGTGTGTGGCAGGGTACTCTCTTGAAGATTAATTGTAATTCTGAATATCAGCTAATAGTGAAAAATGGATTCTTTGTCAGTATATAAAAAATTACATGCCCTTCAAATTACACAGATAATCCTGTACACCTTAAAGGGACTGCAAATTAGTGGACTTTATAGGAAGAAATTATAATTAGAAGTTCAAAGTCCTATTTGTTCTATCTTTTCCACTATGAAATTCCATATTACTAAAAAAAAAAAAAATCGCTGACAGTTTTATGACCTAGTTTTTTTAAAAATCCCTTTGTAAAGAGTGTTAGAATATAGAATATAGTATCAGAATAGAAAAATGGGCTTAAATTTCTATGACAAAACTCCCTTCCAACATACTGGTTAACTATTCAAAACTAATAAAAAGAGTTCTTATATCTTACAATGTGAAAGGATATGTATTAGCTTCTGTAAGAAAGAAAAAAAATCACACAGATGATTTTCTAAGTCAAGTTACTTGCTGTCTTGTTGCAAAAATTAGTTTAGAAATACGTAGATAATCAGCACTTAATATAATTTGTGAGCAAATGCCACACATGATGCTGGCAATATAGAAAGTACTAAAAAATACATTTGAAATATGAAAGAAAGGTTTTTAAACAATCCATAATACAAAGTTGGGATGAGATACCTAAGTTATCTGAGTAAGTTACTCATTTACACAATTTAATTCTGTAGTTGTAAACATAATCTACTTCTTTATAGAAGTGCTGATTTTTGTCAGAATAGGAAGCTCTGATTCACTGAAAATACTCCCTAACCTGATGTGTCCAAAATATATTTTTCAGTCAATCATAGGTTGCATGATGCCCAAGTCACAGAATTTCAGTACATACAACCAGTCCCAACAAAACAAGCTGGTTTAACTTCAACCCCAAATAGTTATCGTGAGTTCAGACATCTCTCCTAACTCATAGATGTAAATACCCAACATCTTATTAGCCATCTTCACATGATGGTCTAAAGTTCACTTCTCAAAAATGAAACTATAATGAACTCATCATCCTCCCAACCCAGCTCTCAAACAACAAACTGAAATAAGCAAAATAAAATAAAAACTATATATTTCAAGTATTCCTGTTTTAGTAAATACAACCAGATTTGAAGGAATAACTTATTTCTGCTTGAAATAAAAATCATCTAAAAATTACATGTAATTTAAAATTATATTTATGTTTTATATATAAAATAAAAACCGTCTCTCTATATATACTTACATATATACTTATATTTAGTATATATATGTTTATACATATAAACATATATATTTAGTATAAAGATGCTATAAACATTTGCGAGTATGT
Organism: Lontra canadensis; assembly: GCF_010015895.1. NCBI lineage: Eukaryota > Metazoa > Chordata > Mammalia > Carnivora > Mustelidae > Lontra > Lontra canadensis. The sequence goes on along the minus strand of NW_022631009.1, from coordinate 11,016,814 downwards.
TTTTGTGTGGCTGTAAATTTTCAAATCAGTTGAGGTTTTATCTAGAAACACAATTGCTGGATTATATGGTAATAACATGCTAAGCTTTGTAGGAAACCACCACAATGTCTTCTAAGTGGTGTACCATTTTGTATTGCTACCAGCAAAGAATAAGAATTCTTGCTGCTCCATATTCTTGCTAACAATGGGTATTGTTGGCTCTTTTGTTTTGATTTTAACAATTCTAATAGGTTTGTAGTAGTGTCTCATCATTGTTTAAATTTAAAATCCCTTAATAAGAAATTATGTTGAGCCACTTTCATATGCTTGATTGCTATCTGTACATCTTCTTTGGTGAAATGTCTGTTCAGATACTCTGTACTTTTTAAACTGCATTGTTTGCTTGTTTCATATTGTTAGTTTTTACATTGGAATGTTTGGGATAAAAGTCCTTGATCAGATCTGTGTTTCTTAATTAACTTATTTTATTTTACTTTATCTCTTATTAAGACTTTGTTTTTCCAGAGCAGTTTTAGGTTTACAGCAAAATAGAGGGAAAGGTTAAGAGAGGTCCCATTTACTCTCTGCTCCCACATATTCATCATGGCTTCCCCCATTATCAACATCCCCCACCAGAGTGGACATCTGTCAAGATTGATGAACCAACAGTGACACATCAGAATCACCCGAAGTCCATGGTTTACATTATGGTTCACTCTTGGTGTTGTACATTCTACAGATTTGGACAAATGTTTAATGACATATGTCCATCACTGCAGTATCTTTCAGAGCATTATCACTGCCCTCAAAATCTTCTCTGCTCCGCCTATTCATTCCTTTCCTACAGCTAAACTCCTGGCAATCTCTGATCTTTTAAATCTCTATAATTTTGCTTTCTCCAGGATATCATATACTTGGTATCATACAGCATGTAGCCTTTTCAGATCTTTTCAGACTGGTTTCTTCTGGGGAGCCTGGGTGGTTTAGTGAATTAAGCATCTGACTCTGGATTTCAGCTCAGGTCATGATCTCAGGGTCATGAGATCCAGCATACCCACTGCCTGTGGAGCCTGTTTAAGATTCTCTCTCTCTCTCTCTCTGCCCCTCCCCAGCTCTCTTTCTCTTAAAAAAAAAAAAAAAAAAAGAAAGAAAGAAAGAAGGAAAGAAAGAGTCTATCACCTAGTAATGTGCATTTATGATTCCTCCCTATCTTTTCATGGCTTGATAGCTCATTTCATCTTAGTGTTGAATAATGTTCCAGTGTTTAAATGTGCCACAGCTTATTTACCTTTTCACCTATTGAAGGATATATTGTTTGCAGGTTAAGTTCTAGCAGTTATAAATAAAGATCCTATAAACATCCATGCCCTGGTTTCTGGGCATGACTTCAAATATTTTTGGTAAATATGGAAGATCACGATTGCTGGATCCCATTGTAAGAGTGTATTTAATTTTAAAAGAAACCACCAATTGGTCTTCTAAAGTGACTGCCCCATTTTGCATTCCAAGTAGCAATGAAGAAGAGTTCCAGATGTTCCACATCCCTGCCAGCACCTGGCATTGTTGGTGATTTACATTTTGGACGTTCCGATAGGTGTGTTGTGGTGTTTCATTTTTGTTTTCGCTTGCATTTCTCTGATGACATACAATGTGAAGCATCTTTTTATATACTTATTTTGTCATTTAGATATCTTCTTTGGTGAGGTGTCAGTTAAGGTGTTTAATGTGTGGTTGTTGGTTTCCTTATGGTTGAGTTTTAAGAGATTTTTGTACATTTTGGACAAAAATCCTTTATCAGAACTGTTTTTTGCAAATATTTTCTTCCACTCTATGGCTTATTTTTTTTTTTCATTCTTTTGACATCATCTTTCACATATCACAAGTTTTTATTTTAATAAAGTCCATCTTATCAATACTTTCTTTTATGAATTGTGCCTTTGGTGCCTTTCTTCCAAAGTGTATAATATGGATAGGGAGGAAAAATAGTAACTTAGATGTGCATAACCTACAAATCTTATATCTCAAATGGAAGATCAAAGTTAACATCAAAGATTGTAACTCTTGTTGATTTATTATGTGCCTTTGAAATAATGAGGTGGAAATGACATTTTATGTCTGTTTTCATCTTCCTCAAAACATATAAACCTGTCTAATTATGAGAAAAACATCAGAAAATCCCAATTGAGGGATATCCTACAAAATACCCAGCAAGTTCTTTTCAAAACTGTCAAAAAAGGAATGCCTAAGAAACTGCCGTAGCCAAGAGGCAGCGAGGAGACGTGACTACTAAGTGTAATGTGATATCCTGGATGGGATCTAAGAACAGCAAAAGGATATTAAGTAAAAAATTATGGAAATATGAATAAAGCACGAGTTTCACTGATAAAAACATATTAATAATTGCCATAAAGTTAGCTCACTAATATGTTAATAATAGAGGAAACTGGGAATTATTTATATCTTCTCCAATATTTTCCAAATCTAAATTGTTCTAAAATAAAAAGTAAACTTGAAAACCAGCAGCAAAGTCCCATATGAATGATAAATTCTTTTTACTAATGATGAACAACATGAAAATACTACATGACTTAGAAAATAAATTTATTAAAAAGATAGTGCATTCCTTACAGAATTGTTTGAAATACTAGTTAATATAACATCTATATTTGCATATTGTAAGATATATTTTATGGCCTAAAAATGATCAATTGCTGTAAGTCATGGACTCACCAATAACATGCATATTAGATTAAATTGGTTATTTTATTTTCAAAACTTCTGTGCCATCATTGATGTCTTTAAAGCCAGTTTGACCTAGTAATAATTTATAGTGTCATGTTGAAACTTCCCAACATGATGGATTGATTTATTTTTTTCTTGTATTTTTTTTTGCTTTATTTGTCTTGATTTGACTTTATTAGGTGGATACATGATATTTTACTACCAGTTCACACATTTAAAAGTAGGACTAATCTGTCATTTACTCATTTCTAATTAGTCTTTCATTTTAACATTTTTATAGTTAGCTTGTACTCTCTATGTGACAATATAAACTTGTTGAATTGTGACAAGGGCATTGATGCTAATCAATATGCTATTTGCTTCCATACAATTCTCAGTACCTTTGAATTTATACGGGATCCTATGAATAGCTTTGGGTCAAAGAAATATAAGCAGAAGTCATAAATTACGTCTGGACTGAGATGCTACAGATCACATATAAAATTTTCAACACTCCGTCTTCTCCTGTTGCAACAACCTACAGCGCTACAACATAGGAACAAAGATAGCTCAAGCACCTATGTGGAACAGAGCTCTCTGTTGATTTACGTATGACAAATGACAAGAACAGACCAAATAATAAGTTGATGTTTAAACTCTAACTGTAGGGGCGCCTGGGTGGCTCAGTGGGTTAGGCTTCTGCCTTCAGCTCGGATCATGATCCCAGGGTCCTGGGATCAAGCTCCACATCAGGCTCTCTGCTCAGCTGCTTCCCCCTCTCTCTGCCTGCCTCTCTGCCTGCTTGTGATCTCTGTCTGTCAAATAAAAAAAAAAAATTTTTTTTAAATCTTTAAAATGTAATTGTAGTGTAGCTTATCCTACTCTATAGGTCTTACACCATTCTAGAACCACGGTTTATTTTTCTTACCTGACTCTCAGAGAGCTTTGCTTTCTTTTATTTTTAGTAATGTTTGTCATTGGGGTGAGGTTTGATTTTTTTTTTAATTTTAAAGATTTTATTTATTTATTTATTTGAGAGAGAGAGCAGAAGCAGGGGAGCAGCAGGCAGAGGAGAGGGAGGAGCAGGCTTCCCACTGAGCAAGGAGCTCTGACAAGGGGCTCTTCATCACAGGACGGTCATCACTTGGATGGTGACCTGAGGCGAAGGCAGCCGCTTAACTACACCCAGGTGCCCTTAGGCTTAATTTTGGTCAGTGGAAATCCTGTACAACTATGTTGAGAAGGCTCCCATTCAAAGATGTTATATTTCTGCATTAGTTGAAAGAAACTTTGATAGTTCCCATCCCAGGTTTCCGTAACTTTTACCTCAAATATGTACTAAGATTTTGCTTTCTTTCCTCATCTCTTTTCCAGTGAAAAATATCCCCATAACTACTCTGAGGACTGCCCTACATTTTCTGACCATGCTGATCCATTTTACTGATTCCTCATTGCTCTGACCTGGCTCCATTCTGCACTCCTGGCCTCTGACCTTTTACTTCAGACTGGGGTTATGTGCTCTGGCCTCTTGGTTCAGAGGCACTATTCTTGGCTATCCTCATGTTCATCTGCCTCCACGTCCTGACTGAGCTGTTATTTGTTTGTGTGCCCCCTTCTTGGTTTCTTGGCATTTTGCAGGGGGGAATTCGTGAAGATTTCTCTGATCTATTTTGAATGAGCAATTAATCAAAGAATCTATAGTATTGAGCAACAAAGGGGTGTCCCATGACTCCTAGTTACTTGAGAGACTGTGTCTAGTACTTTTTAAATGCTTCAGGTCCATTCAGTGTAATTTTAAAATAGCAAAGCTAGCTTTTGTTTTGTTAATGTTTTGGGGGTGTATCTTTTCCCACCTTTGTTTGCAAATTTACTGTGTCATATTTTAGCTCAATCTCTACTGAATAAGATATAGCTGTATTTGTTTTTTGTTTCTGTTTCTTTTTAATATCCCAGTCTCACAATCTTTGTTTTGTAATTGGAGAGTTTTAGTACATTTACATTGATTGAGATTGTTGATAGATTTTGATTCATTTTTGCTCTCTTCATTGGTCTTATTTTAACTTACTTTTTCCTTTCCACTAATCTTTTTGATTGGTAAAAAAAAAAAAAAAGCGTTTCATTTTTTTCTTTAAGAATATTCTCAAAACATTTGTCTCAAGCAATTTAGAGGAATATTCAAATTACCCATTTCAACATTAACTATGAGAATAATTTTGTTCAACTTCATTTTATTATCATAATAGTAAAAAATAGATATATTGCTCACATATTATGAATTATAGTCCCATTACTTCCTTTCTTGTCCTTCCTAATTACACAAGTGATATAATTTTCAGTGTCCAGTATTTTGTTAAACCTTCTCTAAAAAAGCGTGTGATTTATATCATCCATACTCTTAGGATCATATAATCAAGTTAAAGGAGAGCAAGATATATGCACAGATAACAGAAAAATACTACATAGGGTATAGAGTAATAGGTATTTTAGTCCACATTTGGTCAGCAATGTATGTTTCATATTAGGAAATTTCTAAAAGTTACATTATTAAGAATACATAACTCTTCATTTTTTTTTACTAAACTCTAACTAAAATGTATTATTTGCAATGTTTCATTCCTAAACAGAAAGCCATCAAACATAATTTAACATTTTCTCAGTACCACAGAGTCATTAGTTTCATTAATTAAAGTACATTAGTTTTACTATGGGTATCTGCCCTTTCAATTTGCTGCTTATTCTCTGCTGTGATTTTGAGAAAGTCATTACGTTAGTATGAATGTACTGTGGCTAAATAAAAAAGCAACAAGAATTGTGGGAATCCAAGAAAGATGAAGTGTGAATGAAAGACCAGAGTCATTCAATATTTCATTGAAAATAAAATTAAAATAACTGATATGAGGAATAATATTTAAGCAAATTTCTGATTTAAGCAGAAATTTCTGTAATCCTCTGTTGGGCCAAGAAGCAGATGTAATCTCGTGCCTTTCATTCAAGTCCTTAAAATTGGATGAAAGAACACTATTCTTTGTACTCTTATCTTAGCCTTAGCCTTGAACTTTTCTTGGAACAGAAGTAAAGAGAGACACTGCATCTCTGACCTCATTTCTAGCGTGAAACTTAAGACAGCACAAGTGGTATGAGTCCTGGGAATTGCTTACACTTACAAACACTCTACTTTACCCCAGATAAAGTATATATTTTGCCCAAAAGAAAAGAGAGAAAGAGGTAATCCTGGCCCAGCCAAGTTCCAATCTTTAATTCCATTAAGAAGCAGTCAAATATAGAGCTTTCAATATCACCATCGACATGTCTGAATCCAACTACAGAATTCTAGGGAACATCTTCTGCTACTAAGAAAATATAGAATTCAAATTAGCCATCTTGCTAAATACCTGAATTCCAAGAAACTACAAAACACATGTAATCCTAATGGAAAAATAGTAACCTGAATTCAATAAGAAAGTTGTTCAGTTCAGAGAAAAATTTTAAAAAGAAAAATAAGGCAGAATATAAGGACCATCTAAGATCAATTTCCCATAGAAAACAAAAAATTTCGGAGAAAAATGTTTTATCCATCTTCCAAGGGGATGGACAATGTCATGTTGTAAGGGCCTATTCAGCCAGAGCAGCCCTACCCCTGTCGAACTGCCATTTTGTTGTACAGCTTAAATTGACCCTGCCCCCCGCAGGGGAACTTACTTAAAAGCAAGTCTGGGAAACCAGTCCCAGGTAACAGCCCAAATACAAGGGTGGGTTAGGTCAAGCAGAGATAAGGGCCCAAATGCAAGGGTGGGTCAGTTCAGCTGGAGACATTCAATCAGTGGGGGCCCATACTGTCTCCTAACTACCAAGGTAATAGGCTAGTTTCCATGGCTACTGTGGGGTGAACTGTAATTCAACTAGCCACCTGTGTGTGGCCAGGCTCAACCACATGGCCTTTGCTCTGTAAAGTTAGTCTGGAAAGCAGGGAGGGGTCGTCCTCTCTGTAAGGGGCGGCCCCGACTGGTCTGTTTGACGGTCAGTCTGATTCTTGATGCTTGGCGCGAAATAAAGCTTTGCTTGACTTTTGCTTTGTATCAGTCTTGCTCCTTTGACCATGGACCCATTATTGGGGGACCCAACATGGGGGACCCAACAGTGTTTGGTAAAGAACTATTCCAATCCTTATCAAAATGTGTTTATACCATAGAAAATTGTCCTTATGGAATAATTTTCAAATTAACAGAAAATACATATTTTCTCAAGTTTCACCTTTTCCCAAATAGTCCATGAACACTGATATTTATTCACATCAAAGTGATGAATTCTTCTAAATATCTGACAGGGTAATAAGTATAGTATCTTTCCCAGGCATTACTGTTTTGCTGTGGTTGTAGGCACTGATCTCGTTGTTGTTGAAATATTATTTCCGAAGGATACTTAAATTGTCTGCTTGAACTACCTCACAGTTGTCTTCAATGTTTCAACTCTAACTTACACTTAAATCATCTAAAATTTTTCAGGATGAGTAGGCAAGCATGCAAAAGCAGGTGGGAGTGGCCTGCTTCCAGGTATGCCTGTATGTTAGGTTAGAACCAATTATCATCCACAGTTGTACTGGTCTTAGAGTTGAAATCAAGTTATCCAAATTTGAGTCTGATGTAATAGATAAGAGCTCAAACCCTGGGGACTGGTTGTTTAAGCTACTGAGTCTTTCCTCTGCTAACTATGTGATCTTGGGCAAGTTACTTAACCTCTCTCTGTCACAATTTTCTTGGCTCTAAAATGAGGATAATGACAATCCTCATACAGTCATTATAAAGATTGAACAAGTTTATAAAATTAAAAAAAAAATCAGAACAATGCCTTGTACATAGGAAGTGCCATGTAAATATTAGAGTTTAACCACTGAGCTCTCCTTAGGGGGATCCTGGTGTGTTTCTCAATCTATTTAAAAAGTTCAGCATCTAAATTCCTTTCCTCTCAGGAAGATCCTTGTTCCTTATGATGCTGAACTTTCCTGAGCTCTGCATTCCAAGATATTTTTGGTGGTAACTTCTGTCTAAACACTATGACCTGATATTCTTTTTTCCAGACCAGTTGGGAAGGTTCTTTTTTCCAGACCAGTTGGGAAGAGCTGCCTTTAAATGAATATTCTGAAAATAAAACTTGCTGACTCCAAGTTGACAATCTTAAAAGAGTAGTATCTCAAGCAAATGTTCATCATAACAGGACACACAGCTACATGAGAAATTTTGTAATATGACCACATTTCAATACATGTTCTTAGTCAATTATGTGCAAAGCTCAAGGTATAACATTAGTGAAAAACTGAGTTGTAAACAAAGACACAGTTAAACCATCTTTTCATTGGTAGATCCAAAGGATGCCAGAATTTCAATATAAAGCATTTCTTTGTGTGTGTGTGTGTTTGTGTGTGTGTGTTTTAATTTCTTTTCAGCATAACAGTATTCATTGTTTTTGCACCACACCCAGTGCTCCATGCAATACGTGCCCTCCCTAATACCCACTACCTTGTTCCCCCAACCTCCCACCCCCTCTCCCCTTCAAGACCTTCAGGTTGTTTTTCAGAGTCCATAGTCTCTCATGGTTCACCTCCCCTTCCAGTTTCCCTCAACTCCCTTCTCCTCTCCATAAAGCATTTCAACCCTGCTGAAGAACTTGGGCAATTCCTCTGTTGAGACTGGAGAACATGATATATTTATAATTACTCATCACCAGAACTATACAGAGCCTCACAATATTCATTTCAAATGTCCAATGTTGAGGTTAGAAGAGTTAACACTAAATACTGTCAATTTTTCTGTTAGATGTGATGGTTTAGTACAGCATTAATTTAATATTTGAAATGTAAACCAAATTTAGCATATCTTTTTTCTTTATTAAATGGCAAAAAAATAGTGATTTCTTGTACTAGATACTGTTATTAAAATTATATCATCACGATACTTGTTTTCCTTTCTGTTAGTTATTTATTATATGCTTTATAATTAAATTTATGTCAAGAAAAATGGATATTTATATATAATTCTTTGCCAAATGTATGTGACTTTTATACCACTTCCCACAAACTCTCCTATGCAGGTAATTTGACGGTATTTGCCCATTTAAACACAATCTATCTTTCCTTTCATATAAATATGTCACCAGTACCCATGGGCAATTCTACAATACTTAGAACTGTAAAAATTATTATGCAAAATTAAATAATGCATTTAAACATTTTTCACGATCATTTATGTTCATTTTTATTTTCTTTAATGTTCCTTTTTAATAAAATGCTAACTTTTTCTAAGAGAACCAATTCAACATTCATGGACTGATGATAGTTTAGCTATTTCATTTCATAGAATCCTAAAGCAAACAGCCAAATCTGGGACTTAAAAGGGACTGGAAGTGCAGGCATGTGAAGGAACGTACACCAGATACCACAATTAGAATCAGAATTGGGATTCATTTCCATGTTTGTCCGACTTACATCTGTACAATTTTCTCAGCATTGCACAGTTCCCTTAAATGCACTTAAAATACCCAATGTATTTAAATACCTGGAAAAATGATGGGATCTTTCACTTTATATCTGGATGATTAGTCTTATGCAGACACAGTCTGATTTCTAACTTCTCTATTGATGATGTAAAGGGGATAAATACATTTTCAATGTAGCTAACATATGTATTATTTTAGAAAGTCACATCTACTCTCGGTAAGAAGAGCTATTAAATAGCCATGCCCAGAATGTCTTTGCCATCATCAACTCTCAGTTACTGAGATCCACTGGCACTGTGCTAGACACAAGCAGGGCATTTTAAATGCTTCCTGAGTTTCAGTTAATCCTCACAGATTTATTCCAATGACATGTATACTGAAACACTTCTTTGAAAAAAATGCAATGTACCATCTGTCAGTGCTTATTCCAACAAAGAAAATGTCTTTTTTCCTCCCCCAAATCATTTGTAATATTGAAGAGAGCTAGAAACACAATTACATGCCATAGTTCCTCCTTCATGCTTCTGCCACTTTCTAAATGCATTTGGCAGTACAAAATTAATAGCTGAGAGAGACTGCGAAGCGAAAACTCTGAATGGAGGGAAAAAAAACATTAATGTTTTAAAATATCTACATTCCACGGTGAATCCACAGTCTTTTGTTTTTATTGCTAGATTGAAAATGGCCATCATCAAACCACAGAAATATTTTAATTTTCAGTGAATTAAGAATGAATTATGCTTCATCTTCTAAAGGGTATATAATACATGGAGTTTAGATAAGTGAACTCACAAATCATTCTTAAGTTTTTTCAAAGGGTATCTTCTTGGTTGACATGACTTTTAATATGTCCATTTTGCCCTACCAAGCAGGTTAAAAATAGATTTCAGGAAACACAAAAAAAATCCTTTCAAGATCACAGCTTTGAACTATATTACCATCACTTTGAAAAAATAATCAATTGGATTAAGTATTTAGAGATATGTTGTAAATCTCTTAGTCAAAGGAAACCAAGAATAAAAGAACTACCTCAGTGATGTTGAGCTGGTTGTATCTACAGGTCACTACTATCTGTTCTGTTTCTAAGAACACAAGAGGCTTGAATTCCCTCAACCTTTATGTCTGTATGGCATAACTGAGCCATTCCGATGAATATATGTAATAATTATAGATTTAAAATGCATATATTAGCATAATATGTATATAATTTATAGTTGTTTTTGACTTCATAGTGATCATGTAAATGTAGGATATCAAAATTAAATGTTTTAATTTATAGTGGTATTTCTATGTTTATTTTATTTCTTTGACAATAAAATCTTTAACAAAATCAGGCCTGAGTCACAATCTGTTTGGCTTAGCAGAGAATGATACCTCCATATCTATTTATGTATCTATCTATGTATCAATCTACCTATCTAGATTATTATATACCTGTCTTTGGTCTTACTTGCCTGTCAGCATTCCTCTATCGTCTTTAAAACCCAACTCAAATTATACTTCCCTCACTATTCTTCCACTCTACAAGTAATTTTATTTTACCCTTTTCTCCTATAGTACATCAATACATTTTTTTAGTTGTTAAAGATGTTTGAATTTGCTTCATATTGATACCTCCAAATTTGCCTATGGGTTTTCTAAAAGATAAAAATTCCAGTCCTTCATGTTTTTACTTTTTAAATCTCTCTTATTCCATCTTCTAAATCTGCATGTTTTGTCCTGAGCTCTTTAGATGCCTTCTTGGTTTTTGTTTTTCACTTGAAGTGAGGGTCTGCCTCATTGCCTAAGGACTTTTCTCCTGGAACTTGAAACTGAGTTCATTTCATCTAGCAAGCTCTACAATATGTTATTGTTATTATTATGATCTCTCTTCATCACTCCCTTGCACAACTCACAGTTTCAGTTTCTTTGTTTCTCTCTTGATTTTTTTTTTTTTTTTTTTACTCGCTTGGCAAAATAAAATCATTATATTCAACTATCTGCCTCCTGTACACCTTTACCAGCCCAGCTAACATGGCTGAGAAAAACACATAAACATGCTGAATTGTCTGAGGCTAAATCAGCATCATTTGGTCCATCTTGCTTTCTTTTATTATTCATGGGCCTTCCCTGATCCTACATAGGCCAAAGCCTGAGGTGGTGTACTAGACCTAGTTTCCTAGACTTACCTACCTAACTAAAGAACAAGACTGTAACAATTGCCCGATCTCTCACTTACATGATCAAATAGTCCTCTTACTGGATCATTCCACAAAGTACATGAACATGCCATTATTTTTCCCACTTTATTTATTTATTTTTTAAATATTTTATTTATTTATTTGACAGAGATCACAAGTAGGCAGAGAGGCAGGCAGAGAGAGAGGAGGAAGCAGACTCCCCACAGAGCAGAGAGCCCGATGCAGGGCTCGATCCCAGGACCCTGGGATCATGACCCGAGCTGAAGGCAGAGGCTTTAACCCACTGAGCCACCCAGCGCCCCTTTCCCATTTTATTAAACAAACTTACAACAAAAAGCTTTGCTGTTTTCAGTGCTCCTCCAACACTAACCAACTAAACTCCTAATTTTAAGAGCCAATTTTCTTGGAACAGTTTCCTGTACTTATTTCTGTACTTACTTCAAATTCTGTCCCCCATTTGTCTTTTTTTTTAAAAGACTGACTGATTGATTGATTTGAGAGAGAGAGAGAGAGAGAGCATAAGCAGAGAGAAGGGGCAGAGGGAGAGGGAGAGGGAAAAACGGGTTCCCAGCTGAGCAGGGAGCCAGTGACAAGCTGGACCCCAGGACCCCGAGATCATGACCTGAGCTGAGGGCAGCCGCTTAACCGACTGAGCCACCCAGGTGCCCTTCCCCACTTCTGTCTTCAATCCACTCAAACCAGGTTTCAATTACTCCCATCTACTAAAGTGCTCTTTAAAAGATCACGGAAGACCCACACTTTGGTACATGAAATGTCATTTCTGAGTCCTTACCTTATTTGATGTGCCAGCAGCATTTGAAGTATTTGTTTTTCTCCTCAAAACAAGTTCTTCACTTAGCTTCCAAGATGCCATTCTCTCATGGATTTCTTCTATCTCTCTGTCCATTTTTTAAGACTTTGTTCATTTTATCAACCTGCAAATGTTGAAGAGCCCCAAGGCTCCATCCTTTAACTTATATGGGTTTCTAATCTCCACTCTCTCCCTAGAGCTTCTCAGTCTCATGGCTTTAAATATCATGTCCGTGATGATGATTGCCAAATTTTTAACTCCTGCCTAGACCTCTTCTTTATATACTAAAGTATGCAAGTGTTTTCTTGTCATATTCTGTTTAATGTCTAATAGGCATTTTATGATCAATATGTACTAAACAAATATTTTGATGTTAGCCCAATGCTATCTAACCTAATGTGCTCTTTTCAAAGTACTTCTGTTGAAAATCAATGATGATTCCATTTTTCTGGTTACTTGGGGGAAAAAAAAACAAAAAACAAAAACAAAAAAACAGCATCATGCTTTTACTCCTCTCCTTCTCTTACTCTACACATTGAGCCTGACAGCAATCTTGTCTGCCTGACCACTTTTTACCATACTTATTGCCATCACCCTAGTCCACATCATTCTCTCTCATCAGGGATTTTGCAACAGTTTCTGTAATAGGTGGAATTTTAACATGACCACTCCTTATTTGGGGAACAACCTGTAATTTGCTGCTAAACCATAGAACATGGCTCAAAAATGAAATAGCTCAGCTTACTGATAAACCCTAAAATCTCTCCTGTGATTATGTTACATCATAAGCCAAAGGTGAAGAGGCTTGGGAGATGTGATTAAAGTCCCAATTAATTGAATTATTCAAAAGGAGATCATCCCGGTGGGTCTGACTTAATCAGTCAAACCTATAAAAAGAGGTCTCAGAAGTCAGAAACAGAAATCAGATTCCCCTGCTGACCTTGAAGCTACTGTGTTGTGAGAGGACCATGTAGCAAGGAACTTTGAGGGTCTTCTAGAAGGTGAGAGCAGAACCCAGCTGACAGGCCCCTCCATCCTATAATCAGAAGAAACTGGATTTAGCTAGTAACCTCCAAAGCTTAGAAGAGAATTGGTGAGCTTCAGGTAAGAACAAAGCCTGGCTAAAACTCTGAAGCCTTTTAAGACCCTGAAGAGAAAGAAAATTCAATTAAGTGATGCTTGGATTTCTAACTCATGGAAACTGTGAGATAATAAATGTGACTTGTTTTTTTTGTTAACTAGCTATATTTGAGTAATTTATTAGCAATAAGAATAATACAACTCCCTAACTGATCTCATGAATCTCTAAAATTACAACTCTCTCAACATTTTATACTTCTCTACTCTTTTAATTTAACCTAAAACTTTTTAATCAATTAACCTATTTATACTTAATTATTCACTTTGCATATTCTATCCCCTAAAATAGAAGCTCTATAAGAGTGGGGACTTTTGTTGATTTTGTTCATTAACAGAAGATGATTTTTTTTTTTTTTAAGATTTTACTTATTTATTTGACAGACAGAGATCACAAGTAGGCAAAGAGGCAGGTAGAGAGAGAGAGGGGGAAGCAGGCTTCCCACCCCTGATGCAGGGCTCAACCCCAGGACCCTGGGATCATGACCTGAGCTGAAAGCAGAGGCTTTAACCCACAAAGCCACCCAGGCTCCCCACATTGACAGAAGATTCTTAATACTTACAAGCACGCCTGGTCCATAGTATATGCTCAAAGAGCTTCACAGAATAAAAAACTACTCTTGTATCTGTAACACAACACTGTTTTGAAGTTCATACATCTTAGAAAATTCTAATGTTTATGTTTCTTTTGCCATACTTTGCCATGGAAAGCAGATTGGGAAGAAAAATCATTTTCATTCATATCCATATATGGCTATTTCACCCAGTTTATTGTGTAATCTTAGAGATTGGGAGGTAAAGTTTATTTGTCTTTATACCTTAAATTAATATATCATAAATAGTGCTACATAAGCATGTGTTTGGCCATTTAATTTTAGCTTTTGCATCTGGAGCATACATCAAATTAATGATAAAAATGGGAAAATAGACATTATAACCAATCTTAAATCTTCTCAGATTTAATGACAAGTATTGCTCCTAACTAGTTAAATAGATAATTGCATCATGCAATGCTTATACTTTTCTATGAAAAATATTAGTTATATATTATAAAAACTCCTAGAAAATAGCCCCATAAATCTAATTAACGTCTAAAATAATCTTTTTATTTACTTCTTGATATGAGGAAAGTGACTGCTGACATTATAGAGGTTCTTAGGGACATGAGTTGCTGGTTAGTACCAAGAAAAGAATAATGTTAGATACAATGATTTTTGACAGATACAAATTCTGGCAGACAGCAGCTAAGGAGTACAGAGAAGAGAGGACAAGCAAGGTTAAGTGGAATCTTACAGAAAAGGAAACAGACTGGCCTAGGACAAAGTTTCTCAACCTCAGTTCCACTGAAATTTGGAGATGCTGTCCTTTGCATTATAAGATGTCTAGCAACATCCTTGATCTCTACCCAGTAGATGCCAGCAGCATCCTCCTTCCAGTTAGAACTACTAAAAATGTCTCCTGATGTGGCTAAATGTTTTGGAGAGTGGACTTGCTCCCCCTCTTCTTCCTCACTGAAAATTATTCCTGTATAAAATTAAGCAGGATATCAAAGTACTAGATCCAGAGTATCAGAAGTAATAAAATTCTAAATATGTAATTAGCAAGCAAAAATCATCTAAGTTTTTCTTTTCTTTTCTTGTCTTTCCTCTTTCTTCTTTTTTTCTTCCTTTCTTCTTCCAAAAGAAATTTTAATTCTTACGAAAGATAACTCTCCCTGCGATGTGTTGGTAGACAAGAACTCAGCATGTGAACTCGCTTCTAGAGGAAGTGACACAGGCAGAACCTCCCCCCACAATGAAGCATGGGATGTGGACTTTACAATTACTCTTTCATCTAGAACACAAGCAGGAGCAATAAAAAAATGAGGAAAATAAGAATTGTCCCTACAACTCAATTACAACTCCCTACAACTTAATTATTCTTAGAGTGTTCACTATAAATATTGTTCTTGATTTTGAATATGGAGAGGATGGGCGTAGTTGTTGGCATAGAATATGAGCAATTGAAAAGGAAGAAGAACAGTAAACAGAACCCAAGCCATCAATATAGCAACACCAAACCGTATTTTTAAAATGAAGGAAAAACTTAGTTCAGACTTTAGGCATGGAATTAATAATAAATTAAGAACAATGTATTTGGGTATAAACAAAGTAGAGATATAACAAAGATAAAAGATGAATGAAATGGAATAGTGATATATTAAAAAAATACAGAAAAAAACCTATAACAAACAAAGAACCATTCAGGAAGAAACCATCTAAGGGAATAGAATAATTTATCTTTAACAAATTCTTCACACTTCAGTAACTGATAGACATAATGAAATCCATGGACAGAACAAAGGCAAAATAATAGGCAAGATAAGGAAATGAAAAGGAACAATAAGTAAGGAATGAAATAGGAGAACATATACAATTATATAAATAAGTAAAGGAATTAGTTACCAAATAGCACCATTAGAGAGATAATAATAAAATAACAACAGAACAGTAATAATAATGAACAACTGAAAAGATGGATACATGAGGATTCAGAGTAGACATATCTAAAAACTAAATTACTGACATGATGAAAATAAGAATGGAAAGAACATTTTTACAATGGTAAGTAATTTTAAAGATATAAAGATGGCTGACCAAGAATCAAATCAAACATAGATAATTGGTGGTCCTGAGTTTAAAAAAAATGCAAATTAAAAGCTATTTTGGGGGGTACCTGTGTGACTCGTGCAGTTAAATGTCCAACTCTTTTTTTTTTTTTTTTTTAAGATTTTATTTGTATATTTGAGAGAGAGACAGAGATAGTGACAGCATGGGTGGGGAGGAGAGGGAGAAGCAGGCAGGCAGGCTACCCACTCCCTGCAGTGGGGGCCTGAGGAGAGGCTCCATCCCAGGACCCATGGATCATGACCTGAGTCAAAGGCACATGCTTAATCAACTGAGCCACCCAGGCACCCCAAGTGTCCAACTCTTGATTTAGGCTCAGGTCACAATTTCAAGAGTCCTGAGATGGAGCTCCACACACTGGACTCTACACTGGGCATGGAACTAATTGAAGATTCTCTCTCTTCCTGTCCTCCCCCACTCTTGCATGTAGTCCCTCTCTTGCTCTCAAAAACAAAAAAAGAAAAGAAAAAAAAAAGCTATTTTGAGCGTAAATGGTAAATGAGTATAACAAAGTATTCATTTTTATATTAAATTTCATAATCTAAAGAAAACGAGGCGAGATTACTACTGCATGTCATACAGTGCACACATAATTGCTTAAAACTGCATTAGATTATATACATGCAATTGCATTAGAATACATATATTTATATATTTATATTATTATTAGACTAGCTATTGGATATCTAATTAGATATAAATATATATTTACATATATGTTGAATAGGATGTAATATATACCATATGATATCTATATATTATAAATACTGCTAAAATCAAGGACAGAGACAGAGATCAGCCGTGAAGTGTCCCTGAGCACAGAGAGCCAGTTTTGTCATGCAGGCAAAACTTGATTTAGCTTATTTTGCAAGGCTAACTTGACCTGGATCATTTTTTGCTTGTGCCTCTGGGAATGATAAGCAAAACCTGAACTGTTTCCCAAGGCTGATATGAGATAACCACTGAAAATTTTAATATTGTAACCCATCATTGTGAAGAATCAACAGTCACTGCTTTCTCACTATGTAGTTATAACGACATATCCCAGAACCTCATTCCATATTCTGTTTTGAAAGCTTCTGGTTTGCAAAGTGTCTTTTTGGTGTATGCACAGTCAATGTTTGCTACTTACTACTTCAGTGATTTATTGGTTTTACTTTGCTGTTTTGAGCCTTTGACACTACCTATATCATATATATGTATATACTAATAAACAATATATAATCTCCAGAGTAAGTTACTTAAATTTAAAGATACAATGGAATCCTAGTTTTTCCGGGTAAAAAATTAAATTTCTAAATCAATGAAAAATTACTCTCACATTCCTTTGATCCAGATTAAGAAAAAAAATTCCAAATTCATTTTTGGATTCACTATGACATTCTAAAAACCTGGAATTAGAAGGAATATAAATTTCTAACTAAATTCAACTGCAATTTTTTATTAAAAAAAGGAAAGTTTCTGAAATAAAAAAAGAATGAATTATGACTAACCCTGTCAGGTACTGAATAAATTATAACAGTCAACTAAGTAGTAAATGAAACATTACCATATTCCTAGAGTAGTAGCTTAGAAATAGATTGATTTAAAAAGAACAGTCAGAAGTATATAAGAAACGGCGCAGATGATCATAGAAGGAAGGGAAAGAAAACTGAATGTGAAGTCATCAGAGAGGAGAAAAACCACAAGAGACTCTTACCTATAGGAAACAAACTGATGATTGCTGTAGGGGAGATGCGTGGGGGGATGGGGTATTTGGGCAATGGGCATTAAGGAGGACATGTGATGTGATGAGTACTGGGTGTTATACACAACTGACGAATTACTGAACACTTTATCTGAAACTAATGATGTACTATATGTTGGCTAATCGAATTTAAATTAAAAAAAAGTATATCTAAGAAAAAATATACATTTAATTCATGATACTGTTGGAATTTTACAAACTTCTTTAGAAGATAACTTATTTTAAATAGTCTTAGAACAATTGATTGCTGTTATATGTTATACTACAACTACTTTTAAATATATTAGAAAACCACAACAATAATACTGTATTACTATTTCATCCGCTGACAAGCTCCTTACTCCTCCTGTACTTGACCCTGGAAAGTCTACCATGTGATCATTTAAAATCATATAATAGATCAATTTCATTTCAAGTCCTTCACTTGTCTTTCCATCTCCTTCCATTCATTAAACATAAAAGTCAAATCTGTAACTGGCTCATAGGACCCTAAAATTAATCCAGTTTTTCTGCTACTTCTCGGATCCCTTTGTTACACTCTTCCCTATTGCTTCCTTAAGTCCACCCACTCTGGGCTCAGTTGGTGGCCCCTGCATGTCTCCTGAGCTCCTATCTCAGCACTTGCAGTTCTTTCCCTTCAGAGAGCCCTGTTGGCTTATTCTCTCCTCCTTCAGGTATGTGAGCTAAGGCTGCCTTATCCAAGAAGAGTATCAGCTTCCCCTTTTGCTTGAATGAGGGTATCCGCTCACAAAGGCCAAGACCTTTCTAGTTTATTCATTGCTGTATCTCCTGTATTTATTACAGAGCCTGGCACAGAAGAGAGTCTCACAAAGTCATCTCTCAAATACGTAGACGGATAAATGACTGATTGAAAGAATGAATAAACTTTATGTTTGACTCCTTCAGCTTTTGTGTTTTTGAAACCAAAATCACTCAGCTTGTAAAAATAAAAAAAGTATGGTTTTAAAATGTTATCATTGTTGTAATATAACAAAGATGAAAGATAAAAAGTTGTGCTTTTTTGTTTTTTCCTGTTTACACTTCAATAGGAACACCATAACTCAAGAAATGGAATAGTCTGATCTAATGGAGAGTATTACAGTGAGTCTAAACCAATTGTGGGTGGGAAATACCAAAAAAAGAGAAAAGGTCAATGAACAAATTATCATCCCCAAACATTCACATTCCCAGTTAAGTTTTGTGTCCTGAAAAAGGTATTTTTTTCCTTCCTCAAAAGGTTACACAGATTGTTTTGGCTCATACCTTTTACTTATTTATTTTTTTTCCCCTAGAATAGAAACCCCATACAGAAAACAGCCCAGGGCTTGCATAGATACTTTCTCTAGGCTCAACAAATATTCTATGAGTAAACTCAAGATGTTTTTCCAAATACCTTGCATCCTAGTCTGGGTATTAAGAATGTACTTTCATGCCCTTGACTGTCCCTTTTCTTATTGCTTGGGGGGCATAACATCTTATTTCAAATATAATTCTGAGTAATTTCTATCTCCAGGATTTAGATCCTAAGCCAAGTGTGAATGTAGCCTTCTTCATCTACGAGCTGTGATTCACTGCTTACTGTCTTTTTTCTCAATCCTTGATGTGTTAAAGGTATGTGCTCTCAGTGTCGGAGTGGCTCACTACTTCACACTTTGTTCAAGCTGCTACTTTTTATTCTAGCAGATTGTTTGAACTGACTACGAGTGAAGGCACCAGTTCCCCACCCATGTTCTCCTAATGATAGTTTATGTCTGGGAATTGCTTTGTTTGCTCTGTTCTATTATTTTCCCACCTTACTAGCTTAATAGACACACCTGCACCTCTCCTTCATAAGGTTGAAAATAAACAGGGTTCTGTAATCTTTAATTCCTTGGCAGAATTTGTTCCCCATTTTGCAATTTTGAAATTCACTCTAGCAGAGTGACTCTTCTGTGTTCCCTCAAGATTTCTGTAAATTGAGCTAAGATGAATTGCATACTGAGCAAAGCTCTCCAATATTTCACCTTTGTTGTCCACCGCAAAACAGAAATGGATCGTTCTCTTGGGTTCTTTCCTTGTAAAAGAAATGAGGATAATAGCCAGTGGCAAAATTCCTGTCAAAAAGGAATCCTGTTGGGGAAATATAATTAAAAAAAAAAAAAATCTTTTCCCAACCTAGAAAACTTCTCTGCAAAGGTAGTAGAGAAAGAAAATAGTTTTATTATTGAATAAGCATTGAACCAGAATGGATGTACATCACTGGCAATCTAAAAACATCTCATGCCCTTATAAATCTGTCTTAGTCTGGTTTGGCTCCTATAACAAACACACCACAGATTAATTGGCTAACTTCCTATGGGCACTTTGCTCCAAGCTGCAAAACTACCTTCTGTAATAAAAATAAAGGAAATTTGCTTTTCCTCCATATAAAGTTTACTAGCAAATACAGGTAGTCAACCCAATTACCAGGTAAAGTTGAGATGAGCAACATGTGACAAATGGTACTGTCAAATTCTCCTGCTTAAGGACTAGGACTGTTTATCCTAAGAACATGTATGTAAAGGGTTGTATCTGCTTGGCTATTGTTATGGACCAAATGTTCATGTGCCTGAAAAATTCAAATGTTGAAATCCCATCCCCCAATATGATGGTATTAGGGGATGGGGTCTTAGACAAATAATTAGGATGAGATGAAGTTATAAAGGGGAAGCCCTCATGAGTGAGGTTAGTGGCATGAAAAATATGATGAGAGAGCTCGATTCCCTTCTTTACTCTCTGCCATGTGAAGATATGATCATAAATCAGCAGTCTGCAACCCAGAAGAGGGCTCTCACCAGAACCTGACCATGCTAGCATTCTGATTTCAGACCTCTAGTCTCCAGAACTGAGAAATAAATTTCTGTGGCTTATAATCCACCCAGTCTGTGGTTTTACAGCAGTCCAAATGGACTAGAACAACTTTATGAGAGGACAAGATTCCTTTCTGTCTTTTTGATTTCTTATTGGATTGCCTATGATTTGTTTCACATCCTGGTTTAATGTTTATTCAGTAATAAAATTGTTTATTTTCCTCTACTACCTTTCTGGAAAAGTTTTGTGGGTTGGGAGAAGACATTTT
The DNA here is from genome assembly GCF_010015895.1 of Lontra canadensis. Lineage (NCBI taxonomy): Eukaryota > Metazoa > Chordata > Mammalia > Carnivora > Mustelidae > Lontra > Lontra canadensis. Next base: position 10,995,987 of record NW_022631009.1, on the reverse strand, counting down.
AAAATTACATTTCTCCAACAGCATGCAATGTCAACAAAAATGTTAATAAAAAACTAAGCAGGCAGATATTCCAGGACATAGTTTCTTAAGTCAGCTTCTCACAGAGTCATGGTTGGGTTGGTGGTGCTGGAATTTTGCTGAAATTTGCTGAATTCTGTCAAGTTTTGCAAAGTCCCATACCTCATGTCTTATAAAGCCCAACTGATTCACCTGAAACTCTAGCAACTTTGCCTAATATGGGCCAAAAATCTTTAGCAATTTATTGATACTGAGGGAACAATTTCTGACTATACTACCAGTACATCTGCTCTTTTTTCCTACATATTTCTTAATTAAAAAAAAAAGAAAGAAAGAAATCAAGCAACACCTATGCAAATTTGTACTGCAACCTTACAATGATGATCAAAATGTGGATATGATCAGTTTAAAACCTAAAAAGATGAGATAGGGAGGTCTGTCAAGTACCTAATACACACAGAAAAAAAAAATATATATATATATAGAGAGAGAGATAGAGATAGAGATAGAGATAGAGATACACACACATACATACACACACACACACACACATATATATTGAGAGAGAGAGAAAGAAATTACATGGTTATTAAAGATTGAAATGTACATCCCTTCAGATGTAATTCAGTGTAAGCAAATAAAAGTAGTAAAGCTATAAATCAGTGGCCTAGGTAAGATATCATCCTTCCTGTCTTATAGAACATAAGGAAGATTACTTTTTTTTCCATAAAAATTTCTTTTTCTTTTTTCTTAAATTGAGGTATAATTTTATACACACACACACACTATATATATCTATGTGTAGTATTTGTTTCAGGTATACAACATAAGGATTCAATATTTGTATATATTATGATCACCACAGTAAGTACAGTTAACATTCACCACCACAGAGATTTTTTCTTTTAAGATTTACTCTCTTACAAATTTTGTACATTTTTTACTCCCTTCACCCATTTAGCCAATCCCCCTCTCCCACAATCCCCTACCTCTGGGAACCACCAATATATTCTCTGTATTCATGAGCTCATTGTTTGTTTGTGTTCAGATACTACATATAAGTGAGATCATGTGGTATCTGTCCTTCTCTGTCTGACTTATTTCATTTAGCATAATGCCCTTGATGTCCATCCATGTCACAAAAGCAAAATTTTATTCTTTTTCATGGCTAAAGAATATTCATTACACATACACAGACATACCACATTATCTTTATCCATTTATCAGTCAATGGACAGTTAGGTTGTTTCCATATCTTGGCTATTGTAAGTATTGCTTCAAAGGACACGCAAGTGTAGGTATCTTTCCAAGTTAGTATTTTCATTTTCTTCAGATAAATACCCAGAAGTGAAGTTACTGAATCATACAATGGGAAAAGTCAGTGTCTTCAATAAGTAGTGTTGGGAAAACTGGACAACAAGCAAAAAAAAAAAAAAAAAAAAAAAAAGAAACAGAACCACTATCTTATACCACACACAAATACTAACTCAAAATGGATTAAAGATGTGAGATCCTAAAACTCCTAGAAAAAACATAGGTGGTAATAAGCTCCTTGACATTGGTCTTGGTGATAATTTTTTTTTACTTGATACCAAAGATATAAAGAAAATGACAATAAATAAGTGGGACAAATCAAACTAAAAAGCTTCTGAACAGAAAAAGAAATCATCAGCAAAATGAAAAGTCTGGGAGAAAATATTTGCACGTTACATACCTGATAAGTGGTTAATATCCAAAATATATAGAAAACTCATACAATTCAATAACAACAACAAAAAATCCCAAATGTTAAAAATGGGCAGATGGGGGCCTGCGTGGCTCAGCCGTTGAGTTTCTGCCTCGGCTCAGGTCATGATCTAAGGGTCCTGGGATCCAGCCTGTCATTGGGCTCCCTGCTCAGCAGGGAACCTGCTTCTCCCTCTCCCTCTGCCCCTGCTTGTGTTCCCTCTCTGGCTGTGTCTCTCTGTCAAATAAATAAATATAATCTTTTTAAAAATAAGGGCAGATGATCTGAATCAACATTTTCCCAAAGAAGACCTACAGATGGCCAATTGGTACATGAAAAAATGTTTAACATCACTAATTATTAAGGAAATGCAAATCAAAACTACAATGAGATAACACTTCATACCTGTTAGAACAGCTGCTGTCAAAAATATAAGAGACAGCAAGTGTTGGCAAGGATGTGTAGAAAGGGAACACTTGTGCACTGTTGGTGAAAATATAAGTTGATGCAGCCACTGTGTAGTTGCATAGAAGTTCCTCAAAAAATTAAAAATAGAAAGGTTATTATTCTTAAACCAGCTAGGCTTAGCACCTCTACTGTCTTCAGAATTATGCACAATAAAGGAAGAAAAAAAATGCTAAAATCTTAGGAAATCCTAAAAGATCTTTTTATGCCAATTCCTCAGGGCAAGGATTGCTTCTACTTAGACATTTACATAACTAGGAAGGTTTCCTTTTTCTCCCCTGGAATAGAGAATATCCTTAAGATGATTTGGCGTTTCCATCTCTAGGCAGAAACCAGGTTGGTGCAATTGTCTGAATTCCAAAGCACTAGAACTTTTAATAAGTGTTACACTCAAAACTTTTAATAAGTGGCCTGTGTTTATTGCAATGCCTAAATTCTTAACTTGTAAAACGATCCTTTCTGTTACAGATACCAAGTCATGGGAATAAAAACCCTACTCTTGTCAAAGCAAAACTTAAGATCTCTGAATATATGATACAAGAAATAGTTGCACAGTTTTTTGATGAGTCTAAACTTCCCTAAACCCATTCCAGGATTCAGGAATCATCCAATTGTCTAGTATGTAATACGGTATGCACTGATGTGAGTTGTCTAGAAATGGATTCTGCAAAGAACAGGTCTTATTTATTCAGACCAGATGTTTACCCATCCTTTCATTCTTTTTTCTTAGCATTGCTTGCCCAATTAAGATACCCTTTATCCTAAGGGCAGATAAACACTCAGGACATAGTGAGGTATCCGTGTTACTTGCCCAAACAAGTGAGTAGAGGCTGTTCATTTACTGCAAATTATGACTGTCCACAGCCACACACAAAGAGATCTTATTTATTAAAGGGAATGCAGTGATTTTAGCATTTTTCCTCAACCGACCTGTACAGGCTACTGCTAAGGGAAGTTTATCAAACAGTACAACCAAGTTAAAAGCCGTAGTGAAAACTACTAGACTGAAAGAAGAAAAAAGAACAAGTTAAAAGTGGTTTGGGAATACAACAGGAAGGTAAAGGAGACAGACTCCAGAGTCACATTACTCGGGTGTGAATCCTAGTCTGTTATGTACTAGCTTTGTGAATTTGGGCTATTTATTTATTCTAATTCAGTGATCTGTAAATGGGATAAATATAATATCTGTTGCATAGGGCTGCTATAAAGATTTACAATGTTCATCTCTATACTGTGTTTACATGACTTGGGGCATGGTAGATGCTTTATAACTTTTAGTCATTGCTGTCATTACTGCTGTTCCTCCTTTTGTTATTGTTATTATTAATAAATACTTCTAGATTGTAAAAAGCAAAGTTTTAACTTGTTTAAAATCATTTTCAATTAAAAAAAAAAAGTTGAAGGGGCACCTGGGTGGCTCAGTTGGTTAAGCAGCTGCCTTCGGCTCAGGTCATGATCCCAGTGTCCTGGGATCGAGTCCCACATCAGGCTCCTTGCTTGGCGGGGAGCCTGCTTCTGCCTCTGCCTCTGCCTGCCATTCTGTCTGCCTGTGCTCCATCTCTCTCCCTCTCGCTCTCTGACAAATAAATAAATAAAATCTTAAAAAAAGAAAAAAAGTTGAAAAAGGGATAAATCCAGAACTTTTAATTTAATATGTACCAAGCAAGTGACAGATATTTTACATGTGTTAAACCTTCCTGGAAGAAAACCGAGAGAGAAGAAAAAAGAACAAGTTAAAAGTGGTTTGGGGATACAACAGGAAGGTTTAGGAGACAGACTTCTTTTTGTCTTAGGCTTCATTTAGATTCTGGATGAGGATATATACCTACTTCCTGTCTTTTTGGATTTCATATGGTTACAAAACTCTTTTATGAGTACATTCTTGAGTCTCAGATCCCAGACTCCCTTCCACTTTAGGTAACTAGTAATGCTAGTCTCTGCCTGCAAGTCAGGTTAGAACCTCCCTAGGTCTCACAAAATGACAAGGTCAATGCCAGTACTTCTTCTTCTTTTTTTTTTTTTTTGCCAGTACACTTTTTATGATGAAGAATATTTACATTTGATTCCAGATATTGACTTTTATTTGTTTGTTTTTGTTTTGAAGCCTATAATCAAGACTCAGATATGATCCAGGCTTTTGTTGTTTTTAAAATTCTAAAAATCTTTCTATGAAATAATTAGTAATTAAACAGATCTGAAGTGTTCCTGTTGTGAATGTAGCTGACAATGTAAATTCTATATCATCCTAATTGGAAAAGGATCTCATTACCAGTACTTTCCATACAATTACATAGATATTTTTAAAAAATAAGGACAACAGTACTATGAGTTACATTTATGGCTAATGCTCTCAGTTTCTCATTATAATGGTTGGAAAATATAAAAAAAGATTGAGAAAAAATGTATCTAATACAAATTTACATGCTTCGATGACTTACATGGAGCAAATGAGAAATATATTTCTGGATAAACTATTTCTAGAATAAAAAATAACCTATTAATGGTAAATACATGAGACTTTTTTTAATATATAAGATTTTTAAGAATATGAAAGTCCAAGTTACTATACTTATAGATGCACAATGTATAAACTAAAGAGTAACTAAACAATAAACTTATAATCAAATTCTCTGATCTTATAAATCTGATATATATCACTTTCAATCATTTATTCTAGAAGAAAGTAGTTAAGCTTCTAGTTTAGGAAAACATTTTATGAAGTGCTATGGAGGATTTAAGATGAATGACAACTTTTCTTTTATTCTAGAAGTTTAGATTCTAGTAAGTGAGAGAGTTATACAGGAAAACAAATATCAATAAAATTCTTATTACAGACCTAACACATATTATGTCCTCAAAATACAAATGTAGGGATGCCTGGGTGGCTCAGTTGGTTAAGCGGCTGCCTCCGGCTCAGGTCATGATCCCAGGGTCCTGGGATCGAGTCCCACATCGGGCTCCTTGCTCAGCAGAGAGCCTGCTTCTCCCTCTGCCTCTGCCTGCCTCTCTCTCTGCCTGTGCTCACTCTCTCTGACAAATAAATAAATAAAATCTTTAAAAAAAATACAAATGTATACAAAAGCAAAATCTAAATAAAATCTAAATTCCAAAGGAGTGACTGACTAATCTCCAAATGTGCCTGAATGCAACAACATCACGAGATGACAAAAGTTAGATAAAATTTACAATCAAAGGAATCTGAGAAATGGAGAGATAACTGTTCTTTGGGCACCAAAAATATTTCTTTTTTGGTATGAAATTTTCTCTAAATCTTGAAGCACTGATAATGTTCAGACTTTTCAATGAGAAAAGCAAATAGCGTGGAAACATAAAAATAAAGATAAACTGGAATTAATAAGTTCTTCAGTTTAGGTAAATGTGGGTTAACTTAAGTGACACAGTCTTGAAAGGTACATTGAAGTTATACTGAAAATGATATTGCATACTCAGTTTTATATAGAAGGAAACACACCATGATGGAAACTTTTGAGCTGGGAAAGATAAGGTATTCATTATGTGATGTCCTAACAAAGCTTTGAGATTATAGATCTAATGAAGATTTGGAAATGCACTAGTGGATTTGGGAATGTGGCTGAAGTCCAGTGATCATGTTGGGTGGTTATTTATAATTAGTATAAATATTAAAACCAATATATTAAAAGAGAAAAGACTATCTTGGGAATGCTGCATTAAGAGAAGCTGGGAGGATGATAAATATGACTTACAGTCAGATACCTGTAAGTAGAGGCATAAGAAATAGGAAGAGCCTTAGAAGAATGAAAGAATGCAATATCATGGAATATAATAAATGATAAATATTTCAAGAGGAAGGACAAAATTAAGCTTATGAAACGCTGCACAGAACTTCACATTTTGTAAAGAATAAGATTTGAAAGATACCATGGTTTTTTAAAAAATATTTTATTTATTTATTTGACAGAGAGAGAGAGAGTACAAGTAGCAAGTAGGCAGAGAGGCAGGCAGAGAGAGAGGGGGAAGTAGACTTCCTGCTGATTCGGGGCTTGATCCCTGGACCCTGAGATCATGACCTGAGCTGAAGGCAGAGGATTAAGCCACTGAGCCACCCAGGCAGCCCTAAAGTGATAGATTATTGATTACTTTTGAAAAAGCTGTTGTACAATTATGTCTCTATTGATCTGTATTTTAACATTTATAAGTTTAGTGAATATTATATAGATTAAAACTAAATTATTAATACTTATTTTAATTCAAAATATAAGAACTCTCTTAACTGTCTCTGCTTTACCTACTTACTGAAATACCTGAAACTTTACTTTTGTTTGTAAAACATACCCACTACCCATAACACATTGGTGCTTCTCACTTACATTCTCATGCACTTTCCTTTCACCCACAGCTGCTCACTAAAAGTCAGTTGTTTGTTCACAAAATTGCATGTGCTACTAGACTTTGTTATGATTGATTTACACTTTTTAAAATATTATAGAAACTGGTAAAATGAGAATATGAAAGAAAGAAGTTGCTCTGTCAATTGAAGCCAAGTTAAATATATATATATACATATATATATATAAAAGGCATTTAGTCACTAAAAATGCTATTACTTGATGCTTGGTAAGACTGTCATAGCAGTAAAAAAATAAAATTCAGCAGTCCCATCATCTCACGTTTGCTTTAAGGTCCTTTTTTTTCTTTTTTTCTTAAAAAAAAAAAAAAAAAGTGGAACTCCTGAAAGTTGTATTAGACCTGTGGCAATATGATGTAAAACATAAAGAGTTCAATAAATGACTATGCATTTGTATATTTCAGATTAAATACAATTAAACTAAATTAAATTAAATTAAATTAAATTTTAACATAGAATAACTCTGGATGTTAACATTTTATTTTCTTCTAATTTTGCGCCAAATAACCACCTTTTGGGCTGGCAATGGATATGAAAGAGTTATGGGTAAATCCCATAATGTCACATGTCATGGGTCATAAATACTTCTTATTTGGAAGATCTTTTCCCACTGTGAATTCTTCTTTTGGGGCAAGCAGGCAAAAAGCCCAAAATCTGTCATTTGTCGGATAAACAGATTTTTTCTTAGCTCTAGGAAGTGTATCTGTTTATTGGAGATGTTTGCGGAAACTTGGGGATTTGGGGGAATTGCAGAACAGATGCAAGTTTCTGAGAAAGTTGAGCTAGAACATTAACCTCTTTAGGTGGGAGGAGGGGGAAATCCCTGGGACCTCAGAAGGCAACTAGGTCAGGAAACTCCATCTCAGATAAAGACAATTTTCAAGCTATCTGGAAAATTATGAACTACTGGTCTCAATGTTGTCAGATTAGGTATGTCAGAACATATCTACTTTAAGACATCATTTTACCTACAGATCGTAATTCTTTACTTTGGAAGAGCTCCCATTCTTTATCATTTATTTTTCTGAATGCAAAAGAGTATTATGTGTTGAAAATAGGTTTGTATCTGTCTGGGACAGGACAAACAACCTACAGTCAACCATTTTATATTGCTAGATTGTATTTAAAGCTGTCTAAAATAATCTCTGATACAGTTTCATAAACTTCTCCATTGGTTTGCTAACATACGTTCAACTGGCATTCTTACTATTTTCATTTTTTTCAAACCAAACCAACCAACTATATAGCTTACACTGAGCATGCTGCAGATACCTGTGTACTGAATAAATTCAGGACCCACTTTTTGCCATTTGGGCGAAAGACTCTTAGAACACATTTGTAAACTACACTTTTTTTTTTCTTTTTAGGATTTTAATTAATTTATTTGACAGAGCGAGCAAGAGAGCAGAATAGCAGGCAGAATAGCAGAGGGAGAGGAGGAAGCAGGCCCCCGATGCAGGGCTCGATCCCCAAGGTCCTGGGATCATGACCCTAACCAAAGGTAGATGCTTAACCCACTGAGCCTCCCCTGTAACCTACACTTACTCAACAGGTAAGTACAATCAAACACATGAACTATTTAAATATATGTTTTGTTGTAGGTGGATTTGTGGCTGGGAATTTATCTGATGGCTTGACTAATAGAGTTTTTGTTTTAAATTCTATTTGCTTAATATCATCTTCAAAGATAAACAATAGCTACGTGACAATCTATCAACAGAAAGCAAATTGCTAAGCAAATCCAAAACTTCCCATCTGCGAAGGAAGATTGTGAAAGAAACTACAAAATGTATCCCCCCAAACAAAACTGATATTAACCAATCTACAGTCCTTGGAGGCATTCAGGATATTTAAATTAGAGGAGGATTATTATTTCAGGGGAAGAATCGATAGATATTTACTATCAATTCCAATGAGAATAGAAGTGACCCCCAACGAATACAATTCTTTTTAAGTTACCTGGACAGTACACTGTCAATATATTCCTAAATTTTATTTTGACAGTACCCCGAGTATCTCAGCAGATGAAACTTCTTTGATGTTCATTGGTTTTATGTAATTTGTCATTTGGATGCTGTTGAATACGTAACACAATCACCACTTATTATAAATGTGATGCCGTGAGCATATAACTTCCCAGACGCTTTGCACCATCCAGACTTCCTGTCTTTCTTCTTCATGTCAGCGTTTGCTTCACTTTTCAATGCTGTCCTCTCTGTTAGCATTGCAATAAGCTGAAGAAATTATTTCTAACTAGTCAAGTAACTCAGACTCTTAATCTTTTTTCAGGGCTTATAAGCTTCTTGCTTAAAAAAATAACCTCTCACATATTCTTTCAAAAAACTCCATAATATAATATTTAACATATGATATTTGTGCAAATGCAAAGGATACATTTTACAAATAACTTCAACGGAATAGAGAGAATACATATGAGTAAAAGCAAGTAATAAAAAATAAAAAGTGTTGTAGTCTAGTCGTTCCTTCTCTAAATTATTTCACTAAATTATTTCACTCTTCATCTGAAGATTTTTAAGTAAAAATCTTTAGATAATTCAGATTAGGATATTTATATCTTTTATTGTGATCTGCAACCATGGATATGTATCAGAAACTATAAAGTGTAATTCACTGAAATGACTGGTATGTTACAGATGCTTGTACCGTATACCTGACTAAAATATAGGATCCAAACACAAAAATGTTAGAGTTTACAAAAAAGCTGTATAACTATAGATTAGAAAATAAAAATACATATAAATATAGTTTATGAAAATTAGTTTTTTCATAGTTTTTCATGTTTGTTTTCCATGTGAAAGTACACTTATAGCTTATAAAACATATACACGTTAATCCAGCAACTTCAGCCACTGATATATAATAAAAAAAAAACACAGACAGATGTATTGATATGTACAAGGACATTTGTTGTAGAGTTATCTTCTGTAGCATCAGAACTGGAAATAAGATGAATGCCCATAAATAGAAGAATGTTTGAATAAAGTAGGATATATTTCAATTCTAAAAAATAGTGCAGCTATAAAATGAATTAAGTTAATGTGTATAGATTTCCAAAGCTATAGTTAAATGAAAAAAAAAAAGAAATATGCAAGTATGTAAAGAATAATTACAAAAACCTTTGATTATATAAGCATTTACATGTATTTCTGTGGTATAACATAGGATTATACTAGCATACAGAAAACTATGGAAGCAAACACACAGAACTGTTAATGTGGGTTATTCTGATGGTGGTTCGACTAAAGGAGTTTAAAAGAAAAGGAAATAAAAGCCAAATAGAAAGGAAAAAAAAATAAAGAGATGATTGTTTCCATAAATAAATACAAGTAACAAAATCAATTCCTGTGTTCCCAGTTAGGATGGTAATAATCTGAATAAATAATAAGTCTATTGAAATAATAGCTCAAGAAAGAAAAAGAAATGCAGGATGCTACCCTGAATTCCAAAGGTGGAAACTTGAAGTCTCCATTTCACCTTCTGTATTTCTTTTTTTTTTTTTTTTAAGATTTTATTTATTGGGGCACCTGGGTGGCTCAGCCTTTAAGCCTTTAAGCGTCTGCCTTCAGCTCAGGTCATGATCCCAGGGTCCAGGAATCGAGCCCCGCATTGAGCTCCCTGCTCAGTGCGAAGCCTGCTTCTTCCTCTCACACTTCCCTTGCTTGTGTTCCCTCTCTTGCTGTGTCCCCTCTGTCAAATAAATAAATAAAATCTTAAAAAAAAATATGTTTTATTTATTTGACAGAGAGAGAATGGAGAGAGCACGCAAGCTGGAGAAAGGAGGAAGACAAGCAGCCTCTGTTAAGCACAGAGCTCAACATAGGGTTCCATACCAGGACGTAGAAGTCAGGACCCAGAGATCACAACCTGAGAAACCGAGAGTCTGATGGCAACTGAACTGAGCCACCCAGGCAACCCACTTCCTGTATTCCTTAAGAAGAGGAGTAATGGATCTTTTTGTCTTTTCTTTCTGTCCCTCCTTGTTGCTGATAATGACTCCATTAATGTTGTTAACATGCACTAACACACATCATGCCATTTGATTATTTAAAACTCCTTATCAAGAAAGCATTACCAGTGTCCTCATTTTATATCACTGGTGTTAAATAATTTGTTCAAGGTTTTTATCATTTGTAAATGCAGAGTGGTGTTTCAAACTGTGTCTGTTTATCTGAAATTTCCACATTGGCCACAGCAACTTCTTTCAAGACATGTCTCCAAAGGCAAGGAAAACAAAACCAAATATTAGCTTTCAGGACTTCATCAAGATCAAAAGTGTCTGTAAAGCAAAGGAAACAGTCAACAAAACAAAGAGGCAATACATGGAATGGGAGAAGATATTTGCAAATGACACTACAGATAAACGGCTGATATCCAAGACCTATAAAGAACTTCTCAAACTCAACACCCCCAAAATAAATAATCAAATCAAAAAATGGGCAGAAGACATGAATAGACACTCCTCCAAAGAAAACATACAGATGGCTAACAGACACGTGAAAAAAGTTCATCATCATTTGCCATCAGGGAAATCCAAATCCAAACCACATTGAGATACCACCTTATATCAGTCAGAATAGCAAAAATTGACAAAGCAAGAAACAACAATGTTGGAGAGGTTGTGGAGAAAGGGGAACCCTCTTACACTGTTGGTGGGAATTCAAGTTGTTATAGCACTTCAGAAAACAGTGTGGAGGTTCCTCAAAAAGTTAAAAATAGAGCTACCCTATGACGCAGCAATTGCATTGCTGGACATTTACCCCAAAGACACAGATGTAGTGAAAAGAAGGGCCACATGCACCCCAATGCTCATAGCAGCAATGTCCACAATAGCCAGACTGTGGAAAGATCCGAGATGCCCTTCAACAGGAATGGATAAAGAAAATGTGGTCCATATGTACAATGGGACATTACTCAGCCATCAGAAAGGATGAATACCCAGTTTTTGTATAAACATGGATGAGACTGGAGGAGATTATGTTAAATGAAATAAGTCAAGCAGAGAAAGTCAATTATTATGGTTTCACTTATTTGTGGAACATAAGGTATAGCATGGAAGACATTAAGCGAAGAAAGGGAAAAATGAGGGGGAGAAAATCAGAGGGGAGATGAACCATGAGAGACTATGGACTCTGGGAAAGAAACTGAGGGTTTTAGAAGGGAGGAAGGTAGGGGGATGTGTTAGTCCAGTTATGGGTATTAAGGAGGGCATGTATTGCATGGAGCACTGGGTATTATACCCAAACAATGAATCATGGAAAACTACATCAAAACGAATGATGTACTGTATGGTTACTAACATAACATTAAATAAAAAATAATTAAATTAAACATTAAATTTAAAAAATGAATGATTGCAAAAATAAATAAATAAGTAAAAATAAATAAATAAGTAAAAATAAATATAAAAACAAAGGGAAGAAACAAATTAGAGTGAACTTTATTCACTTCCTTCCTGCCTTGTTCTTTTTTCTCTGAAACTCTCGGGTACGTATTAGATCAACATTGAAGACTTCATTTAGGGCTTGGGGAAAATAAATAGTGTTTTCAGTTTGTCTAGGGCTGAGCATTCACAGCCAACCTGAAGAGCAATGTGACTATTCTATACTATTTACCTGTCTACTGGAGTTTCATACTGGGGCTTGAGACCAAGACCTCAGATACAAATATAATTCCCCATCTTGTTTTTCTCACTGATATTCCCACTCCCAAGAATTTCACAGTTTATGGGTGACTTTAGCAGCATTATTTGGGTATTTTAGTGTCTGCGGGGGAAAATAACCTTAATATAAAACTCCTATAAACACATTTTTTTAATTGAGCTGAAATTCACACAACATAAAATTAATCATTTTCCAGTGGACAATTCAGAGGCATTTTGTACTTCCACAATGCTATACAACTGCCACTTATATCTAATTCCAAGCCTTTTCATCACCCCAAGAAGAAACCTTCATTTCTTAGGCAGTTATTCCCTATTCGTCCCTCCTTCCAGATTGTAACCAACACTAGTGTTCAATCTTTCCTGAATTGACAAATTTCATGAACAGAGATCATTCAAATCTCTAGGCCTATTTCTCGTGTATATAATTGGCATTGTATACTCATATCACAATTCAACGGTGAAGAATACATGAAATGAGGTATGGAGGGCATCTGGCACAACAGCTGGAGCATAGTAGACCCTGAGGTAAGATATTATGTCCCCCATCTTATTCCCTCACGCTCATTAAATGTTATATATTGAACAGAAAGACCTACTCTTTGCAATACACTGATACGTCACTCTTTAGCTAGGAACATCTCTGCTCATACAGTTTTTTGTATAGTATGTGTCAGGGAACAAGAGCTCCTGCCCCTTTCAAGGGCCCTAGCTGGACTAAGAATAAAATGGACTTGAGACAGATTAACAGGAGAAAATCAAATTTAGTAGCGTCTGTACAGGGAACTCACAGACACAGACATTCCGAAGGCAGTCAGGCAAAATGGATACATGTCAATCTGAACTAAGAAGGCAGTAGGGGTTTGGGAGGAAAGGAATGTATTTCACCGGGTAGAAGAGGAACAGGTGTTTGGTAATTAGATGTTTGCTCCCCCACAGAGGGGTCACTCAGATAACATTTATCTCCGCTAATAACCATTATTCTGGGGAAGACACCCAATTCAGATTCTTTGATGTAGATAAGGAAGAGGTCAATTTTTTTCCTGAACGCATCAGGTCTTGACTGCCTTCAGCCCAGAATAATCTTCACGTCAAACCAGCTCATCCTGGGGTGGCCTGCCTTTAGCTCCTACATCTAATTTATCTTTAAAACCTTTCTGAAAGACAACAAGGAAGAAATACAGAGAGGATAAGAGGGGGTGGAAGGAGCGGGGGGGGAAGAAAAGGAGATTTTAGTTCTCTAACACACACAGGAAAGTACAGACCCTGATGTGAGCGAGGATGCTGAGCAGGAGGCAGGACAGAAGCCTCATTTCACTGACTTTCAGCTCAACCCCTTTCTAGTTGGCTACCCTGCTCTAAATGAGCTCCAGACAAAGGCATTTCTAAAATATGAAAGAATGCTAAAGAAGGCGATTCATGGGGGGGAAAACTGAAATTTCCTAAAGGACAGTCTCTCCGTCATTAGAAAGTCACTTTCCAAAGTTAGCGCTGCACAGCAGGAAGGCTTTTAAGGCCTCCCATTTACTTATAAAGGAAAGCCAGAAAAGCAGAAGGAGGAGAAAAGAGCTGGAAAGTTTGAATGCACTGTAAACAATGAGGCGGTGAAAACAGGATTCTAAGAAAAGGAAGCATTGGAAGGATGCCAGGCAACTGAATAATAACTAAAGTGGAAACGATGGGAAAAAACTTGTAACTCCAGCTGAAAATTAATTAGAAATATAGGTGTGTATGTCTGTGTGTCTGTGTGCATGTGTATGCATGCAAAGGGTAAGAAAAATTCTTTCCTTCTAGGTTCTTTGGCTGGTCTAATAATTAAATTGATAAAAGACAGATTAACAGGAGACAAATTTCATATGTATAGGAGCCCTCCAAGAATAGGAGACCCAAAGGACAGCCAGGTAGTTGAGGCTTATGACCTCCAGAGCTAAGTGAGGGGCAGGGGTCTGGGGACACAGTGGGAAGAAAGACCATTCCTGTGCAGCCAAGAGCTGTGGAAAACAAAAGTCCTGTTATGCAGCTAAGTTCCTCAGGCAAAAAGATAATCGCTGTAATAGCTCTCTTCCTGGTACAAGCCCCCTTTAGTTGTAAATCTGGGCGGTTAAGGGGGAGGAAAGAGCTTTTCCTGAATCTACTGGGTTTTGATTGCCTTTAACTCAAAGAAATCCTTATGCCAGAGACATATTATGGGGTGGCAAAATCTGCTCTCCTCCATATGTGATCTTAGTCCTGCTTTGTATTTATACCTTCACTGAGAGAACAAACTGGGAATATGGTACCTCTGACTCTTCTCTCTCTCTTCTTTCGCAATTCTAGGCATTCAAGAATACATAGTTTGTAAGAGTTTAGAGTGAAAAACCTCTCCTAAGAATTTATATATTTTCTAAAAAAAAAAAAAAAAAGGCAAAGCATAAACGGTAAACTAAAGGCACCCAGGCACCTCTTAACTTTGGATTTTAAAGCAGAACTCTTCTGGAAATTATTTATTCTGAAACGTTAATTTTACCCTTCCTTCATTTTTATTTTGAAAAATATTTTTTCCATTATTCATTAAATTTGTTTTTTTCTCCTGTTAATCCGTCTTATGTCAGTTTATTTATTAGGCCAGCCAAACAACCTAAAAGAGAAAAAGGGAAAAGTTTTCTTCCTCTACAGTATTCACTAGTACCTGGAAATGGAGGAAGAGCCCTGGGCCCAGTAATGGACAGATAAACAGGTTGTCATGCTGAATAATGCCATGCACAAATAAATACTTAGCTCCTTCAAGATGAAAAATCTTATTTATGGGGTGCCTGCGTGGCTCAGTCAGTTAAGCGTCTGCCTTTGGATCAGGTCATGATTCTGGGGTCCTGGGATCCAGGCCCCTGTCAGGCTCACTGCTCAGCAGGGAGTTTGCTTTTCCCACTCCCTTTGACCCTCCCCCCTGCTCATGCTCTCCCTGGAGCATGCTCTCTCTCTCTCTCTCTCTCTCTCAAATGAATAAATAAAACATCTTTTAAAAAGAAAAATCTTATTGTTTAAAAAGATTTTATTTATTTATTTGACAGAGAGGGAGAGATCACAAGTAGGCAGAGAGGCCGGTAGAAAGAGAGGGGGAAGCAGACTCCCTGCTGAGCAAGCCAGATGCCCATATCATATCATCTCTATGCCAGGACCCTGAGATCATGACCTTAGCCAAAGGCAGAGGCTTAACCCACTGAGCCACCCAGGTGCCCTGAAAAATCTTATTTTTAAGACGTATTTTAAGTTAAAACTAAATTAAAGTAATTGAGAAAGACAGGAGTTTTGGATACATCTAAAATTTTTGAAATGCATTTTTTAATCAACTGTAAGAAAGCTAAGTCCATTCAAAATATAAGAAGTAAAGAGCACTGTTATGTATTATACATGTTGATAATTCTGGCCACATAATCTTCAAAAGCACTGGTCTCTTAAAATGTCAAATTTTTTTTTTTAAGGGCGGGTAAGAGGAAGACATTCTTTTTATCAACACCCATTACTGATTGTGAGGCTCTGAAAATCACTTTTCTTGCTGAGAAATGAGTAGGAATCCTCCTGTTTTGTTGGATTAGACTATTCTGTGGAGTTTCAAAGCAAGATAACATTTGCTATTAGGTATAAAAAACACAATCAAGGAATTGAAAAGAGTTACACTATGAAATATATTTAAACAATGTATAGACCTTATTAAAGTAACTTTTGTTTTCCTTTGATAGGGAAGATTCAACCAAATTGTTTAAAGACACATTCATATAAAGCTCATGAAATATAGTATAGATTTAACTTTCTCTTCAGTATAATTTTTTTTATTTCAGCAAGAAGGGAAATATAGGCTTTTCCTGGCTTTGCACAAAATACCATGAAGAATTAATGCCACTTTATATAAATTGAACTAAAAGGCTCATTTGCTTGAGATAGCTAGGTAACTCAAGAAAATTACATTTTAAGCTTAAATTGTCCTTATAACTGGCTCAATTTTTTTTATTTTTTATCAGAGGTTTCACATGTGCAAATGGGTTTTATTTTAACTTACTGTATTTGTTCTTAATTTATTTTTAAATCTCAGAAAGGATAATAATAATGAATGAAGAATCACTTTTCTGGGACTTTTGTTTAGGGACATTTTTAGTGGGTCTCTCATTCACATTAAAGATATGTAGGCTACTTTGGTTATTTTTATATTCTACACAAGTCTTTCTATAACTACTGTATTTATAGCTATTGGGTGACTGAAAGAGAATTGTAAAACCACTAGTAAAATTCTGAGTCTTTGTGAGGTGTTTCTAACACTTTTGTTCCTCATAAATAATGCAAATAAGGTGTATATACTACACAGGTAAGAAAATATTCCTTCCTAAAAAAGAAAAGCTGGGATGTATTAAAATGTAAATCTAGTATTCACTTAGGAAATTAAAGAAGGAAATTGAGTAAACAGATGAGTGGCATCTGGATAGAACAAAATACTATTTCATTAAACATTAAAGTTAGACTTAGCTCAAGAGGCAACTGCTGGACTAAATCAGAATGTTATAATGAAGATTTGCCAAATGCTGGAGAGTGTGTATTATGAAGAGTTATGTTACTACTTTAGAAAAGATACATAGTAATTGGTATTTGAAGATCACTGATGGGGTACATAAGTGGCATCAAAATTTTGAATCACGTAACCTGAACCCATTTACCAGCACTATATCCAGTTACTTTTGTAATAATTCTTTTTTTTCTCATACTTTTTTCTTTTAACTTGAGATATACTTCACATACTATAAAAATTCACCTTTTTAAAGTGCACGATTCAGGTATTTGTTTTACTATATTCACAGGTTGTTAAACTAGCACCACTATCCAATTTCAAAATATTTTCATCCCTCCCAAGAAGAAATCTCGTTATCTTTTAGCAATGATTCACCATCTTCCCACCACCCCAGCCCTAAGCAACCACTAATCTACTTTCTGCATCTATGGATTTGCATATCTTAAGATTCTCTTTGATATGATCATAGCCAAGGTATTCTTTCTAAATGCCCATTTTCTCAAATCCGTGTTTGTGTTCATTATTCTATTGTGAGTCATCCACTGAAATATTTAACAATCATTGAGCTATAATTTTTCCCTTCTCTGAATTCCGTAAGAAAAGGAATTATATTTAAATGATCTATTTGAGTTTACATGGCAATGAATAATGCCTGACATACAGTGGATACATGATAAATGCTTGTTGAATGACTTGACAGAAACTCCACTAACCCAACTCTTACATATTACAAGTTTATTATGCCTAAGACATAGTTATTGGCATATCCACATAGTTGGTCTGGTTGGTTTAATTCTTTCAGTCAAGCTATAAGGAAGGTAAAATTACTCTACTTTATAATGAGGTGAATTCATCTTGGAAGTTTTACCCAACTGGGACTTAAGCCAAGTTATTCTAAGATCAAGTTGTGTGCTTTTTTATTAAATGCCGGGGTCCAGCCTTGGCAGGTCCAGGTGTCCCGGAAGGAGGGGCGGTGTCGGCGAGAGGAATGGGAGAGCCACACAGCGAGTTCTGGTCAGTAGTCAGGCATCCCCCATTTTATTCTGATTTTACAGCTTCTTATATCTGCAGTTTACTCGGGGCAGGGGGTTACATTCGTGTAAGGACATCAAAAGTATTCATCAGACAATTTCTCTTTGTTCAGTACATGTTATTCTAGTTAAGCTATAATGGGTACAGACTGGCGCCAAGGATGGGGGACAAGATCTTGCTTCTTGAGTAATCACATCCCTCAGAAAGCCATGGGAGGGAGCACAAATATGTGCTTTTTGGTAACTTTTTTTTTTTTTTTTTAAGTCATGAATTAAGAAGAGATATTTCTTTTTATGTAGAAGAGAATTTTACTCCCCCTGCTACCTGACAGGGATTAGCTTAGGGCTTTACAGTATTTATCTTCACCATATTGCAATGTTTAGTTCTTTTAGTGATATTTTCTTTCAGGTGAAATAAACCTGAAAATTAGTTGTGCAGGTTCTTACAAGCTAATACATCAAAGATTCAAATCTAAGTACTTCTAACACCATCACCTGTCCCATTTGGTTAAATTGGATGAGATTGGCTTTTGCGAATAATTTTTTTAAAGATTTTATTTATTTATTTGACAGAGAGAGAGAGAGAGATCATAAGTAGGCAGAGAGGCAGGCAGAGAGAGGAGGAAGCAGGCTCACTGCTGAGCAGAGAGCCCGATGCGGGGCTCAATCCCAAGACCCTGAGATCATGACCTGAGCCGAAGGCAGAGGCTTAACCCACTGAGCCACCCAGGCACCCCGTGAATGAATTTTTTTGATAGGCGAATCACAAGTTCATAAAAAAGGAAAGAGTATATCTCACAACAAGAAGGAAGAGTAGGGTAGAAAATTTTACAAAACTGTCCTAGAGTTTTTAACTGAAAAGCAAAATAGAGCAATACTAAATTACCATCATTCAGCCCGAAAGTGACAAAAGTATTTGAAAACACACACCTAAAACAATATGTAAGTGAACAATGTGGTAAAAGTAATATGGACTATTATACAGCTATGGGAATTAGTGTAATTGATGTTTTCTATTGACACAGAGAGGAGAACAGATACATTGTTAAAAGAAAAATGTGGGGCACCTGGGTGGCTCAGTGGGTTAAGCCTCTGCCTTCAGCTCAGGTCATGATCTCAGGGTCCTGGGATCGAGCCCCACATCAAGCCCCGCATCGAGCCCCACATCGAGCCCCGCATCGGGCTCTCTGCTCAGCAGGAAGCCTGCTTCCCTCTCTCCCTCTGCCTGCCTCTCTGCTCTCTGCCTACTTGTAATCTGTCAAATAAATAAATAAAATCTTAAAAAAAAAAAAAAAAGAAAGAAAAGAAAAGAAAAATGTAGGGCACCTGGGTGGCTCGGTCTCTTAAGCGACTGACTCCAGCTCAGGTCATGATTCCTGGGTCCTGGGATTGAATTCCACATCAGGGTCCCTGCTCAGTGGGGAGCCTGCTTCTCCCTCTCCCTCTGCTGTTCTGCCTGCTTGTGCTCTCTCGCTCTCTTTGTCAAATAAATAAATAAAAATCTTTTTTAAAAAATATAGATTAACACATACGATGTGATAATTAAGTACAAGAGCAGAAACAACAAAACAGTCTTGGGATATATATATGATATGCGTAACATTTCTATGCACACAGAGGAAACTGTGGAAGGTACCCACAATCTTGTCAACGTTGCTTTCCTCAGTCAATGAATAATGGGACAGGAAAGAGATAGGTGATGATGATTATTTTTTCTTTATATATTTTGCACTGTTTCATTTGTTATGGTTATTGTACATTATTTTAATTTTGTAATTTTACAGTATATTTAATAAAATAAAACAAACCAAATGGCCATGAGATAGAAAAATTTCCAGACAAGAATACTTTTAATCAAGAAAATTTAAGAACACTAGGTATAACAGGTAAATAAAGATATTCAGGAATGATGCAGAAACATAAAAATAAATAAGTAAAACTTCCTGATTTCAAAATAAATCTAGAAGATGAGATAAATTAGATCTGATGCTAGACAGTACTACATACAAAGAAATTCAACAATTTGACCATATCAAAGATTTTTTATGGGACTAAAAATATCTGAATTTACATTTTTTCTTTGTTAAAATGTTAAAATTTATTTAACATTAAAAATAGCTAACAATGAAAAGACAAATTCAGTGAATCAGTAGAGCATCCTTCAAATACTTACTTGAAGGACTCTTCATTTGGAAGTTAAAGGCTATGTGCTGTAATTTGCCAAGAAGCAAACTTCAGGCCAATCAGTAAAAGGAACAAAAATTCCATTTTGCCTTTGAGCTATATTAAAATTAAAATTTCATTTCAATTTAAGATAAAATTCGCAGTTTAGAAATGTGAGGTTTTCAAGGTGAGTTTTGACAAACATTTATTGGAAGTGTTGTACAGACTATTTAAGAAACGAAGAAGTATCCGAACAAAACAGACTTTCATATCCTTCCCCAAATTAAGGTGATACATTTCCTTGGTTTTAAGGATGAAATAAGGACTGGAGAAATGTTTTCAGAAGACCATCTCCCTGCCAAAAAACCACACACACACACACAATGATATAGGAGTGGAATTAATATCCTAAAAAGTTAATTGGAAGGAAAAGAGAAGTCAGTAAGGTTTATCGTGTGTGTGTGTGTGTTCATGTTTCACCATACCAGGAAAGATTTGAGTTTTATTCACGTAGGTGGTAAAACTGAAACAGAAGCAACATACATAAGAGAAAGGAGACTTCCATTTCTTTTGGAGCTTTTATTCTGCTAAAAACTTAGTTTCTCATAAAACTTTGACTTGACTGACAGTTTCTGCTTTCACTAGGATGAAGAAGCAAGAAGGGAAACTTACTCTGGACTTCTCCCTACCAACAAAGAAGTAGTTGATGAATTGGAAGTAAGAGGAAAATTGTATAAAAAGTTACCTGGCTTATTTTAGATTCACAGTAGGAAAGTTGAACAACTTACCTAGTCTAAAAGAAAGTGTATTTCAAAAAATAATTTTCAGTGATATAGGTATGATGACATATCCAGAAATTCTAAAAGAAAAATCAACTCTGAAAGTCAGAATCTCATTTAGAAATTCTAAAGAAAAGAAAATAGACAGCATTTTAAAACAAATTAACAAATAAGAAATCTAATAACTTTGATTTTAAGCTCAAAATTAATTTATAAAATTCTAGTGAATCCATAAATGTTCTGATATTATCTCATTTGTTAATTTAATTAAACATTTAAAGAAATAAGCTCCAGTAGGAACTGGAGTTATAAAAATGATATGACAGTCTCTGCCAACAAATATATCACAGTATTCACATGGATCCTTATAAAGATGTCTCAAAAGTTAAAGCACAGTATCCAAACAGCTTCAAAGAAATAATATATGAGTTACAACAAAAAGCACAGGTTTTAGATTGGCTTCCCAGGATTTACAGGTGCTCATTAGGAGAAGAGGTGAAAGGAATTTCTTGGAGAGAGAGCAATATGTTCAGTAAAGTATTTCAGAAAAGTATAAATAGTTTGATCAGACTGTACCAAAGACTGTGATATAGGGACATGTTACAAAGTATGTTTAGGCTGATCATGGAAAATCTTGTACCCCATGATAATCAATCAGCATACTTATCTTAGAAGCTTTAGGAGCACTCCTCTCAGACTCTGTAAACAGTATACAGGAAATTTCAGGTACAAAGAGCAATTAACAAAGTCAGGCTTAAAATAAGGTAATGGTCTTGGCTATGGAGAAGAGATAGAAAAACTATTTTGGATAGATGTGTATTACAGGCTTTCTATAGTTATGGCCAGAATCAATAACTTGTTTAGGGGCAACAATGCTTCAAGATTTTTTTTCTCCAAAAATGAAATATGGATGTCCTTGTTTATAAATATGGATTAATTAATTTCCTTTATTTAGTTCATCAAAGAAACAAAATTCTTGTCCTGAAAAAATGATACAAAGTGGAATAGTAAGTATTTCTCCTCTGTAGATGGGAAACAGGACAACTACTGATAAATGTAATGATCATCTGAACTTAAGCCTCTTGTATCAAAATAAAAATGAGTTTTCATATATGACTCATTTTTACTTTGCTATTAAGCAAAATTACACAATGAAATAAACTTAATTTCATGTATCTCACCAAGATAGTCTAGTATTTAGAAGAAAATTTTAAAATGTGATTTGGGATATTTGTAGCTATTTTCTTCCTTCAGATGATAGTTAAAAATTTTTACTTGTTATGTAAATGGTACTGCTGTAGGTGCTGGAAAGATATAGGTGAACAAAACTGATGAAACTTTAGACCTCATGGAGCTTTCTTCTGAGAGGTGACAATGTCTATTGTGGCATTATTCCCAGTAGCCAAGATATGGAAGCAACCCAAGTGTACAAATAGAGGAATGGATAAAGAAGATGTGGGATATATATATATATACACACACACATATACATATATATACACACATATAGACAGATAGATATAGTATATATACAGATATAGATATATATAGATATATATCTATATAAATATATAGATATAGATAGTATATATATAGATATGTATAGATATAAATATATATAGAATAGTATCTATCTATATAGATAGAATAATATATGTGTGTATATATATATATATATATATATCTTAGATATATATATCTAACAGAACAGTACTCACCCATAAAAAAGAATGAGATCCTGTCACTTGCAACAATCTGGATAGACCAAGAAGGTATTATTAGGTGAAACAAGACAGAGAGAGACATACACCATATGATTTTAGTCATATGTGGAATCTAAAAAACACAGTAAACAAAACCCAGCAGAAACAGACTCATAAATAAAAAGAACAAAGTGGTGGTTGCCAGAGAGGGGGAGGGTGGGAAATGAACACAATAAGTGAAGGGGATAAGAGGTACAAACTACAAACTTCCAATAAGTCAGTCACAGAGATGAAAATTACAGCCTAGGGAATATAGCCAATAATAATGTAATAACATTGTATGGTGACAGATGGTGACTACACTTACCACGGTGAGCATAGCAAAATGAAGAGAATTGTCCAATCCCTATGCTGTACACCTATAACTAATGTAATGTTGTATGCTAACTATACTTCAATAATTAAAATTTTAACAAAGACTGGATGACAATGAAAACTAAAATACAGAGGAAAGATAGGATGTGCTGGATTGGAATTTGAGATTATTAAGACAGCAGACATGGAAAATATTATTGAGATAGTGGCACTTGAGTATAGGTCTAACAGAGGTAAGAAAGTGAGCCATACTAATATCAGGGGAATGACTGTTCTGGTGAGAAGAATGAACAAATTCAACACCTCTGAGACAAAATAATGCCTGGTGAGTTTGAGGAATAAGAAAGAGACATTGTGGCTGAAGTAAAGTGAGGAAAAGGGAGGTTGGTAGGAGATTATATCACACAGATAGAGGGGGTTTGAACCATGTAAGACCTATAGGCAATTGTTAAGGACTGTACCTTTTCTTCTGAGTAAAACATGAAGCCTTTTGTAAGATTCTGATGACTGACATGACCAGATTTAAGTAAACTGAGAATTAATTGTTAAGAGCAAGGTGACAGGTCACAGCAGGGACACCTGGGTGGCTTAGTTGGTTGAAATCCCAATTTTGGCTTGGGTCATGATCTCAGGGTCGTGAGACAGACTGTGCTCAGTGCTGAGCAGAGTCTGCTTGTCCCTCTTCCTCTGTTCCTCCTGCCACTCGTGCTCATGCTTGCTCTCACGCTCTCTCTCTCTCTCAAATAAATAAAATCTTAAGAAAAAAGAAAGGTCCCAGCAAGTATTCAGGTGAGAGAAGATACTATATTGTATTTGGGTAGGAGCAGCGGAGGTGCTAGAAAAATTACATTTCCTAAACCAATTTCTTTAAAAATATATTTTCTTTGGGTGGCAACAAACAGAATTATTTGAACACCCTTTCCCTTAATTGATCTATAGTGATACCAAGATAAGATACTTTTATGGTTCTGTTATTTACTTATGGAGTAGATATGATTTAGAGATGAACTTTGGTTCATGGAAAATGATGCAGTTGCCTTGGGCACTTCATAAACATCATGGTCTTTTTTTTTTTTTCTCTAGATTTTATTTATTTACTTGAGAGAGAGAGAGCCTGAGAGAGAGAGAGAGAGAGAGAGAGAGCGCGAGAGAGAGAAAGCCCAAGCAGGGGGGAGGGGTATAGGGAATTGAGAATAGCTGGTATTACAGTAAACAAGAAAAATAGTTTAAGAATACTAGGTCTAAATTCAATAGACATGAATCCTGAAATAAACCTTATTGTATTTTACCACAGGTACTACTAATAATAATGTAGCCTGATAAAAATGTAGGACTAGTGTTCAGGGCTTCTTGGAAAGCAGCCATAAAACAAAATGGACTTGGAGCCTAATGTTGGGACATAAGGATGCTTTCAAGGATTTTTGTCAGCTAGTGCTGAGATGGGTGATACCAGAAAGTAAATAGGATATATACTCAAAAATTTGGCAAAGCAATAATTGCATGGGTGAGAACAGGGAATAGATACTGCTATATGAAATAAAATGAATCTACAAAGTAATCTTGAGTCTATATTGTAAGAAATAAGTTTAATTAACATTAAACTATAATTAAGCATAATTAAGAGTTTATTAGAATTTTCTAAAAAGTCCTCATGTTGATTACCACAGTTTGTAAGATGAAGTATAGATAGTAAATTTCAAACTGGTTTAAGAACTGCAAGTATCGGGGCACCTGGGTGGCTCAGTGGGTTAAAGCCTCTGCCTTCGGCTCAGGTCATGATCCCAGGGTCCTGGGATCGAGCCCCACATCGGGCTCTCTGCTCAGCGGGGAGCCTGCTTCCCCCTCTCTCTCTGTCTGCCTCTCTGCCTCCTTGTGATCTCTGTCTGTCAAATAAATTAAAAAAAAATTTAAAAAGTTCAAGTTATGCCAACGCTTAGTATTGTCTTTTTTTCTTTGACTTCTTCTTCTTTTTCATTTTTTAATTTTGCCTTTTTGGAGTATGTGTAGTGCTATCTACTTGAGTATTTATTTTTTACTTCCTTGGGCTACTTTTAAGTGTCTTTTCATATATATGGTAACCATGTTGACAATCTTATGGTGAGGTTCCTGTTTATTTCCCTGTTTCTCTGTTGTATTTTCTTTATCACATGGACTTTAAGAAGTATTTTACATATTCTAAAATGATTTACTTCTTAGATCCTTGTTAGGAAGTAGTTTTTCTATCTTGTCTGGTTTGTATTTGCATACTCTTGAAGAAAATGCTTTTTTTTGGGTGAAAGAAATTTGTAATTTTAAACACATTTTTAAAATTTTAATGTTATCTATATCTTTCCTCTTAAAACACTTATTTGTGTTTATACTATTTAAGCTATTGCCTTACTATATCATTTTCTGAAAAGTTCAATGTTTACCTTTTACTTTTATATCTGCAGTGTATCTGGAATTGATTATTACGTATTGTGTAAGGTATGAGTCAAGGTTGTATTTTTTCTTATTAATATTCAAGTAACCACCACCACTTAATGAAAACACTGTTCATTTCTCCATTGTATTTTACCACCACCTTTGTCCTAACATAAGCATTTCTTCTAAATTCTGTTTTTTTCCACTGTTCTATTTGTCTATTCTTGTGCCAGTGCTATGCTATTTCAGTTATTGTGGTTTTTTACTTAATTTGGATATCTAGTAGAGAATGCCTGTCCCCTGTTTGTTGAGGGCAAGGCTGATTTAATTTTGCTTCCACCAGGTAGCTTTGGAACATTATCAACCCAATTTCATTTTATTTTAACCTAGAATGACATCATTCAGAGCTAAGATTGATTCCCAATGCCTAAAGGTTTTACAATAATTTTCCTATGTTAGGGGGTCCTGAAATTAAATTTTAGTTCTTCTTGACCTCTTGAATTGATCTAAAATGTATCTCAACTCCTGATCTTTCTGCCATCTCTCAAATAAGCATGAGGTCTCAGAGAGGAAAAAAAAAATTGTAAATATTTGAACACCTCTCTGGGTAAAGAATAAGCAGGTATAGCTTGCATCGGGTCTCATTTTAATAGTATTACTGCTGTTTTGAAAACAGACTGATTTGCTTCAAAAATGAAACTAGTGATAGTAGTTGAAACACTGCTGCAATTATATAAGTACACCATGATGCTATGAGCTGTGGCAGTAAAAGCAGTACTAAGCAGTGTTCAAACTTTACGTATTTGAAGACAGAGCTGCCAAAGTTTACTGAGTGATTAAATAAAGAACAGAATAAAATTAAATGATTCTAAATTGGAGGGACAAACAAACAACAAATATGACAGTGGGAGAAGCAGATGTGGTGAACTTGAAACTGGGCATCAGGAGTTCAATTTTAGACATGTGAAATTTGAGGATTTTGTGAAATTTCCAAATGGAAATATTGAATGGGCATATAGCAGTCTTCATTCTGGAAAGCTATTTAGGCTAGAGATTTAATCTGAGAGTGGTTCTATTTCTAGCCATATGGCTTGATGATATTGCTAAGGGAGTGAGGATTGCTGAAAAGAGAAATGTCCAAGGAAAGAGTCGTGAGCATTCCAAAAGCAGTATGGGGAGATGAGAAAGAATTTAGGAATGGAGATTTAAAAGGAGTAGCCATTAAGTAGGAGGCAAATCAGATGTGCATGGCATCTTTAAATTCCAAACAAACAAAAAAAAGGAAATATTTTAAGAAAAATTCACTGAATTTTCTCAAGTGCTATGGACAGGTCCAGTGAAAAAAATGACCATTAAAATGATCACTAGTTAATAAATGTGGAAGTAACTAGAGATCTTGATAAGAAAAGTCATGGTGGGGTAGAAAGGAAAAAAGTTTGATTTAGTGAGCCTAAAAGAGAATGGGAGAATTGGAAACATGAGATCAGGTTAACTGTTTCTGAGTTATTTTGTCTTCTCTTTCTTTTTATGCTTGCTTCTTGTGGTCTGCAAAACCAAGACTCAATATCTTTTTAAGACTCATTCTCATTCTCTTTGAGAAAGTAAATAATCATAAACTTTATTAAAAGAAACAAAACCACAAAACACTGAAGATAATTTAATGTTCCAGTAAGTGATTTTTCCTTATTTCTTTGTCTTCAGTTTAAATATGTGTCATTGGAGAGTAACTTGAAAGGTCAAATTTGCACATATTGTGGCTCCCAGGTGTTACCAACTGAAAAAGTTTTAAGGCATCCACTGTGAATGTACTCATGAATTTCTGGGAGAAGACCAAGATATGGCATTAGAAACTGATATATAGCAATGGCAAAAATCCAAGTCAATAGTGTCTTACATCATAGGAAAAGTTGTAAATCAATAGTGCAGTAATGCAAAATGTGCTGTCATGTCTGGAGACAAATAGTTTTGATATGCCTATAATATGATAATGATTCATATAATAGTTATTGGTTTTTAAACTCTTGCAGCTAGGTATTGTGTCAAAAAGGAAATTTAATTATAAATGCCTTGTAAAATATGAGATGGTGGACATATTTGCTAATTTTGTGGTTTGGTTTCCAACTTATTGAAATTATTTAATGACATTTACTAATATAAAATTAATTATGGAAGCAGAAGTGTGTGATTCTATTTTAGATTACATAAGTTTGGGAAATATAATTTTATGTAAACTTGTTTAGCACTCTTGAAAATTAAATTACCTTGATTTAAAAAAAAAATTGAAACATATGAAAGCATAATGAGAAAATGTCACTTGGCCAGTAATACTTTGTTACCCTATTACCCATCATTGTATAAAGTGTAATCATTGTATCACCTCATTGTGAAAATGGTTTTTTGTTCTCATTATATGGGAGTTACCAAGGTCATTGTGTTTTTAATCTTCAATACTGGGAATAGAAGAGTTAACAAAACAAACTTGACCCTGAAAGTATCTTCTTGAGAATGTCCACTGATAGAACTTAGTAAGAGACAAATAAAGGTTTTCTAAATTCCTATCTGAGTAGTGATCTATAAATGATTTTGCAGGGTATATTTTTATGTCTCATTGTTTATTGTAAATAAATATACATTTAAGGGCTGATGAGAGTGTCTGACAAGTTCAGGGTTTCTGAAATACTGTGGCTGCACATGCTAGAAATCTTGCTTTGTGTATCTGCTGATCATTAGTGAAGGTTGGTACAGGGTAACAACTGTGATGTCTGATTATTTGGACTTGGTGACAACACAAAAACAATTCAAGAAAATATGATTCTTGCTCTTTGTATACCTTCTGCTCTCTCGGTCGGATTTGAGCCCTTTTATCCTAGCTACCACTGTACTACACTTTTTGCCTTCAAATACATTTTTTCCAACATTCCAGGATGTCCATCATTCCACATATTGTTTGGATAGTGTTTATTAGTCTATTAATTAATAAAACTCCTTTACAACTGTAACATAGTTGATAAATTGACAAATACAGATTATTCAGTTTGCATCCTACACTAATTGAAGTAATGAATATTTTAGATTTTATCAAAAGAAAGACTGAGTTAATTAAAAAAAAAGATTTTATTTTTTATTTTATATTTTTGAGAGAAAGCAAGAGAGTAGGAAAAGGGGGAAGAGCACAGACAAGAGGGAGAGGGGCAAGCAGATTCCCACTGAGCAGGGAGCCCAATGCAGGGCTCAATCCTAGGACCCCATGATCATGACCTGAGCTGAAGGCAGACACTTAACCAGATGAGCCACCCAGGTACTCCGTGGGTTAATTTTTTTTTAAAACCTAGACAATATGTTTTAGAACTCTTCAGCCTGGAACTTTGGTCCGACCTACTTTTCTCTAAATCATGTTCAAAGGCAAGATCCATTATTTCCCCTATACCCTCCCCTATACTTACCCTTCCCTACTGGAGCTGAATGTCTCCTGGTCTCTTACAATGGCATCATTTTATGGTCATTTGAGGTTTCAAAGATACTAATTTCAAGGTGAGTGACAAGCCTAGGAGTACAAATACATTACAACCAAGGGATCTTTTCTTTAGTTCACACATTCTAGAAAGTCTATGACACCCTCTTTAATAATATACAGAAGCAGAGATAAATGCTATTAAAATGTAAGATTCATATTTGCATAGCCAAACATTTTAGTTTTTCATTTTAGTCTTCTTAGGGGTATAAACTGTTGTCCGACACTCTATTCCTAGTGTCTAAAAGAATCTCATAGAGAGGATTCAATAAAAAACAACTGAATGAATAAATGGATGTTGAAAGAGATATTCAATCCTTTTGACCAGGAATGAGACATATCTATTACCTAAGCGCCAAAACTACTGTATTAAATTTCTCAGCTGGGCTAGTGATCATGAGCTAGGGAATGCTGAAGTGTAGGAAAAGTTAGAGGCATTACCTAAGTCACTTATCACTGAAAAATGTTTTCTGATATCTCTCCCATATACATGCAACAGGACAAAGCAGTGCCCAAGATTTTTCTGTATATACTGGAAATTCATGATTAACCACCCAGTCCTCCTGGATTAAGGCATGCCTAATCAGTTCCTCAAAACTAAAAATGCACACTGCTTTCAACAACCAGATCCTACAAAAGTTTTTCAGAATTCCCTTCTCAGCCCACTTGCTTTTTATTCTCCCACTTTGACTAATTGCAGCAACTATTTATACAGTCTTTTCTTCCCATAACCACCTCTCTTATCCACATCTACTTGCTAAATAATAGGCCATCATTGAATCGAAACACATTTCATAAATAGCATCAGAGCCAAGTTTTTCTACCAAATTTTCTTACTGGTATATCAAGTATGATTATTTCCAATGTGGTCTGAAAAATTCTTTTTTTCTCTTCTCTATTATGATACAGCAGTCTCATTTTGTGGTCATATAAATGATACACTTTTAAAGAGCTTTATGATTTGAGTATGAAAAGATGATATAGCAGTAAGTTTTAGTTCCATATTTTCCCATTCTACTCATTGTTTCCTTCATGCATCTGAATAACACATATGCATATGAATTCAAAGCTTTCATGGAAGTTACAGTCTTTGCATTAGGGCCTACTACTTGCTGAAGTTTTATAGTTTTGTTAAGAGCAAAGAGGCAGAACAATTTTTATGGCAACTAATTGCCTCTAACTATGATACATAAATGATTTGAGTCATTTCCAATTTTGTCAACTCTATTCCCAACTTTTAGAATAACTCCCAGAAGCATGAAAGTACTATAACATTTAATGCATCTCAGTGGAGAAGGCAATATTATAGAGATCCTTTGTGGTTGTTGTTTATGGGCAAAATGAACTATTTTTATTTATTTTATTAAGCCATCACCAATATATTAGGTATGAATAATTCTACTGGAGTAATATAAGTATTTTAGTTCTCTCTCTTTTCCTTTTTCTTCTCTTCTCTTCTTGTTCTTTTATGCAGAAAGGAAAATGGAGTCTTCAAAACAGAAACCTTAGCTAGGAATTGTCTAAATTACTACATAAAGACTAACCTATTAATAGCTTCTCACTTACACAAGATGGATGCTCAAGAACCATGGAAGTAATTTACCAAATCAATCTGTTAACCCACCTGTAAATTTTATCATCATGTAAGTTTTACCTGTGCCTAGATATTTCCAACTATTGATCATCCTGAAGCCATTTAAACCCACACAATAGAGCTGACTTGAACTTGAGGCACATGATGAAAAAAAATATACTCAAGAGATGGTATACTTCCTGACTGCAACAGAAAGCAGCTTGAAAGAAGAATATTTGAAGTGAAGGAGGGGAAAATCTGGATATGAAAACCCATATTATCATTACCATTGGAGGTGTTATTTTTTATTTGGGTACTGTTATTTGATACTCGGTCAGTCAGAATTACTATTGAATAAATTATATTCAATTTATCATTTTATTCACATATACAAATGAAAGAAGCTATTCTCCTCTTTTTAGAATAATAAAATCTGTTTTGGAATTAGTAATTTTTAAAATTTCAACATAATCCCCCTCCCCCAGACTTTGCACACAATTTTTTTTTTTTAGGAAAGGACATCTAAATAATCACATAATATCTTTCTTTTTAAATATGAATTTAGGAAATGAGTATTTCCTAATATACAAAGAAGTTCTAGAGATTGGATTTCTTTTTATAAAGGCATTTCTTTGATTTATCTTTCAAATTTGTGGTGCAAAATTTTGAAGCATTTCACCAAACTTTATTATTCCTTGACTTGAGAGAAAAAAATTTCAAGTATTTGTCCCAGCAAGGGTTTTTATTGTACCTACCAAAAGAGTGAGCCAAATACCATTTTATTATTTTAAGCTCATATATTTCTTTTTTAAACTAGAGAGTAGAAAGTGTAGTTGTTTATATAGTGGGAAATTAGACAACTGAGTAGGTTTGTGATATCAGAGAACCCAAGAGCTTAAGGATATAAAGCTAAAATAACATAATTAAGAGGGTGAGAAGACAACAAATCTTGCCAACTTTTTGTTGTGGCTGACAGGACCTGGACTTTGTAATTGTTCATGGAGTCAATATGGACCACCCAGCTTTGGGTCCTATTTTTGCTATGGTTGAATACTTTTTTAAACTAGTTAAAAATTAAGAGAAACAAAAAGAGCAACACAATAAAATTTCTTGGAATACATAGAAATCTGGTTTGCTTAAATTACTTCAAGTTTTCATCTCAATTGTCCTGAAACCATAGCTTTAGTTTGTCTTGTTCTTTCTTAGGCCACAGATGCATCATAAAAATAAATTAAATAAATATATTTTAAGACTTTTGTAGTATCTTTTTAATTTTATTTAAAATTTATAATTTCAAATAAAAAATAGAATAATGAGTTAGAAAGGGTTAATCTGAAGCATAAATTTGGTATTGTTGTTGGCAATATAGTATGAAACTTAATTTTTTTTCCTTATGGATTGTAAAGCACACCTGCCTAAGTTTGCATTCCAACCCTTATATTTAAGACATGTGCATCTTCAATCTCTTTGTGACTCAGTTTTCATATCTGTAAGGTGCAGGTAATTATGTTATTTTATAGTAGCATTTTTTTGCAGTTCTCTAAAGAGTAAAGTAGATGAGATCAGTAGCAACATGAGAACTATTTAGGAAATAGTGGCAATTTTTGATAAAAGTACTGTATATAATTTCATGTTTATTTAAAATTTGTGTTTCATTGTGGGGATATGGAAAAAAAAAACAAGTTGAAAATTATGACCTTTTCAAATACCATCTTGAAATGAGACATTTTATTGTCTTTAAAAGACAACTGAAACAATTAAGAGATATTACTGAGTCATTTATTATTCTTTTATTACATTTATATATGATGTGTATGCTTTTAATTTGCATTAATAAAACTCAATTTCATTTGCCTGTATCCACAGGAAAAATATTTTTCCACAAAATTCGCAAGGATTTTAACATGTTATTAACTAGAATTTTTTTTTTAAAGGAGCATGTGCAAAAGTGAAAGCAAACAAGGGAAGAAAAAATTATAGATATCAAGACCACCACATCCAAAAGCATCAAGATGTATTGTGTGATTTATCAAGGACAGCTAGTTGTAAATATTCATCACTGATATCCTGTTAGACTCACATGACTTGGAAAATGCTAAATTTATAGATTTTGTCAAACATGTGAAAGCTTGTTTCATTCTATATGCTATAGAATTTCTATATGCTATAGAAAGCATTAGATTTGTTTCATTCTATATGCTATAGAAAACTCTAGATAGAATTTTCAAAGTTGGATAGTATTGCTATTTTTAATTATGAAAGCAATTACAAGCTAGGGAGTTGGATGAAATAAGAAACTCATAGATAATAATAAAAAGTAGCTCAGAACTTCATTTTATTTTAAGAGGCTAAAAATATAAAAAACTGCCAAGTCTCCCAGAGTCCAGAGTCTCTCATGGTTTGTCTTCCTCTCTGATTTCTTCCCATTCAGTTTTCTCTCCCTTCCCCTGTGGTTCTCCACGTTATTCCTTATGTCCCACATATGAGAGAAACCATATGATAATTGCCTTTCTCTGCCTGAGTTATCTCACTTAGCATAATCCCCTCCAGTTCCATCCTTGTTGATGCAAATTGTGGATATTCATTTTTTCTGATGGCTGAGTAATATTCCATTGTATATATGAACAAACTGAGGGTTACAGAAGGGAAGAGGTAGTGGATGTAGTAGCTGGTGATGGGGTATTAAAGAAGGCACATATGGTGATGAGCACTTGGTGTTATACACAACTAATGAATCACTGAACACTACATCAAGGGAGACAAACCATGAGAGACTATGGACTCTGAGAAACAAACTGAGGGTTTTGGAGGGGAGAGGAGTGAGAGAATTGGATGAGCCTGGTAGTGGGTATTAAGGAGGGCACATATTGCATGGAACACTGGGTGTGGTGCATAAACAATGGATTTTTGGAACACTGAAAAAAAATAAAATAAAAGGGAAAACAAAAACTAATGATGTACTATGTGCTGGCTAATTGAACATAATAAAAAATATGCCATCACATATCACAGATTGTTACAAAGAAATGAAGTTTGGATAATCTTTTCATGTCCCAGTGAAAATGTAAACAAAATCTAGCTGCTTTGGACTTCTGGCTCTCTCAGCTCTTTTCTTCAACTCTAGGACATTATCAGGCTCCACTTGTGTTTCTTCTACCTGCACTACAGCCTTACAACTCTCCAGGTAGTAAGCTGGGGCAATAGTAGAGCTTATATTGCTTGTTTCTACTCAAGAAAGTGTAAAACTGCAGACAGAGAGTTCAGTTTTCATTGATGTATAATAAAAATGAATAATAAAAATTCCTCTCCTATAAGGAATGAATTCAATAATATAGTATATACCTTACATACAGTAATAACCTTATACAACACATTCACTTTCCTTTCGGTAGGAACTGCATAAAATAAAATATTTCATTATTCCTGTGTGTGTGTGTTAGTACATGTGAATGAAATCTGTACCAGTTTTGAAAACAAAGAATATGTTTTTTAAGTACATACGTATGAAGCAAATTTGATAAGAGATTTTTTTAGAATTTGACAATAATTCTAAACAACCAATAACAACTTGTGAAACTAAAAGAAACTTTCTTCAACTATTACAAAACCAAAACCAAACAAACATGGTCCCTCAAAAACCTACCTTTTAATCAACTGTGATTGCTGGATGGAAGGTGGAGCTTTTGTTTTATTCTTTTTTAAGGAAAAAAAAATCATAACATTAATGTCTTATTAAGAGATGACAAAAAATTATGCTGCCAAACATTTGGTAATAGTCATCAACTACATGTGAATGGGAATAAGGTTTAGGAATAAGGAATTGTTTATAGAAGACAGTGTGAACTTTTTCAGAATTCAGTACCCTTAGGACCTTAAATGATGAGTCTGTCTTTCACAGATGACAAACATCATGCAGGATAAAGAGATTTTAGACAGCAACTGGAAGCTGTATGAAGATCTAAATATCTCAGTTAAGATAAATACATAGACAATTATAAAAGCTAGTATCATTGTAACATTTGTTATCCCATACCCTCATTGTATCATTGTAACCCGACTTTTGGTTTTCTATATGATTTAAGAGACTAAAGCACTGAAAAGGATTATTAACATATGTTTTGCAACACATGTCTGCAGATGTAATTTTGTGATATCAACAACTGAAAGGGATGGGGTCAGAGTTGTAAAAGAGCAGTTTTTGTATGTTATTGAAATCAAGCTGCTATAAATTCAAATTAGAGTACTATAACATTAGGATGTTAAACGTAACCCACAAGAAAAAAAAAAAAAGCAGCTATAGAACATACACAAAAAGAAATGAGAAAGGAATTTAAATATTTCACTAAAAATAACTAAACACAAAAGAAAATAGTAATGTAGTAGGTGAGGGACAAAAATAGTATAAGTTATAGAAAACAAACAGCAAAATGATGAAATTTAGTTCCTCCTTATCATAAATTGCTTTAAATGTAAATGGATTAAATTCTGATCAAAAGATCACGATTGGCAAAATGGATTAAAATATGTGACCAAACTATATGCAATCTACAAAAGCCTCATTTTATTTATTTTATATTTGTTATTTATTTTTTTATGAGACTCATTTTATACCCAGACATACAAAGAGACTGAAAGTGAAAGTATAGATAAAGATAGTCCATACAAATAGTAAGCAAAAGAGCAATGGTGGCTATTCTAAAAGCAAACAAAATAGACCTTAAGCTCCCACCACCCCAAAAAAGGAAAATAAGAAGAGACAAAGAAGGGCATTTTATATTATCAAAAGGTTCAATACAGAAAGATACATAACATGCACCTTATAATAGACCGTAAGAATATATGACTCAAAAACAGAGTTAATTGAAGGGAAAAATAGATCTAAAATAATAGCTGGAAACTTTAATACACTACTCTTAATAATGGATGGAACAACCACACAGAAGATAAGTAAGGAAATAGACTATTTATTTATTTCTTTAAAAGATTTATTTATTCATTTAGAGAGATGGGAGGGTTACAGGAGGGAGAGTCCCCAGCTGACTCTGACTCCATATAGAGTGTGGAGAGCAATGAGGGGCTCAATCTCATGACCTCAAGATCAAAACTGGAACCAAAACCAAGAGCAGAGGCCTAACCAACCAAGCCATCCAAATGCCTCAGAAAATAAATAATTTAAACAACACAGTATATCAACAAGATCTTACCACAGCAGCACACACATCCTTATGAAGTACATATGGGACATTTTCCTGGACAGACAATATATTGGGCCACAAATTAACACTCAAGAGGCTTAAAAGATACAAGGTATCTTTTCTGGCTACAATGAGATGGAGTTAAAAAATAGTAACAAAAGTAAAGTGGGAAATATCACATTTTGGAAATTTATATACTCTTAAACAACCAATTGGTCAAAGAAGAAATAAAAGATGAAATGGGAAAATATGTAGAAATTAATGAAGATGAAAATACAGTATACCAAAATTTGTGGGATGCAATAAAAGCAGTGCTAAGGGGGAACTTTTAGTTATAAATGCTTGATTAAAAAAACAGCAACAAGATCTCAAATAAAAAATCTAACTTTACAACTTAAGACCTAGAAAAAGAAGAATAACCTAAATCCTAAGTTAGTTGAAAGGAGAAAATAATAAAGATTAGAGTAGAATTAAATGAAGCAAATAATATAACAATAGAGAAAAATCAATAAAACCAAAAATTGACTCTTTGAAGAGTCAACAAAATTGACAAACTTGTAGTTATATGGACTAAGAAAGGAATACTCAAATTACTAAAACTGGAAATGAAAATGGGGATGTTACTATTAAATCTATACAGATAAAAAGAATGATAAGATAGTACTTTCAACTATTGTAAACCAAAATATTGGGTAAGCCAGATGAACGAATTCACAGACACACAAAACTTTCCAAGATTAAATCATAAAGAAGCAGAAAATATGAACACATTTGTAACCACTAAGGAGATTGAATCAGTAATCAAAATCTTCCAACAAAGAAAAGCCTTGGATCTGATGGTTTCACTGGTGAATTCTACTAAACATTTATTTTATTTTCAAAGATTTTATTTATTTATTTGAGAGAGAAGAGAGAGAGAGATACAGAGAGAGAACATGATCAGGGGGGAGGTAGAGATGGAGAGGGAGAAGCAGACTCCCTGCTGAGCAGGGAGCCTGACTGCAAATGCTAAACCAACTGAACCACCCATGTGTCCCTCTACTAAATATTTAAAGAAGAAGTGACACCAATCGTTTTCAAATTTTGTTAAAAATTTGAGAAGGAGGGAGCACTTCCTAGATCATTCTATGAGGCTAGCATTACCCTGACACCAAAGCCAAACAAAGACACTGCAAGAGAAATCAAACAAACAGCAGCTATGGACCAATAGCCTTTATAAGAACATTGATTCCAAAATCCTCAACAACATTTTAGCAAACAAAAATCATCAGCATATTAAAAAATATATGTATACCACGAGCAAGCAAATTTGTTCCTGGAATGCAAGAATGCTTAAACATACAAATATTGATCAATGGAATATACCACTCTAACAGAAAAAACATATGACACAGGAAAATGGGGGAGGGGAGGAAGCCCACATGATCATTATAACTGATGCAGAAAACGCATTTGATTTTTATTTGATTTACAAAATTCAATAACTTTTTATGACAAAAACAATAAAAACCTAAGAATAGAAGAGGACATCCTCAATATAATTAAAAACGTATTATTAAAAACCCATAGCAAATGTCATATTCAATCGTGAAATACCCAAAGCTTTTCCTGTGAGATCAGGAACAAGGCAAAGATGCCCACTTTTACCACCATTTCTATTTAACATAGTACTAGGATTTCTAGCCAGAGAAATTAGGCAGGAAAAAGAAATAGAAGCCATCTAAATTGGAAAAAGAAGAAGTAAATTATCTCTGTTCACAGATGATATGATCTTATACAGAGAAAACCCTAAAGATCCTTCCTCCAAATGTAGGGGAATTCAAATTTATAAGAAATGAGTTCAGTAAAGTGGCAAGAAAAAAGTCGACCCCAAAAAATCAGTTGCAGTTCTGTACAATAACAATGAACCATCTGAAAACAAATTACAAAATCAGTTCCATTTATAATAGCATCAGAAAGAGCTGAAACTTAGGAATTAACTGAGGAGATGAAAGTCCTGTACAATGAAAACTATAAAACAATTGCTGAAAGAAATTTAAAAAGACAAAAATAAATAAAAACTCATTGCCCATCAATAAGAAAGTGAAAAAATCAATTTTGCTGGTTCAAAGAATAGAAAATTATACAGTGATGAAATAGAATAAATTACAGCTACACATGGTAATACAGATAACTCATAATCATGCTGAGTGGAAGAATTGGGACAAATTGCTTCTGTATGATTTAATTTTATATAAGTTTTTAATTTATATAATTATAGAGAAAAACGAAGGAGTGACATATAGTTAGAACCATAATAACTTTTGGGAAAAGAGAGAAGCTTGTAATTTGGAACACGCAAATATTAGGCTTCTAAAGTGTTGACAAAGTTTCATGTGTTGCTTGGTTGCTGGTTATATGGGTGTCTACTTTAAAAAAAGACATCAAATTCTAGGTTGTTTTTGTCTTTATAGAATTTTTCACTATGTTCTATTTTTCACACTTAACTGAATTAAATAAGGAAATATTTTTATAAAAAAATTATGAGAGATAAGTTTTGAGATAAAAAGGACAGATCAAAAATTAAAAATATGAGCTTCAGAACTAGATAATGACAAAAGGAGGGAACTATTAAAGGTCATTCACACAGACAGAAGAAAGTTACAAGCCTTTCAGTCAAATTGTAAATCACAAAACTGTATGTCAAGTCTTAGCTCTTGCTTTGGTTCAAGAGCCTTTAAAAAAGAAAACAGACATCAGGCTAAGAAAGTGCAGTCACTACTGGATACTAAGTGGCTGAAAAATGAGCAAGTACTGGCCATAAATTACAAAATATTTCTTGGTTGTTTGTAGGCATATAAGGTTGAGAAATGCTTAGCCACTGGGGGACAGTTATGGGCAAGGAGGGACTTATCTGAGATTAAATGACAGTCAAGTAACTTTGAAGCTCCCCTTACAGCTTCTCACTTCTTTTACTCCATCTCTGGAGAGAGCAAAACCTTCAGATAGGTGTGATGGATAAATATTAAACAGCATTGTCTCATTGTGAAAATTTGAGTTTTATATTTGAATATTTTATATTGTAAGAGAATGAGCTCCTTGGTGGTTAGGCACATTTCTGGATTGTTTTGTGAGCTGAGATCTGGAACATAGTAGATTTTTTAGAATATAATTTTGTTGAAATAATTACATCAGTGATATGGTTATGAAGAACATGACAATATGATATGATAATACGATACGACAATATGATAATCCGAAGTATGATGCTCTGGAATAAGAATTAATTTGAGATGAAGAAATCTTGAGAATCAACAAATTCTTTCCTTATCCGACAAAAAACAGATCTTCCAAAAAAAACCTCAAAAACAAAAAAACCCACCAAAAATTTATTGTAAATCTCCTTCCTGGGAATAACATCAACCAGGGATAAGGAAAGGAGATAACAGGAGAGGAGATAAAAATAAACTCACACCATACTAAGACAGACATTGTCATAAACTATACCTCCTATTTATTCTCCTAAGAACCCATTTTTCTTTCCTAAAAAGTTTTTGCTCTCCCATATGTAGGGTCCCACCAGTCCAATTCCCCTATTAAATATTAATAAACATGTATGCCTTTTCTCTTATTAATTGGTGGGCTGTTTGTTTAATTCACAGACTCCTCAGCTACTATATCCAAGAGAATCACAGAAAAGTTTTTCCTCTTCTACAGTTAAGAACTCTAAAAATTGGTTGAAAAATAATGAATAAACTGTTAACACCTATAAATGATAAGCCATTTGTATGAAAAATTTTCCAAGGTTTGTACATTTGTATTTGCACTTTCTTTTCTGAATAACTGCACAAATAATTACAGACAGCATATTTTGTATTACTTTTGCTTTGTGGAGTAATGGTTTCCAAAGGTAATCTAATTATCTTATCTTAATGACTTCAAATTTGTGTACACCTTTCACAAACTAGAAATTGTAATTATACTAGTATTTGTGAAAATTTAATTTTATCAGATGTATGCTTAATCATTCCTTTAATTATGATTGGGTTAACCATATGCTAGACTCTATAAATGACTCACTAAGTTAATGACAAGCAATATTGCTTGTTCAGAGGCATATGAGAATAAAACACAAGATGCAGCTTTGAAGGAAAGAAGAAAACTGCTTAGCTAACCTTCTGTTAACACTTAACATAGCAAATGCCAATGAGTGTTGGCAGTAGCTTGGTTCATTTTTGAAAACTGGTATTAATACTCTGAGTACAACTTTAAATTATTCTACTTGAGGTTTTCAAATCTGAATTAGCCTGTTCCTATTGAGTTCCAAAATGCCTCTTACCAATAGCGCTTTTTTCTCCACTCTGTGCTCATTCTTTTAAAATTATATTAAAGATACAACCCAGCAATTGCACTTCAATTATTTACCCATAACAATACATAAATACTGATACAAAGGGATACATGCACACTGATGTTTATAGCAGCATTATTAACAGTAGCTAAATTATGGAAAGAGCCCAAATGTCTAAATGATGAGTGGATAAAGAAGATGTGGCACATATATAAAGTATGTGCTATATCTATATCTATAATGGAATTATACATTTTATACATTTTATATTTTATACATTTTAAATCTAATGGAATTATATATATATAAAATACATATATATATGTTTTATGTATTTATATATATAAAATACATATATATATAAAATACATATTACATACATATATATAGGAATATTATTCAGTCACAAAAAAGAATGAAATCTTCCCATTTGCATTCATGTGGATAGAGCTAGCATGTATTATGCTAAGCAAAATAAGTCAGTCAGAGAAAGACAAATACCATATGGTTTCACTCATATGTGGAACTTAAGAAACAAAAAGATGAACAAAAAAGATGGAAGGCAAACTGTAAGAGAGACTCTTAGCTATAGAGAACAAACTGAGTGTTGTGGGAGGGGCAGTAGGCAGGGGGATGGGTTTAATGGGTGATGGGTATTAAGCAGGGCACTTGGGGTGAGCACTGGGTGTTATATGTAAGTGATGAATCACTAAATCCTACATGTAAAACTAATATTACACTGTACGCTAACTGGAATTTAAATAAAAACTTGGAAGAAAAAATAAAATAAATCATATATTAAATGTATGTGAATTCCCCCTTCAATTTTTGTGAATAAGATTAAAAAAAAAAACTTCTTATATGAGTGTTCAGGTAGGTAATAAGTAGTATTGTTAATGTAGTATGTTAAAAATAAAAATAAATAAAAATAAAAAATAAAAAAGGAATTGGCTTTGAGGACAGTTAGATATAGGAAGTCTATCACTTGCCTCTTATTGTCATCTTAGGCAAAAAACCTTATCATTCTCTATGGTCACATTGTTCTCCTCTGTAAATGAGCTAATCGTCAGTTACAAAGTTTCTTATATAATGTTGGCCATCATGATCATTGCCAAAAATATATGCATTAGGAATAATAAATTTGTTTCTTATCTATTTATTTATTCACGTGTCCTCATATATTTACATAATTATTACTGCAGGTCCATAATCCCTTATTTGAAAAACATTTTAAATCTAGTTAAGTTTTGGAAGTCACGGTTCCGGTTAGGTGACAACTCCAGTGGGGTCTGGAAGAACATCCAATATCAATTACATTAGTATTTCTGCATTGAACGTATGACTATTTATACTAATTGTGCTAAACAATTCAACAACAAATCACCTCATTTCACTTGAGGTCATGCTTTGCACAGAATGCATTTGCTGAAAAATTTTTTAAAACTTTAACATTTGGGGACTTTAAGAGTTTCACAATTATGAATAATTATGACTTTCAGAATTATGGTAGCTATATAATTTTTTCAAAATGCACAATTTTAATGTAAAAATGGGTACTGTTAATGCTTATGCTAGGACCACAATTGGTTACTGAGACTCTCCCAGGTAAACCAGGATGGATAGTCATAGAGACTGAGGATCCGTACTACCAAAGCACTGTTTTGGGCATTTTGGAAATAATATGATAAGTTATATTTCTTGTTTATTTAAATTATTTACATTCCTGCATATTTACTCATTTATACTACAGCCTGATTCCATTAAAAAGATAAATGAATGTCAAGGTGCTCTACATTTTGAAAGTTGGAATCTGAAAGCAAAACTGAATTTGAATTATTGTTTTTGCCTATTGTTACTTATGTGCCATTGGCAAGTTACTATGAACATTGGTTTCTTCATCTGTAAAATGGTTATAATAGTAAACCTGTAAATAGTAAATCTCTAACAGGTTATAATACTATCAAACTCATAGGTTTGTTTTGAACACCCAATGATAAATATATTAAGACCTTCCTGAACTACTTCCCCTCAAAAAATACTCAAACTATAAGTGGTAGTAGTAGTATCCTATTTTCTTATACCCTAAGGCAACTTAAAATAAAATGTAACTTATTTATTTAAGATAAAATATAATTTGTAGCGAATATGTATACAAATTAATGGATATTGCTATTTTCTTTAATTAAATTTCTCTTTCTAGGCATATGGCTAGATCATACTTTAGTGCAAATTTTGTAGGTATCTTTAAAGTTTCATGGGACAATTTGATTTTTTCACCAATGGAAGATGAACAGAAGAGCATTTGACACTTTTGAGCAAAAGGCTTTAAAAACTAGTATATGGTTTTTCAACTTGCTGTCCTTTCACATGGTGACTAATGATGCTCCAGATCTAGAGCTTTTGACAGGATGAGTCCTATGATAGAACATAATAAGAATAACAAATAAATATTTATGGTTTTAAGTCAATAAGATTTTGAGGTTGTTTTCTTCTGGCCCATAACCCAGCACTACATGACTGAATATATGTATAAGTTGAGGGTTTAATTTTGTCCCCTTCAAAAAGGTATGTTGAACCTCCAGTACCTATGAATGTGACCTTACTTGGAAATATGGTTATGCAAATATTAGCAAATGAAAATAAGATCACATATTGGACTAATCTTATTCTTAATTCAGTAATCGATATTGTTAAAAGAAGAGGAAAATTTGGATATGGAGACATAAAAAGACAATGGATGTGATGAAGGAGGCAGAGAATGGAGGGATGCAATTGCAAGCCAAAGACCACCATGGATTGCTGGCAGCCAAGAGAAGCTGGGAGAGGGGCAGAGAATAGGCTCTCCTCCACAAGGAGCCAACTTGGCCAACACTTGGATTTCAGACTTTTAGTCTGCAGAGCTGTGAGAAAACACAGCTATGTTTTTAAGCCACCTAGTTTGTGATAATGTTGTTAAAGCAGACTTTTCTTTCTCCCCCCCTTCTATACTCCCTCCGTCCCTCTTTCTTTCTTCCTTCTTCTCCTTCTCTCTTTTCTTTCATTCTTTCTTTCTCTTTCCTTTCTTTTTTCTCTCTTTCTCCTTCTATCTTTCATCTATCTGTCATCTATCTAACAATCTATCATCTATCACTAGTAGTTCTCAATTTTCAGTGTACACAAGATCCCTTGTGCTAGCCCAGATATTCTGATTCAGTTGATCTTGAGTGGGGATCAAGGATTTGCAGTTTAATTAAATTCCAAAAGTGGTCCTGCATAACCAGGACCAAGTAGGGAAAAACAGGCTTAACTGATACCATGATTCCGTGTAGATTAACATGATTTTATTGGTACTCTATGGATAAGCAAAGAATCCTGTAGCCAAGGGATGTCATGAGTAAAGGTACTATGGGAATAATGTTTGAGATATTCCCAGAAAGAAAAGGCTCTAAATTTGGTTGATGCTCAAGGTTGTGTTGTCGGTTCTGCAAAGATAGATTAGGAGCAGACTATGAAATTCATTAAGTGCCTAGCACTCTATTCCAATCTTAACCCAGAAGAATCTGGAAAGACATTCATTTTATTTTATAGTTTTGGGGAACCAGAGGTGGCAACTCATTCATTTCCTGAAGAATGTAAGAAAAATCTTTACTGAGCTAGGGTGTCTCCCCCATATACACTGTCCTGAAAAACTCTGTATAGCATTTCGTATTGGAAGAAAGACTGGTGATCTAATTGTGAAGCA
Organism: Lontra canadensis; assembly: GCF_010015895.1. NCBI lineage: Eukaryota > Metazoa > Chordata > Mammalia > Carnivora > Mustelidae > Lontra > Lontra canadensis. The sequence goes on along the minus strand of NW_022631009.1, from coordinate 10,952,393 downwards.
TTCTCCTAGAAATAGAACCAAGACACTAGATTTCAAAATTAGATCTCTTTCTATAAAACTAAGTGCCTTGATTACCAGGTGATTTTGAAGAGTTTAAGGATAGATGATTTGATAGAGTTGAAGAGAGGCTTAAGATCAACATAGTAGCATGTAGGAAAGGAAACTAATACTCATTGTATTTTGAATGTCAGCCATTTGCCAGCTACTGAATTAGGAATTTAATTATAGAATCTTTATTTAATGCTCACAATAATATTCTAAGGTAAAATCATTTCTAATTCTGAGATAAATTCATTAATGTTTAGAAATTAAATACCTTGTCTAAGATAGTAAAGGAGAGATTTAAATCCATGTCTCAATTCCTCTAACCTAGTGTTCTGTGTAATACTTTCATAGGGATATTTTAAATTCATTCCACAATCATTAACTTTTGGCTTTTTATTAATCCCTTTTAAAATAGTTCAACTCAGTAGGGATATTTCCATATTTTAAAATATCAGATTATTGATTAATATTATTTTAGTGGAGGTTAAAATTTCCATATTTATGCTCTAGGGTACAAAAACTTGCCACACAATCTATCAAAAAAGGCTTGCCAGGGGCAAGGATTTCTTTAAATCCCCCTGCTGTGATTTTTTTTTTTTTTTAACTTGGCTTCATTGTCCCTTTGCTCTTTAAATTTAATACCCCAACAGTGCTTTGAGGCAGTTTTTACAACTGTGCACAATTCTTCCACAGCAGCGGAGTGGTACATTCAGGGTATAGGTAGGATCCTGTAAAAAGTGCCTCAGAAGATAGGTTTTGTAAGGTTCATTTTCAGTAAGATGGTTCTAACTTGCTGCTTGAAACTGACAATTCTGTGCCTAATTGAGCATGCAGTTACATTTCAACGTGCACTAGCATTTTCATGAAGTAGCTTAGACAGCATAAAGCCCCAGGGCACTGAGCACAATAGGAGTAATGTAAGGAAATTTGGCAAAACCTTGTGAGTCTGCATTGAATTTCCACTTCAGTTACTACTCCCATTCTGCATTTTCTGCCTTTTTTTATATCCGCATGTAATCAATCCAAAAGCAATAAAGTCTAATACAGCAAAATGATGCCTTCTATTTGTAGAATAATATAAGATTTACATCATTTCATATATTTTCTTGTTGTAAAATAGATTCAGAAGGGCACATACAAAATGTGGTGGATTTTTCAGACTCCTGAATTTTAGATTAACAGTAACAAAATTATTTCAAGTGAGACTTTCAGTTTTACTCCAGGACTGACAATATAAACTTATATGTCATTTGACTTCTAGGCTCATTTGTTTAATATTAGTTGCAAAACCAGAAAACATTTGATTATTCTCTGAAATCACTGTGATGAAATGTTTTAGTTCACTAGAAAAAAAGCTTATAATAGCCAGAAAAGTCTTTCCTATATATTTTGCTATTTTAAATGTAAGGAAATGAGCTTTTCATTAAATTCGGAAAATTGATCACAAAAAATATACCCAATCTGTCATGAAATTTCACTGAAATATTGAAATAAATAAAAATGATATAACTTCTCATGGACCAACAAAGGGTGGGGAGGGAATGAGAGTATATAAGAAAGGTTATTACATTTTTATAATGGAAAGCTGATAGATAATTGATAACTGGCTGCTTATCAGGGTGAAAGATGCTGCAAACTCAGAGCCCACGTAAGACAATATCAAGAAGCAGTTTGATTCTTTCTTTAGGAAAATTTCAGCCACAGTGACATTAAGAACCTTAAAAGGTAAGGATAAAGTGCAGTTTTGAAATTAATCATTGCATGAAAGTCTGTGAAGGAAGCAGTTCCACACTAAGTTTCCATCACCTCTGCAGCAAATTCACTGAGCTCCACCTTCCATACCATCTAGCCAACCCCTCAAGAGGTTAAAAAATTATTCCTTAAAGATAATTGGTAGAACTCAAAACTCAGGGAAAGCATGGGGCAAAGTAGAAGTCTAATTTTATGATTTGGCTACTAGTATATTAACCTGAAGCTTATAATTTAAGTCAGAAAAATTGGAGATTTTTCATGGGTAAACAAATTGGAGGAAAATAATCTCCCATACAATCCCCATCCCTGGCAAAAAACAAACAAACAAACAAAAAACAAACAAACAAAAAACAAAGAACAAACCTGGAAAGATAACGGACATTACAAAATCTTCAAATGGAAGGGCTGGTCAAGGGTTGGTACACTCTTACTCTAAAAGGCCAAATAGTAAGTATTTTGGGCCTTGCAATCTCAAAGGCAAATTAGAGGCAATGATACACACACACACACACACACACACACACACACACTATCTGTCATATGTTACATATATGATATGATATATTATATATGATATGTATATATATGTATCTATACACATATATCTCTCTCTCAAAGGAGACAAACACAAATTGGTAGAACAGAAAAAGCATGTGAGGATGACATCTGTACAGATGAATCAGAAAGTGTCAGAAGTGCTTGCTACCTCAGCCTCATTATAATTCTAAAATCCCCCTATGAGTATTCATCCCACACCCTAATAAAAGAAACTTGCTTCCCTCTATTTGGGGGGAGGGGGCGGTGGTCACAGCTTTGGAAATTATTCCCCCTGGTCTCTTACTTGTACACAAAATGATGACTTCATGAGGCAAATCCACCTGGTGTGGTCTCTGTCTATGACTCATTAAAGAGAGAACCGACTTTAGTCTGGTAACAGAATCCGTCCTCTATAATTTTGTCACATCGAGCATGTTATATAAATGGAATCATACAGTATGTAATCTTTCAATATCGGCTCTGTTCACTCAGAATCATTCTTTTGAAATCCATCCAACTCACAGTGTATGTCAATAGTATACGCCTTTTTATTGCTAAGTAGTATTGAACAGTTTGCTTAAGTGGTTGCCCCTTGAAGGGCATTTGGTTCATTTCCAGGTTTTGGTTATTACAAATAAATCTGTTACGAACATAGGTGTACAAGTTTCTATATGGACATATGTGTGGTATTGTAGAGAAAATATCTTCTTGTTTTTGCATGGTTTGGGCTTTACAAACAGAATTACTAAGACCTGGGTCAAAGAATTCTTGGAAGTTACTGACAGATAGGAGATGTAACTCTCCAGTGGTAAATGTTTGCATTTCAAAGCTGGATGAGCCCTGGATACATTGTACAGGTTGTAAACTAGATGGCTCTGGTTTTATTTTCATCCTAGAGACATTTACAGTGCAAAGGGAAAGTACCCATGAGCTTTCCCCCCAGGGAGCATTTGTCTATATTAGAAGCAATGATTTCCCTTTTTCTCTCAGCAGCTGGAGAGAGGGAGACAATTGCTTTTCTACATAAATTCTCAGATTCATATTTTTTGGTTCCTAACCTAAAGTTCATGATCTTTAGGGTGGTATTTATCTTGCTCTCTTTGTATCAACCCAGAAGATGGAAGAATTGGGAAAAGTGGAAACAAAATAATTACTGTGTTACTTAGGAATTAAATTGTCCTTGACCTAAAATACTTATGTCTACTTTGAGGATATTACAAATTAATATAGTCATTAAAAGTTACAATACGTTTTTACTTATCTGGAATATAGATCCGAGAGTATGGTTGCTAGATTGTATCATAGGTATATCAATACCATTTAAAACATCTTCCATTATTTTCCCCAATAGATGGACTCTCTCACAGTCTCAATCAGTACTGTATAAAATTACAGTTTTTCTGAATTCTACAGCACTTGGTATAGCATTTTTTTAATTGGCTGTTCTAATAAGTACATAATGATATTTCATTATGGTTTCAATTTGACTTTCCCTAATGTCTACATATTGAATCTCTTTTAAGTGTATTTACTTGATATCACTACAGGTTTTCCTCACTCTCCGAAAGTTCATATTATGCCACTTTACTTTCCAAAAAGACTGACATCAGTACCTATTTCTGCTAACTGATAAAAATCCAAAAATGACTTCTGCATTTATGAAATACTGATTGTTTCTTCACTTTCCACCATTTTGACTTAAAAAATTTTCATAAAAATGCTCTACTTTGGGATAGCATGGGAAACCTGCATATAGTCTTTTGGTGTCTATTCATGTCTTTTGCTCATATTCTAATTGTAGTGCTTGCTTTTTTACTGTTAAGTTTTGAGAGTTCTTTATATATTCTAGATCCAAGTCTTCTGACAAATAAGTGGTTTGCAAAAATTTCTCCCAGTCTATAGCTTGCCTTTTATCCTTTTAACTGTCTCTCAGAATAAATAAAGGTTTTTAATCTTGATAAAATTTAATATATCAATTTATTTCATGTATTATATTTTTGGTGCTATATCTAAGGACTCTTCCCTAAATTCTGGGCCATGATGAATTTAAACTATCTTCATAACCAAAGTTTTTTTTTTCTTTTTTAAAACATTTTGTTTGTTTACTTGACTGAGAGAGAGATCACAAGTAGGCAGAGAGGCAGGCAGAGAGAGAGGGGGAAGCAGGCTCCCCTCTGAGCAGAGAGCCTGATGTGGGGCTCGATCTAAGAACCCTGAGATCATGACCTGAGCCAAAGCAGAGGCTGAACCCACTGAGCCACCCAGGTGCCCCCATAATCAAAGTTTCATGTTATTTTGTTTTCTAGTTAAATCTATGATCCATTTTGAGCTAATTTTTAGAGATCCCAGAAATAAACACTCACACATATGTTCAAATAATATTTGACAAAGGAGTCAGGAATAGTCAATGTGGAAAGGATAGTTTCTTCAGTAGGTCACTGATGTTGTAGAAACTGGATATTTACATGCAAAATAATAAAATTAAGCTCCTATCCATTCGCAAAAAAAAAAAAATCAAAATGGATTAAAGACTTAAATGTAAGAAATGAAACTATAAAAACATTAAAACTAAAAAAAGAGGGAAAAATCTCCTTGACATTGCTCCTGGCAAGAATTTTTTGGATAGGATACAAAAACCAACAAGTGGGACCACATCAAACTAAAAAGTCTGTGAACAGTATAAGAAACAATTAACAAAAGGAAAAGGCAACCTCAGAATGGGAGAAAATATTTGCAAATTATATATTTGCTAAGGATTTATATCTAAAATAAATAGGGAATTCATACAACTCAATAGTAAAAAAGATCTGATTAAAATGGGTAAAGGGACTGAATAGATATTTTTACAAAAAAGATCACAAATGGCTAACAGGTATATGAAAAAGCACCCAACATCGCTAGTATTAGGAAAATGCAAATCAAAACCACAATGAGATACCATCTTACACTGTTTAGAATGGCTATTATCAAAAAGACAAGAAATATTAAGTACTGGTAAGCATGTGGATAAAAAGGAGCCCCTGTGCAATGTGGGTAGAAATGTAAATTCGTGTAGTCACTGTATAAACAGCATGGAAGTTCTTCAGGAACTTAAAAATAGAATCACCGTATGATTCAGCAGTGCAACTTCTGGATATATACATAAAGGGAAGAGAAGTAGAATATCAAAAAGATATCTGTGATCCCATGACCATAAAAACAGCCAAGATATGTGAATAACTTAAGCGTCCACTGAGAGAAGAATGAATTAAGAAAATGTGATCTAAATCTATATCCCTATCTCTCTGTCTATCTATCTATGCAATAGAATATTATCCATCCATGAGAGAGAAGGAAATCAATATCTGTATTGACCTTGAGGGCATATACTAAATGAAATAAGTCAGACAGAGATAGATAAATACAGTATGATCTCACTTGTATGCGGACTCTAACAAGCTGAACTCATAGAAGCAGAGAATGAAACAGGTTGCCATGAGCTATGGCATGGGGAAAATAAGGAGATGATGATCAAAGGGTATAAATTTCAAGTTATAAGAAGAGTAAGTGCCAGGGATCTAATATACAGTATGGTGACAATAGTTAATAGTATTCTGTTGAAAGTTGCTATGAGAATAAATTTTCAATGTTTTTACCATAACAAAAATAATATGATAACTGTGTGAGGTGAAGGATATATTAATCGTATTGTGGTAAACACATGAAATATACTTGTATCAGATCACCTTAAACTTACCTTAAACTTACACAGTTTTACATGTGAAACATACCTAAATAAATCTGGGAAAAGTGTTGAAATACAAATATTTTATTATTATCAAAATAAAGATGTGGTCAGAAAAAGGATCAAGAAGCCTATTGGGTTTAGAATATTTCACAGAAACAGAAATGATCTCATTTATGGAAATTCAGGACATTTTTGGTGATACCATGTTGCCTTCTAACATTAATAGTACAATCCCAAGGATACTCCCACAGAAAATATAAAGAGTTACATTGACCAATCCATTTCAAGTTCTGACTTTATACTTCTTCCATCACATATCACCAAAATAAACCAATGATCATAAAACAAAGAAACAACACAGATCATTATCCAAACTGATGAGAAGTCCTAGCTTTCCAATGCAAATTTCATTTACAATTTGACACTTGAATTATTGCTTAGTTTTTCAATTCTAGAAGTGCAACAATACTAAGCGATTGGTGAAGCCTGGCTCCGACTGGAAAGCTTTATGAACACAAAGGATGCCCCTACTTGAAAAGGAAGGATTAGAAAATGTGAAGTAATAATTTACAGATTAATTTCCTGCATAAAACAAGAAGGAATGAGATGAAAATCACTGCTAGAAAGATTAATTTTGGGAAAGAAATGAGATTCTTCTGTATTTTAGGTGAAGAAAGAAGATATAAAACTTAGAGATATTATAAAAAGACAATTAAGAATTTGAGAAATTATATTCAGTGCCTATGACATGCAGGCCCTCAATGGATGTTACTGAATGATTTAGATAGTAAGTGCATGCATTTCAAGAAGACAATTATTATTTAATAATTACCAACATAACTACTTTTAGTAATTCTGTTTTTAGAAAAATACATTTGAAAATAGATGCATATTCTTTTTGTTGTGCTATCATCATTTAAGAATTAATGTATTCATGGTCAATTAGGGTTTGATGATGAAAGGCCCCAGTGTTTTCCTCTAAACAGCTACATAATTTTTACTTTGTAACTAAGAAAGTGAAACAGATTCCCTGAAGTTTGCCTAAGAATGCAAAACTGAAATGTTGCCTAAACAAGGTGAGACTTAATTTTTATGATGCCAACATACAGAGTTGATTAATAAAATGTATGATTTTTATCTGGCTTTTTGGCTCTACAGTGTTATGTGTCTTGCTAGGATTCATTTTGCTGTTTTTGTGGTTTTTTTTTAACACAGCATTATGAGAAAGGGAAAGATAGAAAAACACAAATAGAGAAAGACATAAGGATAGAGAGAGAATGGAAGACAGAGAGAGAATCTAAGGCTGTAGGAGAGACTTTGAGAAACTTCCTTAAACATAATCTTGAACATAACTCTTGTAGAAGGTGAGGATCAAATACTATATTATGTGCTTATTGATCTTGATGAATATGGTATGTAAGAAATTGAGGAGATATGGAAAGAAAATGTGAAGAAAAAATAATTGTCTAAGTGCTTGATAAACAGGACTTCTGTTTAATTTCATGTATTATATTTTTATTAAAGGAATTAAACCCTGAATATACATCCACATTATATAAAATTTAAATCTATAAATAAATGTGTCTGGAGCTTGAAAATTATTCTTAATGACATACGGTTTCACCATGTCACTTTAAATGTTTTAAATATTTTATGAGTGAAATAAAAAATTATCCTTTTGAACTTGCTTCTGTAATAATGAGACCCATTATTTTTCTATCAGAGTATATAAATTGCATTGTAATTGTTTCCCTGTTATTATAAACTTCTCTAATCTTACCTTCCTTCTCTGCTTATACAGTGTAAAATTGGATTCCCTAATATTAAAAATAAATTTTATTGACCTTATATAGTGAATATTAATCACTTTTCTGCAGCTCCTGGCATCCAAAATTTAAGCTCCAGTGAAGTGACTTACACTGTCAGGGCGTTATTAATTAGTCCATTCACTCACTCATTATTCATTATGGCCCAAAGCAGTTTTGATCCTCAACTGTTCTCCCATAGCTGAATAGTTTGGCTAATTGGGACATGAACTAAACTCCTTAAAGTGTTTTGCATTTGTTTCTGAAGTAGGACAATGGATTGGCTTTTTCTCCCCATATATTCTAAAATCAAAGAACAAGGCTACACCTGCCTGACATGCTTTTGTTCCTGTTCTTTAAGTGCTATTTAGAGCTCCTCTCTAACATGAGAGGAAATACTCTTTCCATTTGAGTATGTCTTGATGTGTCTAATTCTTTTTTTTTTTCAAACAAGGGAGTGAATAGATAAAATTTAAGGTTTTTTTTTTTTTTTTAAAAAGTTTTTTTTTTTTTGACAGAGAGAGAGAGACAGCCAGAGAGGAACACAGGCAAGGGGAATGGGAGAGGGAGAAGCAGGCTTCCTGGCGAGCAGGGAGCCAGATGCAGGGCTCAATCCCAGGACCCTGGGATCATGACCTGAGCTGAAGGCAGATGCTTAACGACTGAGCCACCCCGATGCCCCAAAACTTTGGTTTTGAACCTCCAAAGTTTTATAATTCCAGCAATCTCAACATATCTACTGCTTCTATACTACTATATGAACCGACCTGTGGACAAAAAAATTAATAAATAAATAAAAGAGAGAGAGAGAGAGAGAGAATGACATTTAGTATCATTATAGAGCCTCCAAGTCTTTCTGTTTTACTCACAAAAATCTCATGGTAAATTTATTAACAAACAGCAAAGTTGTTATATTTATATTTCTCTTAGGTTCCTTAAGCATATTCATACTCTGAGAGAAGCACTACTAAATAATTAATGTCCAAAATACAATCAGGAGGAGAGATTTATAAAAAAAGATCAAATCGTCAGTTAATGCTTATATAACATCATGAACTGATTTTAATCTCCTCAATAGATTATCATCATTTTGTAGGAAAACATGATGGGGTTTGCAACTGAACTCAAACGAATGACAGTAATTTACTGAATTGAATACTTTTTTTTTTTTTTTTGCCTCATCTGAGAACTGAGAAAATAAAAGAAGGTCTGAAAATGGACAGTCTATATTGTTAATTATCACATTCTGTGGGCTAAATAGAAAATATTTTGTTGTAAGACGGTTTGCAATTATACCATTCCTATACCTCCAAGAGCTGATCAAGATCTAAGATTGAAAACATTACAACAACAGTGATGACAACATGAAAATATTGTGTGTGGGGAACTTATAGAGTGCAAAGATAGTTAAAAGAATAATGTTAACTCTTTTTAGAGTCTGACCCTTTTAGAGTCAACTGTGTTCCCAATTACAGGCTTTTCCCTACTAAGAACCATTAACTTGTATTTTATATGAAGAAGCAAAGGAAGGAACTAAAATATCTAAAATATCTGCTCTAAAATATCAGCATTACAACATTTGGTTTGAAACATTCCTTCCCATTGTTTTTGAAGCTTTTAGCATATATATTTTTTAAAGATTTTATTTATTTATTTGAGAAAGAGAGATCACAAGTAAGCAGAGACGCAGGCATAGAGAGAGGGGAGGAAGCAGGCTCCCCACTGAGCAGAGAACCTGACATGGGGCTCGATCCCAGGACCCTGAGATCATGACCTGAGCTGAAGGCAGAGGCTTTAACCCACTGAGCCACCCAGGCACCCCAGCATAATTTTACATATAATTTATGAGGACTACTTATTGATCTAGGTTTCACCAAAAATATTATTAATTGGTTTCCTCTCCACATCTGGCATCAACAGATAAGTAGACAATAGTAATAAATTATTGATATTACATTTAATCTAGGGTAGGGATTCTTAACCTTGGTTGCATTTTAGAATTACCTAAGGAGATTAAAAAATAAAATACTGATTTCAGCTATCTAACCAGAAAAATTAAATCAAGGGGTGCCTGGGTGTCTCAGTTGGTTGTATCTGCCTTTGGCTCAGGTCATGATCTGAGGGTCCTGGGATCAAGCCCCATGTCGGGCTCTTTTGTGTTCTCTGTCTCTCTCTCTCTTTCTCAAATATATAAACAAAATCTTAAAGAAAGAAAGAAAGAAAGAAAGAAAGAAAGAAAGAAAGAAAGAAAGAAAGAAAGAAAAGTAAATCAAGAGTTCCAGGAGTGGGCACTAGAGTTCCAAATATAGAACTTGGCTTCAGAACCATTAAGAAGTACAAACCATTTTAATGTAGGTGAGATTATTTCACTAGTCTTTTCTAATGGATGAAGAGATGCAGTTAAATAAACAGTAATATGGCTTAATAATTCTGGAGTTATGATGATTTAAGACTTAAAATGTTTATGTGTAAAACACATTTCCTCAATTCCAATGTAAGCCACACTGAAAAGGTAATACCTGTCATAGATCTATTGAAATGTATTTGGAAAAAAACTGTTATTTTTTGATTAGTGAATTAGGGATATAACACACAAAAGGACTATCCCCAGAAGTAAATAAACGTATAAAATGAAATATTTTTTTTTTATCAACCACTTCTTAAAAACCTATTGACTTGGTCTCTGGGTTCCATTAGATTGTTCTCTGTCTTTAGCAATTTTAGGAAAATTATATTAATAAAACAAAAGTAAGTCACAGTAAAAAAAAATAATAAAGCTCAGAGCCTGAGTGATTTCTGATGGATGTAAAAAAAATAATTGAATACAGTGGTTAGAAAATGTTATTGGGATTAGATAAAGAAAAGACACAGTCCCTGACTTCTGGAAACTAATCTAATTCTCACATCTAGACCTCAATGTCTTTACACATTTATTTGATGCTTATAGCTAAGCCTTATTATTCTCCTGTTGAAGATAAACAATCTCACAAAGCATTTACTTCAAACAAGGGCACTAAGTAGCCCACAAAATACCAAATATCTTCTTTTCTCTCTAAATGGGTACCTGCTATTTTTAGTTCAGGTACAATTCTATTCTTCCAGTTTGTCCTGCTTATAGATAATTAGTGAGATACACAATTATAAACTTTCTCCAGCTTTTTGACAACAATCCAGAGTGAAACTCTGCTTCCTTAGGCTCTCCTCAAAATTACCCCACCAAAGCCCACATCCTTAACAGATTTTTTGTAATACTTGTTTAATAAAATACCTACCCTATGCTTCCTCCATCTTGTACATTTTCCCTCATTAAAATGAATAGTAAATCCACCTTATTTAAGTATAGGTATGTATATGGTGGTCTTTGGCTGAAGGATTTTGACAAGTTCTGTATGTGTGAATGTCTACATGCTGTTTTAGCAGATAGCATCACTTTCTAAACACATTTTTATTTTTTTAAAGATTTATTTATTAGAGAGCATGTGTGCATTGGGGGAAGGGGCAGGGAGAGAGGGAAAGAAAGAATACCAAGCAGACGCCACGCTGCACTTGGAGTACAAGGCAGAGCTCATCTCAAGACCCTGTGACCATGACCTGAGCCCAAATCAAGAGTCAGATGCTTAATTGACTGAACCATCCCAGACCTCCTATATATTTATTTATAATCTTGTAACCTCGGAAGTCACAAATCTGCTCACTGAAATAAATAATTCACCTTTCACTGGTTGCATTCTCAACCAACTGACTGATTCTAGGATGAGAGATGGTATTTCCAAGAGTACCTAAAACTCAAGGTCCTTTGGCTGGTTGCTCCCCCCAGCCCTCCTCCCCCAGCAAGCAAGATTCTGTGGGAAACCAAACTACCAAATTTTATTTCGAATGTGTTTTGATAAAGTATGGAATTATACCTACTGGAAATGGGCACAGGCAAATAATGAACTAAACACTTAATAGCATCAAAGAAAAAATAGTCTCAACAGGGATATTAAATCCTTTGGATGGAGGACACGCCTCTCTGGACATTGTTTGAAAGAGAACTGCCACTCTTTTGCTGAGACTTTTCTCTACCTAGCTCCGCTTTCTTCTCTTATTGGTATATTCATTATTTAGATAGTAATATATTAAATTCGGTTAATTCAAATATCACAGGCTTAGAGCTGTTCTGCTTCTCTGAGATTTGTTTCTACCTTCTGAAAATCATTATGTATTGATATCGAGATTAAATCTTAGTAGAAGATAATTTATTCGAAGTCACCAAATTTTTGCCTCCTTTCCCTTTTAGTTCCTACGCTTAAAAAGGACTTTGTTCCTATAATAATGTAGTGTACCCTGAATATTTGATGTTCCTTGATTATCCTGATATTTCAATAGATATTTTTATAATTTTTCTCTTCTAGTGTTGTTGCGATTAATGTAGAGCATGAAATCAACCACAATACCTGGCTTGCTAAAATGTAACACAGAGGCTGCTGGGTGCAAGGGAAGGTTTTGGAGAAGGGGTACGGCCTTTGGAATGCTGAGGCCTGCCTGACCACTCTGCCATAGGAATGCCTTGGGGAGATGCCTTCCCCAAAGCTTTCTTAGCCCAAACACCCACCCTGTGATCTAAGAGATGTATGCATTGTCCCTCAGCTATGTTTAGCAGCACTCCTAGAACTCGCAGATTAGCATATCGTATCTTTCCCTTAAACAGATCCTCCAAGTTTCAGTAAGACCCCCTGTCAAACTTCTCCTGTGTGAGAAACTGATAAGGATTTGTGATTATCCTGAAGGACCAATAAAAGTGGGAATAAAGAAGGGCAAAGGGTCTTCACCTCTGAGCACTGACCCCCTTGCCTTCTCTGTTTCATAGCAAAGTTTGGAGTAATCTTTCATCCGTTAGCACAGGGATTGCAGGCCATTCCCGGCATAGTGTATGTGCCTCAAGCCTGTCAAACTCTAAGGTATCCAGTTAGCTCTTTCAGAATGTTCAATCAGAAAATACATTACTATATTTGCACACTAATTTATGACATTTTTAAAATGTATCTTTCAGTGCAGGCAGCCTTAATGTCCAATACTCTTCTGTCTTTCTCTGATCACTTTTTATTTTCATGTCCATATGCAGCAAACCTCCATTCTAAGTAACTGTGAGAGTTTCCAATTATTTCGGTTGTCTGAGAATGCTGATATACCCTTGTTATCACATGTCACTTTTACTCCAAATTGTTTGAAGCTTCTTCCTAACTATCCATACCTATTTTGTTATAGCTTACCCTCTGGGATGCAGTGTGAGGAGTGATGACTTACAGGTCACGAGGAGAGATGCAAAGACATAGACTGCTCAGACATACCTGGTTAAAATTTATAGTCACAACACTAAGTACCTTAAATGCATTATTTCAGTTAATTCTTATAACTTCCTTATGCTGAACTATATACAAATATTGATAAAAACAGCATTTTACAAATTAATAAACTGTATGTTAAAGTGAAATTACATGCTTAGGATTACACATAACATATGATGGAATTTATATTTGAATCTAGTACTTTAGACTTTGGAAATTATCTAATCTGTATAATAAAGGTGCTGAATACCATTCTACTAGTTGTGGAGTTTAGATTTATTCTAATGACTTTCTTTGAAATAGTGATTAAGAGAAAGAGAAAGCTGTGTTCAAATTTCAATACAATTGTATAATAGGCAAATCCTGTTATTTTTAATCATAAATGTATTAATTAATTCAACATTAATTGAGTACCAACCATGTGTCAGATACCGATCTTAGCACTGGGGTTATAAGTGATTAAAAATAAAGAGAGGCAAGGAAATAAACAAAATAACTGCATAAAGGGATTAATAATAAATAAAGAAGACTAATTCAAGCAAAGTTGTTAATTTGGAATAAAGGGGAGGAAAGAGATGAAAAAATTTAGACATAGATCTTGAAAAGGACTTGTTGAGTGATCAGTTGTGGAGGGTATAGAAAACTAAAGATGTATAAAGGATGACTTTCATTTGGATGAGCAACTGGAAGGATGGTGGAGCCACTTATTGATATGGAAAATTCTAAAAGAAAGACCAGGTTGAAGGGAGTGGTAAATAATGAATTTTGAGGGGTTAAGTTTTAGAGATGAGATTAAGTAAATATTTGGAGGTAGGGGACTAGAGATCAAAAGAGAGGTTCATGCTTGAGATATTATTGCATCAACATAAGATGGAATTTAAAGTCATTAAGGTTAGGGGCGCCTGGGTGGCTCAGTGGGTTAAAGCTTCTGCCTTGGGCTCAGGTCATGATCCCAGGGTACTGGGATTAAACTCTGCATTGGGCTCTCTGCTCAGCAGGGAGCCTGCTTCCCTTCCTCTCTCTCTGCCTGCCTCTCTGCCTACTTGTGATCTCTGTCTGTCAAATAAATAAATAAAATCTTAAAAAAAAATAAATAAAGTCATCAGGTTAATGAGGTCATCCTGGGAGTGAATCTTGATAAAAAAGTGAAAGAACTATGTAAGTGAACCATGATGTGCTTTTCAAGCATTTAGCAATTTAGCACTGAATATGAAATTAAAGAATAGATAGATTTCTCTGTCTCTCCATAAATAGATATACAGATAGATGACAGACAGATACTTTTTTTTTACATTGTATGTACACATGTATACATTCTTTACATGGTTTCTAACCACATTGTTTTTGTATCTAGAGTTTTCATATGGCAATTTAATTTCATAATTACTTCCTTTAAAGATTTTATTTTTTAACACTGAATTGCATCCTGGCACTTCACTCAAAAATGAATTGGGAGAACTTGGGAGGAAGACATAAAGGTGAGGACAGGAGGATGCACACATATGCTCATGTGATGTCAGAGTTTGCAAATAAACTTTAGATTTTTCACCTTTTTGGAAAAGATAAAGAAAATTTCTTTCCTTGTAAAATGTAGCTCTAGAACAAATAAGGTCTATATATTTAGAACTCCTTTAGTTCCTCCCAATTTTCTTGTACTTAATTTCATAAATCAACACAATGATGCTGGTGTTTTGTCGGTCTCTGGTTCATTTGTTAGCTAGGAATACTTGATATTGTTTTGAATCTACAAACTTATTTTTCTTCCATTGGAAAAGAGATAGAATAGGTTTAGCATAAAACTGAAAATGAAAAAGGCTACCAGGTTAAACTCAGACTTTTTTCAAAATACACCAATAAGAATTACCCTGATTATAAAAACGCAAAGGCAAACTTCTGTTGTCCTTGTTAACATATTTTGGAATATAAAGCATTCTTAGGTATTATAAAGGGTAAGCCTTGTGTTTGACCTTGTATATAAAAATGTGTTATTTTAAAATAGTTCATTTATCTTTTGAAATAGAATGAATATATCAGTGAATGTACTTTTATGGCCTGGGAGTCACTATAAATTATTTAAAAAGTTAAACAAATGTTTTTATATTCTGTGCCTTTTAAATACAGAAAAGTGTATCTATTTCATAATTACATAATATTTTTCAGAACTATTAGTGTAAACTGAAAAGCATGGTTTTAGAAGATACCATGGACCATTAACACTGGCTTACAGTCACCAAATAGTCAAATACTAGTTATTTTTAGAAAAATGAAATGTAAAAATATGCATTTTAAAGAAAGGGGATGTTTTTAAACCAAATGAACTCTTTTACATATTCTGGAAACAATTTGCTGGTATGCTTTACACTTCATCATAATTGGAAACCAGCAGCTTACTGCAGAGAATAAACTGAACATAGAAAGAGCCATTAACACACTGAAAAGTTGTTTACTACAATTTTATTTAGCACAGGTGTCTCTCTAATTATGAGATATTATGAACATTCATGGCATTCGATATCTTTCAGTATTGTCTTTGAATGAGTTAGGACACTCATTAAAGATTATTAAGATAACAAGATGAAAGTATTCTCAGTGAATTAAGAGTTTTACATTGTGCTTATTTATGGGTTCATTATTTGATTACTTGGAGCACTTTTATTTCCAAGCAGCATGCTATCAGAAGAACACTGTAAAACATATGAAGAAATGGACTTCAAACATCACATATAAAAGAAAAAAGGCTTGAACTCCTTATCTCATTGATTCTAAGACAATTTAATGACTCTGAAATGGGAATGCATGTTTTAATTGCTATTACCTAGACAGTAGATCAAGACCTTCCATACTTTTCACTGTATATATATATGCATATATATATATACTCGCAGTCAAGCTTGCAAATAGTTGTCATTGCTGCTTGAAAGATAATCCTGGAGAGAATGTAGGACACTGTTTTAAGAAATGCTGCATCATTAACACAATCATGACACTGAAGTGTATGAAAAACAAATTTGACATTCATTATTTGAATGAAAAGGCGATTTGAGAGAGTAGGACTTTGAATATAAAGAAGATTTAAGATAACTTATTTTGCCTTTCTCTTTTTGCCTATATCCCAGGCTGGCACACAATAATTAAAAAAAAAAATACTATAGGGGCACCTGGGTGGTTCAGTGGGTTAAAGCCACTGCCTTCGGCTCGGGTCATGATCCCAGGATCCTGGGATCGAGCCCCGCCATCGGGCTCTCTGCTCAGCAGAGAGCCTGCTTCCTCCTCTCTCTCTGCCTGCCTCTCTGCCTACTTGTGATCTCTGTCTGTCAAAAAAAAAAAAAAAAAAAAAAACCAAAAACAAAAAAAACCTATATATATCTAAACTGAGTTTTTGGATAAGACACCAAACGTATAGGCAACAAAAGCAAACATAAACCTGTGGGGCTATATCAAATTACAAGCTTCTGAACAGCAAAAGAAATGGTCAGCAAAATGGAAAGGTAAATTATGAAATGGGAAAAAAATACTTGCAAACCATATATCTGATAATGGGTTAATATCTAAAATAGATAAGGAACTTACAGAACTCAGTAGCAAAAACCAAATAATCTAATTGAGAAATGAACAGAGGATCTGAATACACACTTTTTTTTTTTTTTTTAAGAATAAGATATACAAATGGCTAACAGGTACCTGAAAAGGCACTCAACATCACTAATATCAGGGGAATGCAAATCAAAACCACATGAGATATCATCTCACTTCCCTTAGAATGGCTGTTATTAAGCAAAACAAAACAAAACAAAACAGGGGCGCCTGGGTAGCTCAGTGGGTTAAAGCCTCTGCCTTCAGCTCAGGTCATGATCCCAGGGTCCTGAGATCGAGCCCCGCATCAGGCTCTCTGCTCCGCGGGGAGCCTGCTTCCCCCTCTCTCTCTCTGCCTGCCTCTCTGCCTACTTGTGATCTCTGTCAAATAAAAACAAAACAAAACAAAACAAAAAACGCAAATAAACTTTGGGGAGAATGTGGATTCCTTGTGCACAGCTGGTGGGAATGCAAAGTGGTTCTGCCACTATGGAAAAGAATATGGAGGTTCTTCAAGAAATTAAAAATAGAACTACCATGTGATCCAGCAATCCCTCTTTGAGGTATATATTGGAAAGAAATGAAATAACTTTCTCAAAGAAATATCTGCACTCTGACGTTCACTGCAGCATTATTAATAATGACAAGACATAGAAACAACCTAAAATCCATTGACAGATGAAGAACTAAAGATGGATACACACACACACACACACACACACACATGCACACACACACAGCTAATTTAATAATATCCTTACAGGAAATGCTTTTTTTTTTCCTTTTTAAAATATCCTTCAGTAAAAGCTCTGAACAGTGTATTTCATTCATTTATTCAATCTACAAATAGTTAATGCATGAAGTGGTTGGAAATTCTTACATAGTTCATTACTGACAAATTGGGAAGAATGAAATGTGACTGAGTAAAAGTACCATGCCCATTTTGTTTCAGTGGTTTGACAATAAAAGTGTTGTGACTAATGGAACCAGAAAAGACCACGAATAGCCAAAGGAATATTGAAAAAGAAAGCCAGAGTTGGTGGCATCACAATTCCGGACTTCAAGCTCTATTACAAAGCTGTCATCATCAAGACAGCATGGTACTGGCACAAAAACAGACACATAGATCAATGGAACAGAATAGAGAGCCCAGAAATAGACCCTCAACTCTATGGTCAACTAATCTTCGACAAAGCAGGAAAGAATGTCCAATGGAAAAAAGACAGCCTCTTCAATAAATGGTGTTGGGAAAATTGGACAGCCACATCCAGAAAAATGAAATTGGATCATTTCCTTACACCACACATGAAAATAGACTCAAAATGGATGAAGGACCTCAATGTGAGAAAGGAATCTATCAACATCCTTGAGGAGAACACAGGCAGCAACCTCTTTGACCTCAGCCGCAGCAACATCTTCCTAGGAACATCGCCAAAGGCAAGGGAAGCAAGGGCAAAAATGAACTATTGGGATTTTATCAAGATCAAAAGCTTTTGCACAGCAAAGGAAACAGTTCACAAAACCAAAAGACAACTGACAGAATGGGAGAAGATACTTGCAAACGACATATCAGATAAAGGGCTAGTGTCCAGAATCTATAAAGAACTTAGCAAACTCAACACCCAAAGAACAAATAATCCAATCAAGAAATGGGCAGAAGACATGAACAGACATTTCTGCAAAGAAGACATCCAGATGGCCAACAGACACATGAAAAAGTGCTCCATATCACTCGGCATCAGGGAAATACAAATCAAAACCACAATGAGATACCACCTCACACCAGTCAGAATGGCTAAAATTAACAAGTCCAGAAATGACAGATGCTGGCGGGGATGCGGAGAAAGGGGAACCCTCCTACACTGTTGGTGGGAATGCAAGCTGGTGCAACCACTCTGGAAAACAGCATGGAGGTTCCTCAAAATGTTGAAAATAGAACTACCCTATGACCCAGCAATTGCACTGCTGGGTATTTACCCTAAAGATACAAACGTAGTGATCCGAAGGGGCACGTGCACCCGAATGTTTATAGCAGCAATGTCTACAATAGCCAAACTATGGAAAGAACCTAGATGTCCATCAACAGACGAATGGATAAAGAAGATGTGGTATATATATACAATGGAATACTATGCAGCCATCAAAAGAAATGAAATCTTGCCATTTGCGACAACGTGGATGGAACTAGAGGGTATCATGCTTAGCGAAATAAGTCAATCAGAGAAAGACAACTATCATATGATCTCCCTGATATGAGGGAGAGGAGATGCAACATGGGGGGTTAATGTGGTAGGAGAAGAATAAATGAAACAAATTGGGATTGGGAGGGAGACAAACCATAAGTGACTCTTAAACTCACAAAACAAACTGAGGGTTGCTGGGCGGAGGGGGGTTGGGAGGGGGGTGGGTTATGGACATTGGGTAGGGTATGTGCTATGGTGAGTGCTGTGAAGTGTGTTTACGTGGAGATTCACAGACATGTACCCCTGGGGGGGAAAATATATATGTTTATAAAAAATAAAATTATTAAAAAAAAAAAGTGTTGTGACTATTTTCATTTAGTTTATTTAAAATACAGAGTTCTTTCAAAATAATTTATAATCATTTCTATAACTATCTTTGCAGGTGAATTATCTCAGAAATGTGCCAGATGCAGACAACACATCTCTAGAGATATATTTTAGTCAAGCTGCTTAAAATTTTAAAAAATTGTAAAAATGACTGTGATTCATTGGGCTACTCATAACGTGTGTGTAAAGCTGAAATAATACACATTCATAACAATATAAACATGAGAATCCAATATAATGACTTTCAATTACTAATCAAAATGTCCTCCTCATTTTAAATTTTATATGAGCAGCTTAAGATAGTATAAAATTCTAAACTGATAAAAAAGATTTATTTCATCACATACATTTAAATTATGAAATTTTCTAAAGCCAGACCTAAAAATATTTTAAGTGATTTTTGTACTATGGAAACACACACTTACATAATGCTTGATGATACACATACGTTTGATGAAAAAATAAAAAAAGTCACAGTATTGGGTACTTTTACTCTCATCTTACAGATGTTTTAAAAGTAATCAAAGTGTTTTCTTATCTTGAGAACTATTTTTGATGTGAAGCATTTTAATGGTCAGTCACTTCCCCCATGGTTCATTTAAATTATCAATAACTGTAGGATCAAAATCAATCTAGAGGGAGTAAGAAATTGAAATAAAAAAATTCTAGTAATTCAAATAATATATAATACACACACATACATGTGGCTTATAAAAATGAATTTCACCTGGTGTAATGAGCATAATGTCACATTTACGTTACCAATAAATTATATGTAGAAATTAAAGCCATTTTATGACTTAATTTACAAATTCTGCAACTTTACAATTTATAAACACAATTTAACACTACAGATTCATGAAGACAGTTTTCTTACAGTTTGTGTGAAAAAGTCCTCATTTTATTTTGCTTAGTAACAGAATTATGGCACTTGAAAAATTACCTCTTTTAGTAAATTTTATCACCTAGATTTATGATCTGAATGCTCGATAGATTTAAAAATCTTTAAGGAATATTTTAATAGTAATAATGTATTAACCAAGAATCATTTTAATGTCTACAAGTAATACAGATTACATAAAAAACTAAAATGTTTATAAAGGTTAAAGACCTCTGAATAAATAATATCTGTTTTTGTATTCTGTGTAATGATCGCTGTTTTTATTTTTCTCTGATTTTTCTTTCTAAAGTAAAAATTTTAAAATCCTAAGAAATGGCAAACCTCTATCTATCTTCCAGAGTGGCTGCCCCAGTTTGCATTCCCCCCAACAGAGCAAGAGGGTTCCTTTTTCTCTATACCCTCACCAACACCTATTGATTCCTGTTTAGTGTATTTTAACCATTCTGACAGGTGTGTGGTGATATCTTATAGTTTTGATCTGTATTTCCCTAATGATCAGTGATGTTGAGCATCTTTTCACGTGTCTGTCAGTCATCCCTGTATCTTCTTTGGAAAAATGTCTATTTATGTCTTCTGCCCATTTTTTCAAGTTTTTATTTAAATTTTAGTTAGTTAACATATAGTCTAATATTAGTTTAGGTACAGAATTTAGTGATTCAGAATTTAGTGATACAGAATTTAGTGATTCAACATTTACATGCAACACCCAGTGCTCATCACAGCACCCTCCTTGATGAATGGATAAAGAAGTGATATGTATATCTATATTTATATATAATAAATATGTTTATTATAAATTATAATATAAATAAATGAAATAAAATAGAAATAAAATATTAAAATATAATAAATATTTATATATAAATATACAATAAATATATATTTTATAAAAATAAAGTATACATAAATATATATGTTCATATATATATATATATATATATACACACACACACATACTCAGCCATAGAAGAGAATGAAATCTTGCCATTTGCAACAATGTGGATGGAGCTAGAGAGCATTGTGCTAAGTGCAATAAGTTAGTCAGAGAAAGACAAATACCATATGATTTCACTCATATGTAGAATTTAAGAAACAAAACAAATGAGCAAAAGGACAAAAAAAGAGAGAGGCAAACCAAGAAACAGACTCTTTTTTCTTTCTTTTTTTTTTATTTAATCATTTTTTTTTAAATTTATTTTCAGCATAACAGTATTCATTGTTTTTGTACCACACCCAGTGCTCCATGGAATCCGTGCCCTCTCTCTTAACTATAGAGAACAAACCGATGGTTACCAGAGGGGAGGTGGTTGGGGGTGAATGATGAAATAGGTGATGGGTATTAAGGAGTACACTTGTTGTGATGAGATTGGGTGTTGTATGGAAGTGTTGGTTCACCATATTGTACACCTAAACTAATATTACATTGTATGTTAACTAACTGGAATTTAAATAAAAACTTAAAAAAATTGCTTACAAATGGAAACTTCAAAATAAACAAATACACTTTTCTTTAGTCAGTGCATATATCTGTAATTATTATTTTACTCACATTTCAAGGTTTTAGATAACTATGTCACTTACACTTTTAATTTTGTGACATGTTTATTCAACTTAAAATTCTTGTTGAATAACTGCAAACAGTAAAAAAGTAGTTAAAATATTATTTTAATTTACATTTTCCCATTGGGCCAGGATTACTTGCAAATTGATCAAAGAAATAAGCTATAAATTGAGCATATAGACCATCAAATATGCAATCATTTGTTGATCAACACACATCTTATTATGAGTCTATTACTAATAAAGACATGTACAGTATATGCAACAAAAGCAACATTGTAATGTTTAAGGATTATTTATTGAATTTGAAGAAATTATAGTAACCTTTAGACTAACTGAAATATTCTTTTTTTTTTTTAAAGATTTTATTGACTTGACAGAAAGAGAGACTGTGAGAGAGGGAATACAAGTTAGGAAGTGGGGGAAGGAGAAGCAAGCTCTCTGCCAAGCAGGGAGCCCAATGCTGGACTTGACCCCAAGAACCTGGGATCATGACCTGAGCTGAAAGCAGACACTTAGTGACTAACCACCCAGGTGCCCTGAAATGCCCTTTTTCAATGCTGAATTTCTCAGACACAGCAGAAAGAGTAAAAACAAACAAACAAACAAAAACAAAATAAAAGCTCAAGCTATTTAAATGCATTAAAACAAAAGTACAGTGTATATATATTTACCTAAGTGGATTTCATAGCTTTTTTTTCTCAATAAAAATTAAGTGATAAAATCTTAAAAGAAATATCTTTAAAAAACTCTTTAAGGGCAGTGTCTAATTATGAATAAGCAGTACACTTTAGTAATTTCATATTGACCTGAATTACCACTTCTACATTAAAAAGACAGATACATATATTCTTTATATTGCAGAGTTAATAATATATTTATGGATTTAGTGTTTTCTTTGATTCTCTTCATGTTCTCTTTTTACATATCCAATAAGATCATTACTCCTTATCTTAATGGTAGAATAAACTAGGAAGAGAATGTTTTGGAGAATCGTGTTATATCAGCTATAGAAAAGTTTTAATATTTTGGGGTGGGAAGTAGTGGTTTCTAATACTTAATGATATTTTTAAACAGAAAATTTATCAATGTGTAAGTTTTAATTATCTATGCTATTTTTTCAAAATTTAAATTCATATTCAGTATGTCCCAAGCTTGAATTTTATCCTGGAAAAATGATGTTGCAATGATTAAGAATTTGAAATTTACCAGGAACAAATGAAGCCTAGAGTTCCTTTTATGAGCTTAGTAGATTAAAAAGGTTTGCAATTAATTAATTAAATAAAAAAAAAAAAAAAAAAAAAGGAAGAAAGAAAGAAACAAAGAACAAACTATGGGTCAGAAATATATCACATCAATCCATAAATTCAGGGTGTTTGGGAGTAAGCTAGAAAGGAGTCCTGTAATTCAATCCAAAATGTCATGATATTTTCAAATTGTGGAAAAATGATCTCTGACAGGAAATATTTGACAAATTGGGACAAGATAAGCATGCACTGCTGGTCACAGTGCCTCTTGAAGCTTTGCTATTACTCCGGGCTACTGCTGCCTCCAGCAATCCTGCCTCTTTGCCTTTTGGTCAGAGGATTCAAACACTTTATACAAAGCAAATAACCTTTTATCTTTCAGAATTCCTTCTACCAGGCCCTTCAGATGTCCCACCAGTGGTGAGCCTACAAAGTGAAATTAGAACGTTGTCTGTTATTCAACATTGATAAAACAATTGCTGTGGAATGATTTCTAACATATCATTTTCCAAAAGCTATTTATTGTTCAAAAACAACTGAGGGGCACTTCTGCAGCTGCTTCGCAAAAGTGGCAAGAAAATACATCTCAGATCTAAATAAGATTTTCTGAACAATCTTCTAATAGTTGGCTATTTGTATTCAGGTATAGGTAACATAAGTGTTGATTTTCAAGTCATTTTATAGGTATTTTTTTTCTAATATTGTTTTCATTCATTTAAGCAATACTGAGTGTCTTCTAAATAACAAACACTGAATTACACATACCTTCTAAAAAGATAGAGTTTATTTGTTAAATGTGATAATACAGAAATCACCACAATGATATCAGAGAAAAGACAGAGGGCATAAATATCTAAATTTGGGAGATGAGGTTAACAATTTTGTTTAGAGAGGGCATTATACTCAGTCTTTATATGTTACTATGACTTAGATGGGCAAAGAGCTGTTACTATAAGACAAAATTGCCAAAAATTTTCAGAAATGTGGAGACCATAACTGTAATCAATTGATTATGCAAAATGTATTTATGGGGAATATTGTATCACATGTTAGGAAACAAGGAATGAATCATAAAATCAATGAGGACTCATGAAAGGGTGTCATATAAAGTTGGATGGTAAGATTTGCACTTTAGATAGAATATCTTAATGGAAAAGTCTATAAAGACAATGAGCTGATGAAGTTGGAATTAAGGCACTTTTTGAGTACCTTTGTTATTGAAGATAGAATTTTAGACAACAAAAATATGGTTTGGTTGATCTTAGGAAAAGGGGGTCACTAATACGGTCTGTAAAAATATATTAGAAAGATCCAAGAAAATTGGAATATCATCTGGACCTCAATTTAATAACTCAATTTTGTTAGAAATATTTCTAAGGTTCTCATTTTCAAATATTCTTTATTTCTAAAGATAAATGAGAAACACAGAATGATTCATTTGGGGAAAAAGCATTCCTCAAGAAAAATGAGGATAATGTGAAGTCATAGGAACAAAGAGAAAGTAGAATTTTAAGGGGTTACTGATAAGCAGTGACAAATAATGAAGACCAGCATGATATCTTGTTGAATGCCAAGATGATAAAGGTTCCTGAGGATTATTAAACAATAAAAACTATGAGACTTACAGCCAATTCAGTAGCAGTTAGTATCCCCAAACCCACCTAGTTAATAGATTGTAGCCCGGAACTATTTCCCCTCCAGAGAATGAATGTACAGTTCTCAAAAGATAGGAGTAGGCATACTCCTATTCCTGCTAAGTACAACTATAAATCCTGGCAATTATATATTAAACAAATAATAGGAGATGTCAAAATGTAGAAAGAAAAAAGCAGACAGGATAGAAACCTTGGGATTCAAGGAACAACATGCTTGGAAATTCTCTCTGTTACATTATTTTATGTATGTATGTATGTATGTATGTATGTATGTATGTATCTCGATGCTGACCTAAGAAGCTGGCAACCCAGGAACATCAGTAGAAACAGATAAAACAAGCTTAAACAAAAGTTTATTATCTATAGCCAAAGGATCAAAAATGTGGCAGTCAAGCAAGATAAAAGATATTTAGACAGTAACTGTTTTACTACAGCCAAACACTACAGAAAAAGCTGTTGGAAAATACCTCATCCCACCAACAAGGCTTAGTAGGAAACCTAGACTTCTACCCTTAAGAGGATGGAATGAGGAGCCCCAACACTGACTTCTATCAGGGTGAAGGAGGGAGGTAAAACACTTATGCCCACTGGCACTAAAAACCCCACCACCTCACTCTTAGTAGAGACAACATGGGGAGACTGGACCTTCCCTCCTAGCCAGCAGTATTGAAGCACCCTTCTCCTATGACTGGGGTGATGTGGAAAGAGACCTAGTAGAAATGCAGGACTTTCTCTATCCCTTAGTTGTAATGAAACCAACCCACTACAGTGTCAGTAGAGTCAGTGAAGGTAGCCAGAGCACCACTTCTACCACCGCTGTCATTGCAGAACCCCTCCTGGGTCAACAAAAGCTGAAGGGGAAACCTGGCAGTCATGAAGTGATATCTTCCTACCCTCAGCCATTGGGTTGTCAGAAAAATCCAGCTAAAACCAAAAATTTTAGTAAGATCCATAGTCTCAGAATATAATATTAAAATGGTCACACCTCAATTAAAAATCACTCATCATACTGAAAACCAGTAAGTTTTCCAAATGAAATGGAGAAGGGTAGTCAATAGACACTAAGACAAAGAAGACAATGTTAGAAGTATGACAAAAACTCTAGACCAGTAATGATAAGAATGCCTGTGAGCCACTATAAAAATGTTTGAAACAAATTTTTAAAATAGAAAGCCTCAGCAAAGAAATACAGATATGTTAAAAAAATAACAAAATGGAAATTTTATATCTAAAATACAATAATTAAAATAAGAATCTCAGTGGGCTGAAGTTCTACTTCCAGGATGTGAATGGAATGAGCAGCTCTATAGACCCACTCCCAAGAGAAAAAATCAGAGTTGGAAAACAAAACAGAACTATAGCAAACAAACAAAAACAAAAACAAAACAAAACAAACCCCCAACCATTTAGAGCCTCTGGAAAATGTCCCAAGGGTACACAGAAAATTAATACATTTATTTTTTTCAAGAAAGCGAATAAAACTCAGTAAAAGCAGCAAGATTTTGTAACATTTGAGGCCCCCCCCCCATTTCCAATCAGCTCAGCTGAATGAAACCCCCATTCTGGTGAGCTGGCTGAAAAAGAGAGGTTCCCTTTCCTCTCATTCCCATTCAAGACTTAAACATATTTCTCTAGGAGAGAAAGGCTGTATTTCTTATTCCCTCCATCTCTAAGATGAAAGACTAAATGTATGGTCCGTGAAGCTGAGAGATCAGTGACTCCCTTCCTCCACTGAGCCTTTCCCCATAGGATAGGGCTTCTGTCTGAGACATGGCAGACCCAAAATATGATGGCTCCAAACAGTCTCTCCTCAGCATGCTCATAAGCCAGAGGTTCCAGCCAGAAGAAAACTGAGAACACCAGAGCACCTACTACCCCCCAAACAATCTCTTAACACCCATAATATTTGCTTAGATCGCTTTCTCAAAAGGAGACATAGTTCATAAGGAAAAGAGTGTCTTTGTAAAGTACAGACTAAACCACAGGCCAACCAGTACACCAAGAAGAACTAGGAAAAGAGTTAGTTAAGAAAAAACTTCCAGGAGCCAGAACAAACTGCAAAGACTGGACTCATAAACTAGCAGTGCTCAAATTTAATTGGATCTGACAGATGAGGAATGTACAGCCAGGCACTATGGAAACAATTTAGTTGCAGTTAGGAGACTTAAGGTGCTGGGCTTAACATCAAATGATGCAGACAGTGTACCAGAGATGAAGGAAAGAGAGGGTCAAAGAAGAACCTGCTAAAACCACGCCCATCCTAGGGTGACTGCACAAACTCAAGGCTATGCACTCCGAGGAATAACTCTGAGGTCTCCCCACTTCACAAAATAGACTACTAAAATAACCCAACCAATTCATAAAAGAAATGAAGAAGCAAGAACAAAAACAAAAAACAAACCTTGAGGTGCAGGGAGGGAATCAGTACCTGGAGTTGCTGTCATCTATTACCAAATGGGTCCATTTGTCTCATCATTTTACTGCACTTCAACTATAGTCACATAGATACCTGGGCATTTTTACTCAGAAAGAATCATAGATCATCTCTATCTATCAGTACTCTTTAAAATTATTAAAAAATTCCATTTAGTCTATTATGGATTTTTATTCTCTGTTTACCAGACGCAGATAGATATTAAACAGTAAGACTAGATCTGACTTCTACCTTCGGACAGGACAACACAGGAAAGCAACACAGAGAAGAGATAAAAAAAAAAAATCAACTGTAGAGCAATGCATTGGGGAAGATGTAAGTAAACAATGCATTCTTAATGATTTGTTTCTCTTGTTTTGAGAGTAGATGGAGACTACCTAAAGGCATATATTCTAGAAAAACAAGGAAAGGAGGGTAGTAATTGTCTTCTGTTGCTAAGGTTATTTCTGGAACTAGAATATTTTCAAAAGTCCTGAGAGTAGAAAACCAGAAAACCAAAGTAAGTTCATGCTAAAGGAGTGTATGTGAAATGAAGGGATCAAAGGAAGATGCATGATCAGAGATAAAAAGGTAAAACAAAGTTCTGCAATCCTGGATTTGTAAACTATGTTTTTGTGTCCTCACAATTTCAACTATATAAAAATGTGAATGTCCAACCCTTTCTTCAAGCCAATAAAAATTCAATTTCTGAGTATGAGCACAATGATCAATTTATCCTATTATATTAGCATGGATCAGACAACATGGGAATATCTGCATGAATAAGTATTTTGAATAAGAGAAATGAAATCACTATAATTTTTCCAAAAGTTATAAATTTTTCCCAATATGAAAACAAATATACCAACTTCAATTTTGTTTTGTTCCTTTACCCTAGGTTCTCTTTGACAACAGGAAGCCATTATCCTACAACACAAACTAGACAACTGGCAATCTTTCTTTTTAATTTTTCTCTGCCATGTCAGAAGTTCATAAATAAAATACTATATTACTTGAAGTAGGTAAATTCTTCACAAATAAGCACAACCAGGAGCCAAAATATAATACAATTTCTAAAAGAAATAAGCTGCTTCTATATATCAGGAACTTATTTAATATTTTCTTCACTCATTTTGGAAACATTCTTTTGAAGAAGACAATAATGAAAAAATCTTTGTTGTGGGTTACTGTCATAATATCTTTTTTGTTAGCTGCGACTGCACTCACCTAAAACTGTTGGGCTGCCAAAAATTTTTCAACTTTTCATAGCAGAATGAATCTTGTTGAGTGATACTAAGAAGGTAATGTCACGTTTTCTTGGTAACATTGACTTATGCTTACTTCTTTTGAAAGATCAAATATTTTGGGTCTCTGAATTTTAACCAATAAGTATATGTAGAAGGATTATCTTAATAAGATAGGTAACAATAATTATCTTAACAATATAGGTAACTTTCATTGAACTCTTAAGAGATAAAATGAAGTAATATTGGTAATTACTTGGAACGTTGTCCATAAAATAATTTTAAGTTCTATGCAAATGTCTGCTAGAAATATTCATACTGTATTGGTCAAAAGAACCCCAAAGAACCCCATCCCTTCAGCCTTCTCCCAGGAAGACAACTTTGCCTGCCCTCTTCATTAGAGAGTACCTGGCCACAGAACCATTTCAAGCTTGGTGTTTATAATTAGATGCTTTTCCTGCAGCTCTTTCAGAGTAAAATTTAGATCCATCAAATGAGAAGTACCAGTTCAGTTTCATAGTTATAAATCAGGTGATAATATCTATTGCTTCTGACATAAAAGTTTAATCAATTTGCATTTATAAAGCATTTCATTTTTATTGACTCTCGCTTTTCAAACAACCCTGACAGAAGGTGTGATATTATAATCATTATTTTGTGATGTAGAAAATAGAAAAGTAATAATCTCTAACCCATGACAACTGCAGAATAAAACAAAATAAACACTTCTTTGTAGTAGATGTGGATATTTTTCACAAATGTATACCATTTAGCAACTGGTTCCACAAGAGGGAGATGACTAAGAGTGTATGTGGGCACAGTATGCGTTCTACAATCAAAATGAAGGCAGATGATTCCATAACTATACTATTACATAATATATGTGTAAACATGCACATATTTGATATATATGTATATACATATGCACATATATACATATATAATATGCACATATATACATATATAATATACACATATATTGCATGTGCACATAATTCACATTAAAACTATAGTTGATTATTCAATATACTGGAATTTCATCAAATTTCCTAAATTTGTTAGTAAATGAAATATTTAATAATTTGCATATTTGTCATTTATGATGATCAAAGTTGAACATTATTATTTTCTGTAACATTACTTAGGTGGGTTTATTATATTTGTCCTACCTTCTTCTAAAATATTTCTTAGTAACATTTTAGTAGCAATCACCTTAAGGAATTTGTTAAACATAATTTCATGGCAGATGATTATAACTGTTTATTCCCCTTAATCTTGACAATACCTTCATATGTAATAGCAAAAATCAGAAATTTTTATTTACAAAGTCATTTGACATTCTATAATATATTACCGGTAATATGACTCTATTTAGTTTTTTGATATGATAGTCTACTTTGTATTCCACAACATTTTAGTCAGTAGTCTTAAAGTTAACACTCAAGTTTTTATATATTTCCAGTACTTACTTTGATTTAAGCAAATAACATATTTGAAATTATCAGCATAAATAAATAGGTAAATACTTTAAAAATGATTAAAAATATTCTGATTATTCACTCTATGACACTAATTACATACTACTTTAAATTGCTCCCAATTATTTCCATGTGTGAATCTTTCTTCTATAACTAGATATGATTCCCTGAAAGTATGAAAGTTCATAGCTAATCATTTATATCATCAAAAATTAGAGTAGTCTAGTGTGCTCTAACAAATAAATCATCTCTTTTTCATTCTATATTAAGTGGCTTTTAACTTAGTTTCCTGAATTCAGTCTCAGAAAGTTCTTTTTTTGCATATTGAATTCAGTATGATTTTGATAAAATGTAAAACTATTCATGTTATCCATCCATCAAAAATGTCTCCGTGGGTCTTATTTGTTTATAGGTAAAAAAAAAAAATCACAAAATGGTACAAGACTTCGATGACCCAAAACTTTAACACCTCTACTGTCTCCTAGAATTGTTTTTTCTGTGTAGAAGACTAACGTTTCCTGACTCTTCAGTAAATTAATAAATTGCTCATTCACAGTAACTCTACCATTATTTCTCTGATATCAAAGAAGATGATAGTATTTTTGTCAATATATAATCAAGTACACCTCACTTTATATCACTCATCTTATGGCACTGTATGCGTGTCAATCTATGTGCATACTTATCACATATTTATAGAGGATATAAAGGTAATTAGCTAGCTAGCTATCATCTATTTATCAATCTATCATGTATCCACATCATACACAAACATATGACAGAAATCCTGAAATTGCGAGCACTTCAAAACCGGATTTCTTCATTCATATTTTTAACAATGGTCTCTAACTGTCTTAATGAACATTCACTTGTGTTAATAGAGAATATGCTAACTTCAATCTGTGACTGCATTTGTGATTCCTTATGCTTTACATTAGTCACTTTACAAATACTCATTGAGAATATACATGTCAGGAACTAAACTGGGTGCAGAGATTTGAATGAGTCAAAGGCATACCTCATCCTTGCTTTTGAGAAACTTGAAGACCAGTGGAATACTAGTGTAAATTAAAAATAAAAATAGTATAACTAGTGTAAATTAAAAATGAAAACAGTACTACCAATAAACATATATACATGTACACATACACATATAGATAGAAAGATAAATTTAGTATAATGTAATGTCTCCTATCTCTAAGGAATGTATATTTTCCACTCTGATGAACTTATTCATTTTTTTGTACTTTCTATCTATCTTTCTGGCTTTATTTAGACTATTAGCTCCATTTCAATACTGTTAATAGAGTTTTCTTCCCTACTAATCATCCTAGTGTTTTTTACTACCACTGACTTTGCATTCTTGGTAGATACATGAAAGCCTAGTATCATTATCTATTTTTCCATTTTAAAATGACTAGATAAACTTTAAAAATTATGTTTACAGCAATTACAGATATGCGCTTTCCTGAAGCATTTTATCATTGATTACAGAAATATTTTATTTATCATTGTCATTCTGAAACATTCTTCATGGTGACTAATCAATACATTCTTTCCTTTCCCCGGCTATGGAGCTAGGTACTCTGGATCCTAATCTTACCAATGGCCCTGCATACAAGTTTAACAAAAATTTTAAGCACAACCAATCATCTCAAGAGCTGTCTCTAGCATCGTATCTTTTTCTACCTCAGTGAGGAGTTGCAACTTTTACATTTTAAAAAATGATTTGTGCCCTTGTCTTTTTTGCCTCCATTGATCTGTAATTATTAAACTGAATTAAAATAATCTCAAATCCTCTTTTTTTAAAAAAGATTTTATTTATTTATTTGACATAGAGGGAGAGAGATCACAAGTAGGCAGAGAGGCAGGCAGAGAGAGAGAGGGGGAAGTAGGCTCCCTGTGAGCAGAGAGCCGGATGTGCTGCCCAATCCCAAGACCCTGGGACCATGACCTGAGCTGAAGGCAGAGGCTTAACCCTCTGAGCCACCCAGGTGCCCCCTCAAATCCTTTTTTTTTTTTTTTTAAGATTTTATTTATTTATTTGAGAGACGGAGATCACAAGTAGGCAGAGAAGCAGGCAGAGAGAGGAGGAAGCAGACTCCCCGCTGAGCGGAGAGCCCAAATCAGGGCTCGATCCCAGGACACTGGGATCATGACCTGAGCTGAAGGCAGAGGCTTTAACCCACTGAGCCACCCAGGCACCCCCAAATCCTTTTTAAAAATAATTTAGTGTGGGGCGCCTGGATGGCTCAGTGGATTAAGCCTTGGTCTTTGGCTCAGGTCATGATCTCAGGGTCCTGGGATCCAGCCCTGCATCAGGCTCTCTGCTCAGCAGGGAGCCCGCTCCCGGACCACCCCACCCCCGCCCCCGCCTCCGCCCCCGCCTGCCTCTCTGCTTACTTGTGTTCTCTGTCAAATAAATAAATAAAAATGTTTAAAAAAAAAACCAGTGAATTAAAACATGTTGACTTTTATTCAGAACTATCTTAAATTGAATCTTTTTATTAAAATGAACATAGGTTTACTTAATAGATTTGTACCAAAATCAGTGTGGATTCAGTGACAGAATATATGGGCAATAGAAGATAGAAAGGAACTCTGCAGGGGGGGAAAAAAAAAAAAGTCTTCCTTTGTAACTAATTTGGAGTTTGCCTAACTGATATTGCAGGCAGAAGGCTTGCATGTGGAATAACCCAGATTTGATTACCAAACACTACCGAGGCAACCCGATGTACTTTTGCGGATTTTTCTTTTTTCTTCTTCATTGTAGCGAGTCAACACCAGAAGTTTCTAAAAACAGACCATTTGTCAACATCAAAACTCAGATTAATCTTAAGGGATTTTGAAGAGGTAAAAACAAAAATCTTTCTAATTTATATGTTCAGTAATCACGCATGTGAGACTTCTCATTATTCAGATTGGGAGAGGAAATCCAAACTAGGAATGGAAACAGTGTTTCTTTCCTAGTGATGAGTTTCAGAAACATGCTAGGTGCATAAAGGAGAAAAGCTGGAGTTTA
Organism: Lontra canadensis; assembly: GCF_010015895.1. NCBI lineage: Eukaryota > Metazoa > Chordata > Mammalia > Carnivora > Mustelidae > Lontra > Lontra canadensis. The sequence continues at coordinate 10,919,537 of NW_022631009.1, read as the reverse complement.
AAGTTTCACATGCGGAACACAGGGCTTCTGTGACAATACTCATGACTTACCAGATTCTTTCAACTACTACACTTAACATTCAATTACTGCACATTCCTTCACACCTTCTTGCCTTTCAATTATATACCTTTTCTTGAAAAACAGATTTAAATACATTGTAAGGAACAGTCTTATTTACAGTACTTAATTTTACAGTACATAAAATTTCTGTGACAGCTAAAGTAGTCTGGGACATTTATATCCATGGCATTTATATCCATGGTTCTAAATATAACAGTCAAGAAATATTTTGTTCTAAAAAAGTGACTATATATATATATATATATTTTTTTTTTTTTTTAAGATTTTATTTATTTGACAGAGAGGGATCACAAGTAGGCACAGAGGCAGGCAGAGAGCGAGGGGGAAGCAGGCCTCTTGCTGAGCAGAGAGCCCGATGTGGGGCTCAATCCCAGGAGCCTGAGATCATGATCCAAGCTGAAGGCAGAGGCTTTAACCCACTGAGCCACCCAGGCGCCCCGGTGACAATATATTTTTAAGAGACTAATAAGAAAATATTCTCTTCACATATACACCATAATCTACTTTGAATTTATATCTAAATTGGTGATAACCTTTCCAACCAAAAGAATACTCTCTCTCTCCCCCTCTTCAATTGTTACATGATGATAGGACACATTTTTTTTTTTTTTTTGGCAAACCCCCAGAAAACATAAGATAACTTTGTGTGTAGCTCACTTGATTGTTTCCTTTCTCTCACCCTCTTGTACTCCACTTTATTTGGGTACAGGAAGCTGGGACCCTGAAAACTATTTTTTTCCAGAAGCCTTTCCTAACCTCCAGGTAAGTTCTGACACTCGCAGCTGTTTGTTGGAGATGGGAAGGCATCTGGGAGGGTAAGCGCTCTTTATCTTCTGGTTTGGGTCAGCATGGTATCAGTAACCGAAGGGAGCATCACAGAGCCACTTCCTAGATTCTGGTATCAACGCTCTGAAGCTTCTTGGTGGTTCCTCTACCACTACTGATTTGCTTTCTGCCCTTGATTTCACCATTTTTGAGAAGGTCATATAAAAGAATTATATAGTAGGAAGCTCTTTAAGACTCGTGTCTTTCACTTATCCTAATGCATTGAAATTCATCCAGACGGTTGCATCTATCAGCAATTTGTTCTTTTTGGTGGCTGAGTTCTTTCCCATTGTATATTCACTCACTCCCTGAAGGATATTTGGTTTGCTTCCTCTTTGGGGAAAATTCTACATAAAGTTGCTCTAAATATTCACATACGTAGTTTTGTGTGAACATGCATTTTCATTATCCGTGGTAAATAGGAGCAGGATTGCTGGATCATATGGTAAATGTATTTTAAGTTTAAAAAAAAAAAATGCTGTTTTCCATAGTGCTGTTTTGCTCTTCTACAGGAAATGTTTGAGGACTACAGTTGCTCCTCACCCTCACTAGAACATTATTTTTTTTATGTGAAGCATTAAAATCGTTTGTAATGACCTAATACCAATTTGAAATATATATATAAATATATATAATTTGAATAAAAAATTATATTTTTATTTCATTCTTAAACAATTATAATTACTTACTAATGAGATGTGGTGTTTCTTCTCAAATTCTGGAATCAGATCAGACACAGTCACTCATGCTTTCTATTTCAAAACACAGTAGATGTAGGCTTTGCATATTTTAGTACTATTTGTAGCAATGCATTGTTAAGGAGTTTTGGTGCCTCCAACATGCTCTTCTTAGTGGCTGAAGCCAGTATCTGTAGCTAGATACTTAGTACCAGAGATGGTTTCTGCCTCTATTTCCCCCAGAATATGTCCTGATCTCAAATATAAAAAGGTCTATACTTCCATAATTCTATTTTACCATGGTTTTACTAGATTCCTGGACAAAAACCATAGTGAATTACCTGGAGATTTTGAGATTAAAGACAAAAACAGAAATGTTTGACATAAACATGAAGGTTAAGTCAGGTTGTTTTTAAGAAACAACAAAATAATACTTACCTTACATTATTAAGGAGGTCAGAGAACTTGCTATCTAAATAATAAACCCAACATTGTTTAGTTAAATGAATAATTTAAAATATAGATTTTATTTGCAAAATGGCAGTTCACTTAGGACAATCAGTCTTGTATATATTGTTTGTTCTAATATAAGTATGGCTATTTGGGTATTAATGTATCATGAATATATATATATTATATATATATAATATATATACACACACACACACATATGCATCACAAGTTATAAAACTGATCAATGCAATTTAAAACTACTTTATTTTATGAACACATAAAATTAACATACTGAATAAAGTTAGAAAATTAAAATGCATTCCCATAAAACTTGGGCTCCAAACTATTTGGTATCTCTTGAACTGTCACCATGGAAAAGTTGTGGAGTCCTTATATTCCGATGTCTAACCTTTTTTATACTGTTTTCATGATGCTTGAATAAATATTATATTAAAGTGCTTAGGAGGCTGTCTTGTCCATGGCAACTATCAGCAATTTGGCATAGCAATATCCTACTAAATATTCCCAATGTTTTTTCATTATCTACAAGAAAAGTTTCAAATACTTTAGAAATAATTTAATAATTTTTTAAGGTTTGACCTCAATTAGCTCTTACATACTTCTTTCTGCATATATATATCAAACTGAATCATACCCATTCTCTAAATATTCACTATATCTTTTTAAATTCCTGTATAGTAGTCCCCTTTTATACATGGGGGATGTACTCCAAAACCCCCAGTAGAAGCTTGAAACTACAGATAGTATGTACCCTTTATAGGGGGTATAGTATATACTATGTTTTCTGTAAGTACATATGTATGATGAAGTTTAATTTATAAATTAGGCACACTAGGAGATTAACAATAATAACTCATACTAAAATAGAAAAAATTATAATGACATACTGTAATAAAATTTATGTGAATGTTGTTTCTTTCTCAAAATATCTTACTGTACATACACACCCTTCTTTTTGTGTTAGTATGAGATGATAAAATGCCTATATGATGTGGGGAGCTACTGAACTAATACACTTTTTGCCTCTAATCTTTGCAAATTCAAATCTAAAAATCCTAGGCTACATGTTATTTTCTACAAAAAGTGAGTCCAAATATTGTCTCTTCATTTAGAAACCATCTATTTGGCTCATTCCATTGTATCTTTTGTATAGTGCATACAAAAGTCCATGACTTTTATACCTGTACTATTTGGGGGGATGAAATCTATATTTTAGCTAAATTGTAAAACATGCCCCTTTTCAGTATGTAGGTATTTACTAAAATGGGCCAATAAATATTTGTATGTTTGAATAGGTTCATTAATTGGCATATAAATGACTAGGAGTTATGAATATCTATCACTAATTCATTGTAACAATGTGTGCTTGGGAAGGAGATAACTCAAGTGACTTCTATCCGTATTGGACTGGCACCTATCAGTGGGTAATTATTTTCCATTGTTCTATTAAAATATTAGTAAAAGGGAACAGAAAAGCCCTAAGTCACATAAAATTTTAAAATTGCCAAAATAATTGATGATCTCTGGGAGGATTTATTTAAGAATAAAAAGCAAAGCTAATGGGTTAGGAAACTACTGGAGCGAAAATCGTGCATTAATCTTTGAAGAAAGGCAACCCTCCTCACAGAGCACCTCCCATGTAGGGCAGGGCAATGCTTCAGAGAAGGACACAGCTCTGTGCTTTCAGGGGCCAATACTATGATAGCTGAGGGATGGGTATACTGAGCTGATAAAAGGAAGTGAGCAACGCCTGGTGCTTTTCTAAATTCTTTTAAGAATTGACTATTGGGATTTTGATTGCAATTGCAGTAACTACACAACAGTTAGAGTAGTACTGAAATATTTATGTTACAGGATCATTCATTCATGTATGTTGTATTTAACTATTCTTCTATCAACATTTGTATTTTCCCCATAAAAGTCTCGGATATCTTTTGTTAAGTGCACTGATTTTTTTCCCCTTGGAACTACACTGATTTCACAGGATTGCCTAATTGAAAGGACTCTCAAGACTCCACTGAGCGTATTTTTGTATAGATTTAATAAAAGTGAAAGACAAGGGACAGAAGCAGAAAGAAAACGCTGGCACAGACCAGAGTCCCAGGAGACTTTCAGGTGAAGGTTCACACATTCAATTCTTTCTAAGTCTCACAAAATGTGCTTTGCCTATAGATTAGCAGTCACCAAGAAGAATCTGGTTTTATAAGAATTTAGTGATGATTTACAGTGGGTCCTTTTATGCTTCACTGGTCATGTAGCCATGCCAGACTGTATAACCAATTAACACAGGTATAAGTTATCGAACTACAGGTCCCTAAACTATGTAAGCAAGCTGGCCATGGGGACCAGAAAGTTTCAAAGTTTGAATAACACACAAGGAATTACTATCTAGGTAATCTTGGCTTAGCTTGGCCATGAATCCAAGTATTCCTGAATATAATACCTGTCCCAGTTCATCCATAAATAAATAAATCCATTGTTTTTTTTTTTGTAATTTTATTATTTTTTTTCAGTGTTCCAAGATTCACTGTTTATGCACCACACCCAATGTTCCATGCAATATGTGCCCTCCTTAATAACCACCATCAGGCTCACCCAACCCCCCACTCCCTCCCCTCCAAAACCCTCAGTTTGTTTCTCAGAGTCCATAGTCTCTCATGGTTTGTCTCCCCCTCTGATTTCCCCCAACTCACTCTCCTCTCCAACTCCCAATGTCCTCTGTGTTATTCCTTATGCTCCACAAGTAAGTGAAACCATATGATAATTGACTCTCTGTGCTTGACTTATTTCACTCAACATAATCTCCTCCAGTCCCATCCATGTTGATACAAAAGTTGGGTATTCATCCTTTCTGATGGAGGCATAATACTCTATTGTATATATGGACCATATTTTCTTTATCCATTTGTCTGTTGAAGGGCATCTTGGCTCTTTCCAGTTTGGCGACTATGGCCATTGCTGCTATGAACATTGGGGTACAGATGGCCCTTCTTTTCACTACATCTGTATCTTTGGGGTAAATACCCAGTAGTACAATTGTAGGGTCATAAGGTAGCTCTATTTTTAATCTCTTAAGGAATCTCCACACTGTTTTCCAAAGTGACCACAACGCTTTGAAACTGTAACTCAATCACAAGAAAAAGTGTGGAAGGAATTCCAACACTTGGAAGCTAAAGACGACACTGCTTAAGAAGGTTTCGATCAATGAGAAAATCAAAGAAGAACTTAAACAATTCATGGAAACCAATGAGAATGAAGACACATCGTTCCAAAACCTATGGGATACAGCAAAGGCGGTCCTAAGGGGGAAATACATAACCATCCAAGCCTCCCTCAAAAAAATTGAAAAATCCAGGATACACCACTCTCTTTACACCTTAAAGAACTGGAAAATCAACAAATTAAGCCAACCCCACGCACAAGAAGGGGAATAATCAAGATTAGAGCAGAGATCAATGAGATAGAAACTAGAGATACAGTAGAACACATCAACAAAACTAGAAGCTGGTTTTTTGAAAGAATCAATAAGATTGATAAACCACTGGCCAAACTCATCCAAAAGAAACGAGAGAGGACCCAAATTAATAAAATTATGAATGAAAAGGGAGAGATCACGACTAACACCAAGGAAATAGAAACAATCATCAGAAATTATTATCAACAGCTATATGCCAATATTTAAGCAATCTAGATGAAATGGATGCATTCCTAGAAACCTATAAACTTCCAAAACTGAATCAGTAAGAAATTGACAATCTGAATAGACCAATATCTAGTAACAAGATTGAAGTAGTGATCAAAAACCTCCCAGAATGAACCATGAGAGACTGTGGACTCTGAGAAACAAACTGAGGGTTTTGGAAGGGATGGGGTGGGGGGATGGGAGAGCATGGCGGTGGGTATTAAGGAGGGCATGTATTGTATGGAGCATTGGGTATGGTGCATAAACAATGAATCTTGGAACACTGAAAAAATAAAATTAAATTAAAAAAACCAAAAACAAAAACAAAAAGCTCCCAAAAAACAAGAGTCCAGGACCTGAGAGATTCCCTGGAGAATTCTACCAAACATTCAAAGAAGAAATAATACCTATTCTCCTGAAGCTGTTTCAAAAAATAGAAACGGAGAACTTCCAGACTCTTTCTATGAAGCCAACATTACCCTGACCCCCAATCCAGGGAAAGACCCCATCAAAAAGGAGAATTTCAGACCAATATCCCTGATGAATATGTATGCCAAGATTCTCAACAAGATCCTAGCTAATAGATTACAACAGTACATTAAAAAGATTATCCACCATGACCAGGTGGGATTTACCCCTGGGATGCAAGGGTGCTTCAACATTCACAAATCAATCAATGTGATAGAACAAATCAATAAAAGAAGAGAGAAGAACCATATGGTCCTCTCAATTGATGCAGAAAAAGCATTTGACAAGACACAACATCCATTCCTGATTAAAATGCTTCACAGTATAGGGATAGAGGGAACATTCCTCAACTTCATAAAATCTATCTATGAAAACCCCACAGCAAATATCATTCTCAATGGGAAAAGCTGACAGCCTTCCCTTTGAGATCAGGAACACGACAAGGATGTCCACTCTCGCCACTGTTGTTCAACATAGTACCAGAAGTCCTAGCAACAGCAATCAGACAACAAAAAGAAATAAAAGGTATTCACATTGACAAAGAAGTCGTCGAACTCTCTCTCTTCGCAGAGGACATGACACGTTATATGGAAAACCCAAAAGACTCCACCCTCAAACTACTAGAACTCATACAGCAATTCAGTAATGTGGCAGGATACAAAATCAATGTACAGAAATCAGTTGCTTCCTTATACACTAACAATGAAAATATATAAAGGAAAACGAGAGAACTGATTCCATTTACTATAGCACCAAGAACCATAAGATACCTGGGAATCAACCTAACCAAAGAGGTAAAGGATCTGTACTTGAGGAACTACAGAATACTCATCAAAGAAACTGAAGAAGACACAAAAAGATGGAAGAGCATTCCATGCTCATGGATCAGAAGAATAAACATTGTTAAAATGTCTATGTTACCTAGAGCAACCTATACTTTCAATGCCATCCCGATCAAAATTCCACCAGCATTTTTCAAAGAGCTGGAACAAACAATCCTAAACTAACCTTATCTTAAAAAAGGTGACCTTCCTGAGTTTTGTTCAATTTCTAAATCACTCAATACCATGCTCTTTCCTAGATCTCTTGCATTATTTATAATTAAAAACATACTGATTACATAGTTTAATATTGTTTAGGTGTGGTTTTTAGAAATATTTGAGTTTACCATAAAACCCAGCACAAAAAATTTATTCCTAATCCTGCAAAGCCTGACAACTCTTTTCTTCCACTACCAAAGTTGAACTTTGTAAAATGAATCAATAAATTGAATTGATGTAAGAAGTAACTGATTATTAACAAAAACTAGTTACTCTAATTATCTTCCATCAGAAGAATATCTTGTGAGGTTTTAAATGCAGTTTCCGAAGACATTTGATCACTGATAACTGTTATTATTGAAGGTTTTGTTAAAATCAATCAAAATAATCATAGCAATTGTATAAGCATTATACCCAATAGAGATATATTGTGAGTTAGACTATGGTCATTACAAACTTGCCAATTAAAATTACAAGTATATTTTCTTGACCTTCTCAGCAAAAGTGGTCCTGTTCATATAACAAACACTATCTCCTGATTTATGTCAATGGCAAAATCTCAGTTAATTCTGAATTTTAAATCTCCTGTGGATGTAGCCAGATCTTGTATTTGTTTTGCACTTCTGAGTAAAAATTACCACATGCTCAGTAGATTAAAACAATATAAACTTACTACCTAAAAATTTTGTGGTTCAGAAGTCTGATACAAATCTCCATGAGCTACCACTGAGTTTTTGGGAGGGCTGTATTCTTTTCTGGGAACTCTATGTAACAGTCCTTTCCCTTGTTCATTTGATTTATTGGTAGAATTCAGCTCCTTATTGCAGGGTTGAGATCCTGTATTGTGTGTGTGTGTGTGTGTGTGTGTGTGTGTGTTTTCGTGTTTTTGTTTTTGTTTTTTGGGCTGGCTATTAGCTTATGGGCATTCCCATTTCTTGAGACCGCACATATTCCTTGGCTTCTTGTCCTTTCCTTTCAGCTTGAGAGTCAGCAGTGGTAGGCTGTGTCCCTCTCTTGCTTCATATTTCTCCTCTTTCTTCAGTATATCTCTCTGATCCAGCCAGAAATAGTTTTCTGCTTTTATAGACTTATGTACTTAGATTGGTTCTACCCAGATAATCCAGGATAATGTCACTATCTCAAAGTGTGTACTCCTATTCATATATGCCAAGTATCTTTTTTTTTCATGTAAGGTAACATATTCACAGGTTTAAGGATTAGAGAGCCATTATTCTCCCAACCAAACAATGTTTCACACTACAAAACTGTACTAGTAAGTGTTCCCAATGACCCACATCTTTAAGTAATTTTTGCCTTCCTTCTATTGGTATAATTTTAAAAGATCACCAATTCCTTGTAATAGACTACTGGATGCATTTGTTTTTGTTTTTCTGTTTGTTTGTTTATATATTGGACCTTGGCATTTAGAAAGCACCTGTGAAAATTACATTATACATTTATGAATTCCCTCAAGCTATGGGATCATTATTCACCCACAAGTTTATTATGCTTCCTCTGCCAAATTCCCAGGTAATTGTCCTTAAGATATCTTTGCTTGCTTCTTAGAAGCATGCTTAACAGACCCTCTTAGATCAATGTGTGTTATCTTTCCCTTATTTGTTTCCTAGTTTTCTGTTTAAATATCTGTTGAGTTTGTCTTACGCATTTTTAATGCTACATTATATATAATATGTCCAAGGTACTCATCATTTTTTTTCCTTCCTCTCAAAATAACATATCTTGTATGTGGTCAGTACAGGCTAATAAGTATGATTCTTCTTATTAAAAGGCAATTTCAGCTTGTTCTAAGAATCCTAGACCTATGTTAATTTCACCTATGGTTATTTTAGAGTGTTGACCAATGTTGGTTTAACCACCAATCATTCTGTTGAACAAAGTCCTTTGTTTTCATTCAGGAGGCCATGGTTGTCACATTTTACTTTATAAAAGGGTATCTGCAGTATACCTAAGATTAATATTATTCTTTTGCTCTCAATCCCTCATGAGTTACTAATGCATGTTAGATTTTCATTTTTGCATTATTAATTTACTAACTCCCTTCCCACCAGCAATTACTTCTCCTTTCCATGTGTCAATAATTTTATTTTTCTTTTTTCTTCCAAATATTCATTTATTTAACAGAGAGAGTGAGAGAGCACAAGCAGGGGAAGCAGCAGAGGAAGAGGGAGAAGCAGGCTCTCCTCTGAGCAGGGAGCCCTATGTGGGGGTAAATCCCAGGATCTCAGGATCATGACCTGAGCTGAAGGCAGACACTTAACCAACTGAGCCACCCAGACACCACTGTCAATAATTTAAATCCAGACCTTCCACCTAAGGGCAAGACCATCAGGTTCAGCCAGAAGACTTACCCATTGACCCAACAGCAGTATGAGACTTCCCAGTGCTACCACTTATCCATTGCCAGTCATAATTGGATAAATATAAGCTTATATTATAACCATTCACTGGTCAGGATAGAGGGGCAGAAGCAAACACTTCTAACTCAGTATATACAGCTGAGCTAAGAAAAAGAAACCGCCCATCCTATCATTCTCTCAGGAATTTAAGATATTATTTGGAGATATAGTCATGGTGTCAGGGGAACAGTTGATCTCTTCTCTCTAAATCAAAATGCAATCCAAGTCCCGTCACCACAGGATCAGGCACAATACAAGAAAAATTAGATGTAGGGAACGTTTTATGAAAATTTCTGTGTCATTCCCCACATTTGTGTTCTACTTTCCCCACAGTATTTCACCAATTCATCCAAAGCTGGTCACCTTTTACTACCACATGTATTGTTTTACCACACATTCGTTCAAACATACAAACCAAGGTATCTCTTCAAATTTTTTTAAAAGATTTTATTTATTTATTTGACACAGAGAGAGAGAGAGAGATCACAAGTAGGCAGGGCAGAAGGCAGAGAGGCAGGGGGAAGCAGGTTGCCTGCTGACCTGAGAGCCCTATGTGGGGCTTGATCCCAAGACCCTGAGATCATGACCTGAGTGGAAGGCAGAGGCTTAACCCACTGAGCCACCCAGGTGTCCCATATCTCTTCAATTTTTTATCAGCACTCCCCTCCCTCAATTTAGTATGTGGAGTTTGCCCATTCTAATAAAAATCAGTGCACTACCAAAAATCACCACTTTGCAGTGGTAAGGTATATAAATCCATGGTAAATGATGCTTCTTAGCCCATTGGTGCACTAAGCGTGCGTCATAAATGGATTTCTTGATCATATGCTATATACAAGTAGGAGATTCAACATAAAATGCTTTCTGTTCTAGATTTCTGTTTGTGTTAAAGATGTTTACTTCAGTTGCTGGATATACATATACAAAACCAGAATGAGTATCTATCTCAGTTAAGATCCACCCATAAACACATGGAAACATGGCTAATAGACCCATGTGATCTACAAACAAGCTATGGGGTGGTCCAAACTATCCCGGTAGACACCTATGGCTGCCTTTATTCTCTAAGTTTCTTGTTGATAGAAAATAAAGTGTTAGTTACAATTTAAACTTCTGACAGAGATAATGGGGTATTATTTTTTTTGTTTTGTTTTGTTTTGGTTCTTGGTTTTCGGTTTCTCCGGCTTTCTGCTGCATTGTTTGAATGCCTCCATAGTGATGGCTACTCATCCCACGTACCTAGGTGGCCACTGTCAAAGAACAAATGGGGACATCTTTCTGTTGATCCCAGTTTCTTCGGAATTTGGATGAATGTTCTTTTGAAGTGCATGTGTATATCCTAACTTTATTCACTCGTTCCCCCAAAGTTCACAAAGTTTTCTATAATATAGTGTCCCATAGTAGGATTTCCTTTATCTTCTAATCATCTAAGATCCATTTTCAAGACAGTATTGCCGTCCATGGTGTATGGTCCAAAACCTATAAAAATCCATAATTTATCATGATTCTTATGCAGTTTCTATGGTGCCATGAGGACACATCCCTTATCTGTGCCCACCAAGAAGGTTTGTTTTTCCTCCTTCAGCTGAAGTGCAGTTATCACCACGAAGCCACACCATAGTTGCTTTCTAGACTGAGCACTGTCTACCTACATTTAAGCAACCATCTGCAAACCCTGCTGCTGATTTGGCATCCTCCAGTAACTGATTCTATCCTTAAGCAAGATACATTTTTAATTGTTATAAAAATATTATTAATAAATACCTAAGATCCCAAGAACTCCCCCATCAGCCTACCTATCAGAGTCTAGTATACCATGAAACTCTCTTTGTTTTCCTCTCATTTATTCATGCCTGATCTCATTCTTTCCCCTTAAAAATTCCTTCCCCTAACAATCAGGGCTGTTCTTCTCTATCAAGTTGGATACTAATTGAGGAAAGAGAAAGAAGGCAGGCTTGGACTTTAGCACTGAAACCACCCTACGGTCACCCTGAAGCTCCAGCCTCAAATTTGGTTCAGATAACAATACTGATGAGGCCACACATACACCTGCAAGGTAGTTAAGAGTTTTATTATTTACACAATGAAACATTCTAGGAAGAGAAGGGGATGTCCCCCAAATTGGTCTGAAAATAGTATGAAAAAGCAAGAAAATGAAACTGGCTTGGGTATTTTATGGTCTTTAGGTGTTAGTGCTAGGCTGAGAGTTCCCATGTATGGGCAGAGTCTGTGATGGTTTAAATTCTCCACTTACATCATAGGAGGGAGCACCAGCCTTATTTATGTGCTTGCTCAGATGTGGAAAAGAAAGAAAGAGGAAGGGTTGAGACTTAAAAGCTGACAGTAGTCAATCAGCAAAAAATGGACCCTGACTCATTATAATAAGAAAAACAAGGAGCTAGAAAATATATCAGGCTATTCCTTAGCCTTCTGACATTATTATATTCTTTTCAGGGAAATAGAAGATTTCTGATTTTTAAACTGTACCAGAAAAGGAAAGATAACCTGCTTGGGGAAATATGTTGTAATGTTAGTATGGAAAGTAGAAGTATTTTGTGTTCCTCAAAGGAGAAAGAAAAAAAAAATTTACCGAAACTAATTCAAGCTGAGAATCGTAAGTTCAGAGAAATTACACTTTTGAAAGAAAAGTTATCATTACTTTAAATTGCTTAAGGCATGGACCACTGAAATAATAATACTTAATACACAGTTTTCTTCAGTCTTAAAATTTGATATCATTGAATACCAGCAACCAGGGTGACACATTTAAGTACTGCAGTTAAGTATATAGGAGGCAAATCTATTATGGAATTTCTAAAGTGTTTCATTATATTAAGTGTTAAATAATTGAGACACTGAGAAATGTGTGCCATATAGTTAATAAGCAGCTTGCTTATTTTTTTATAAGCTAAAATTTAATGGCACAATCTCTCCAAATTGTGAAAGGAAAAAGGGCACAGAAATAATCTTAAATCATGTTCCAAAAATAATGAGATATATGGAAAACCCATGAAAAGATAATGTTTTAATAAAACAACTTAATTCCCACCTTGAGGCAAAAGAAATGAACCATGTGTAGATTTACATTTATTTATTTATTTATGCTTATTTTCTCTGGTTTTATTAAGATATATTTGACATATAACATTAAGATGTGCAATGTAGTGATTTTATGTTTGTATATATTATAAATAATTACTTAATAAGATTAGTTAACACATCCATCACCTCACATAGCTACAATTAGTTATAATTTTGTGTTTGTACAGTGAGAGCTTTTAAAATCTACTCTCAGCAACTTTCAAATACATAATAGTATTGTTAACTGTAGTCACCACGCTGTGTGCATTACCTCCCCAAAACTCATTCATCGTACAAATGGAAATTTGTATCCTTTAACTAACTTCACTCATTTTTCCCACCCACTCTGTCAACCACGACTATGTTCTGTTTTTTTTTTTTTTGGTAGATTTTTAGATTTTATTTATTAGAGAGAGCACACACACAAGAGCTGGATAGAAGGGGAAGGGCAAGGGAGAGGGAGAAGTAGACTCCCGCTCAGCAGGGAGCCAGCCACTGCTGGATCTCAGGATGCTGGGATCATTACCTGAGCCAAAGACAGGCAGTTAACCAACTAAGCCACCTAGGCACCCCTGTTCTCTGTTTTTATGAGTTTGATTTTTTTTAAGATTCCACATAGAAATAATAAGGGACTTATACAACTCAATAACAAACAACAACAACAACAAAAATGAATGATTTAATTAAAAAATGGGCAAAGAACCTGAATAATATTCTTCTGAAGAAGATATCTGAATGGCCAACAGGTACATGAAAAAGTGCTCAGCATCACTAATCATCAGGGAAATGTAAATCATAACCACAGTGACAGCTATCATCAAAAAGACAAGAGATGACAAGCATTGACAAGGATGTGAAATAAGAGAAATCCTTGTTACCACTGCTACAGCTACTATGGAAAACAGTATGGACGTTCCTCAAAAAGTTAAAAAAAGAAGGACCATATGATCCAGGATTTTCTCTTCTGGGTACATATCCAAATGAAATGAAAACAGGATGTTGAAGAGACATCTGTATCACCATGTTCATTGCAGCATTATTGATAATAGCCAAACTGTAGAAACAACGTAAATTTCCATCAACAGATGAATGGATAAAGAAGATGTAGTATATATGTATACATATATACATATACGTATATATACATATAAATGAATATATTAAGATACAGTACACATATAGATGTATACCTGAATATATATATTAAGATGTAGTATATGTATACATATGTACATGCATATATGTTATATATATACACACACACACATATATATGAATAGAATATATTCAGTCATGAGAAGGAATGAAACTTTGACATTTGTGAAAATATGGATGGACCTTGATGGCATTATGTTAAGTGAAATACATTCAAATTTAAATATTAGAGTTAGATCTAATGGGTCTTAAAGGAAATTTTATGTTAAACTATTGTTGCTTTTCTGTACATGGCCCATGATAGAGCTATTTATTTCTCTTGAGTGATTTTTCTCCATTCTCTCAACTAGTCAGATTATAAATTCTTTTCTGCTTTCTGAGGCATGTGGCTAAAAGCTTTGAGACCAGGTTTTATATTCCTATATTTATGCAGATTGGTTTACTTTCATTTTCCTCTTCTGCAAACCATGAAGATATCTTTTCTAAATGCATCTCAACATTAAAACTTCTCCTTTAAGGCTTGATAAACTATGTGTGCTCAATTACCCAAGTGCCATCATAGTATTAGTTTCTTCTTGCTCTGTCTTTATTTCTCATTTCTGAAAATGAGATTTTCTCAAGGATTTTCTCCTTTTCTAAATGTTGGTTACATTTTAGAATTTTTTTATCTCTATCCCACATTTTAAAATCTTCCATAAGAACTCATTGGTATTTTTTTCCGTAACTTATTCAACCTGACTGATCATTTGAAGAGAAAAACAGGGAGGATGGGATTGGGCAGAACTCCAATATTACTGACTGTGAGAATAAACACATGACTTTAGAAACATTTATATTTCTCATCTTCTTCCAAATAAATTCTTTTCCTCATTCAAGACACTTTCCATAGCTTGTTCTATACACCTCCATGCCACTTACCACTTCCCTTACTAACATTATTTGTTGCACTTCCACAGCAGACTGCAAGTTAAATGAAGACAGATTTTCTATTTGTCTTGTTCACCATTGTATCCATGAAAGTCTACCACAAAGTCTGGCACTCAAGGAGTACTTGATAAGATGAAGGAAATGGTTAATAGTTCACCCTTTGCCCTGCTTCAAAAGAGATATATATAGGAGCATACACCGAATCTGGGAAAAGTGAGAGTCCTGTTGAAGTTTCTATGTGCTGAACCAAGTGTCTTGAGTGTTTGTCAAGATTGCTTGAATCTGTCATTGACAAATGACCCATAATTCTTGAGAAACCTGTAATTAAATATTACCTCTATTTAATACAATTATGCTGTAGTAAAGAATAAGTGATAGTCATATAATTCTGATATTATCCCTTCATGGGACTATATAACAAAATTCTGATATTATCCCTTCATGGGACTATATAACAAAATTTATTATACCTGTCTTTCCAAAGACAGGTAGCCACAATATTAGATGAAATGCATTTTGTCTCATGAATTTGATTTTTTAAGAGAAAGCAAGGTCACTGTTACCTAGTGAAGAGCAAAAAGTATTGTATAAATATTTTTGAAAGTATGAATAAAAAAGCACAGAAAAATATGGTTGTGGGGGCAAAAATGAGCATAGCAGTTAGTATTGATTGAATATAGACAATTATAAGAATAGACATATCAAACTAATTAATAGCATTGTATAAAACATGCATCTGATCTGTATTTTGTATAGAATTTTGTTACATTTGGCATAGTAAAACATTTAGGTTAGCAATGGTTACTATTAATTGACACTGTTATATATTTAAAATCTTGCACTGCAAATTTTTCTGGTAGATTATATTAATTATTGCTCAGATAATTTCCTACAGATAGTTACTGCTATTACTTCTTTAAAGTCGAAAAAAATATATGGTTCAGAATATTCAAGTAAAACACATTAGAAGTGAAAGAATTAAAATGAAATCCAAGTCTAGTATGACTAGATAGACTCTAGATTCAAGAATTATCCTGTAATATCATAGTGATGTATTATATGGATAACATATTAATTTTATAAATGCATTCTGGTTTGAAGTCCCATTTGTGAATAGATCCCAAACTGAAAATTTTTCAAAGCATATTAAGGATTATATGATGTCCTTGAGATTTATTTTGATAAAAAGTAACAAAGATGTTTTTCTAGAAAGATTCTTTCTGGAAGTTTCAGAACTTTTCCTGAAAGATTTTTTAAAAATGAGATGATCAAGGGCACCTGGGGGGCTCAGATGGTTAAGTGTTTGCCTTCAGCTTAGGTCATGATCCCAGGGTCCTGGGATTGAATCCCACATCAGGCTCCTTGGCTTCTCTCTCTCTCTCTGGCAAATAAATAAATAAAATTTTTTAAAAAATAAAATAAAATGAGATGATCAAGTATTTAATATAATCTAATTTAGATTGTAAAACATAAAAAGCAAAGCAGTTACTTCAATAGTAACTACCATAAAACACACGAGTGCACATGCATGCATATATAATTTGCTAAAATAAATTTTATTGTGATATTAACAGAAAAAGTATGATCCTATACTAATGTTAATTTTGTTCACCTTTTCAGAATGTATTTTTACCATACTGTCCTTAAATTTTATGAATTATTGAGAGCTGAGTATGGGAAAATGTTATTCTATATCAATACTAATTTATAATTAAAAATGCTGTGTGTATTTTTGTTATTACAACTTTGAAAAGAAATAATGAATGACTGATTTTTTTAGATTTTATTAAACTACACAGGTTTTTAATTAAAATAAGTGGTACTATAGTGTTAGGGGAAAATCTCTTATTTATTTAAATTCAAATTATTCCATTTTAGGATTTAAATTGACTTGTTAACATTCATATAATATAGCGAGATTATGTGGGATAAATATAAGACCCAGATTAAGTCAAGTAAAATAATGTTAGCAAATGAAGTGGAACATATATGGTGTCCAATAATGAGGAAAGATTTATAAGAAAATTTAGATACTCCTTTCATGAGGATAAGGGTTAATAAGTAGGCAGTACTTTATACTAGGCACAGGTTTTTTATCATTTAGATACACTAGTACATTGTATTCTCAAAATAATCTCTGAGAAGAGAATTATTCCCATTCTATAAGTGAAGAGACAAGACAAAATAAAGTTCATAACAAAGTTCACAAGCAAGTGGTGGAATCAGGCTCTGTCCAGGCAGTCTGACTCCATAAGCTAAGGTTGTAATTGCTTCAATTTACATTTCTTATGCATTGTATTTGTTTTCCCCTTTATGAACAAGGGAAACATTTCACATAAACTCTATCAGTTCATCAACGTGAAAAAGGTAGCCTGTTTTATGAAAGATTGCTTTTCATGATATAATATATTCATGTACCTTTCGTTTGTTTTAGAGTGGTAATATCTGAAGCCCAGCAGAAGTCCCTGAGATAACTGTAAATGTTTATCAAGTAGGTTAAGGAGGTTCTTTACTCTACACTAGTTAGCAGGTGACCAGGATATGCTATTTGTTCAAAATGGAAATCTCTGAAAGATGACTTCTATCAAAATAATTGAGAAAAATATTTAATATATGCCATAGGGACATGTAGGTCATGAACTTCTGGGCAGGTAAAACAAGAAAATTTGATCAATGGAAATTGCAAAAATGGCAGAAGACTACACTAGAGATATAGCAATGTGAGAGCTTTTAAGGAATTTTAGAAAGATAAAACATTTTGCAATTGTGGTAATTAAAATGTGTATCTTTAATTTTATTTCATATATGCTCTACTAGTAACAAGCAAGCATTTACCTATTACTTTAGAAATTGGTCTAACAACTAATATTTTACTGAGAAATATTGTATGATGAATGAGTTCTGTTTTGACATCATATTGAATTAGTGAAATCTGTAACTGTCATTTTATTCACACTCAGCTACTTCTCTGGATTTTAGAATTAGTAAACAGAAAGTGGAAACATTGAAAATACTTTCTTTGGGGACGTCTGGGTGTTTCAGTGGGTTAAAGCCTCTGCCTTCCGCTCAGGTCATGATCCCAGAGTCCTGGGATCAAGCCCCGCATTGGGCTCTCCACTCAGCAGGGAGCCTGCTTCCCTTCCTCTCTCTTTCTGCCTATTTGTGATCTCTGTCTGACAAATAAATAAATAAAATCTTTAAAAAAAAAGAAAAAGAAAATACTTTTTTTAAAAATACTTTCCATGCCATTTTATTTATATTTTAGACATGTTTTATGATATTTTAATGTTACATGAAATAATGTATATTAAGTAAGTTAATCAAAGGGTGATGAAAGCAGAATGTAATATCCATTTTACCCACATAAAGACTATCCATAAATTGAAAATGATTTTTACACTCATCAAGATGCCCTTTATACTTCTGTTTTCAATGTATTAAATTGTTAGCAAATAAATCCTTGGCATGTTTTATTGCTACTGGTTTAAATTTATTGCAATCCTACAAGTAGAAATTGACATTCTAGATGCTCAAAGTCAAGCAGGTTTTTTTTTTTTCCATCTTACATTGGATAATATAGCACTTTTCATCAAGATACATTGTGTTCAACTAATAAATCTGTTACTATTTTAATCATACAGAATTTTAATGGCAACTGATAGTCTGGTTTATAATGATTTTGTTTGATAAATTAATTTCTAGGCATGACAAAAGGACATCACAGCAGTACTCTGTCATTAACAATTGATTACGCAGTTGGTGTTTCCAAATTTTATTTTTGTATGCATTTCATAAGCATACCATTTTTGTAAGTGAGTGACAAAAAACTAGCTCTGCAAAACTATGTACAGCTATCAAGGGGAATATCCTTATTAACTAATATTATAGAAACATATTTAAACAATGTTTATTATAAAATCATTAGTTCATAGTCATAAATATTGCACACTTTAAATTTAGTGGCTTGCATGATTCTACTTCTCTTAGAATTGGCTTAAATTTAAAATAGAAACTAAAATCCTAAAATTTAAATATTTTAACCAACTACATACTTAATTATAACCATATGAAAGATAACGAGAAATTATATAAGTTTTAAAAAAAGACATTTTTTTCAATGCAGATAAGAAGTAAATATATCACACAGATATTACAGGATTCAGATTAGGAAAATAATGGAAGTGGGGAAGCTAAATCAGTGAGCGCTTTTGTGCCATTTGAGGGAAATATCTGCTGGATTGAAAATGGACAGTTAGTATGAAAACAGGTAATTAAATAAAAGGAGCAAGAAAAGAGGAATACAAAGTAACATGGCTCATGATGCCTATTTCACTTTTTAAGAAAATAGGTTTGTGGTGGACATAACCATATTTCACTGGCAAGACATCTAAACATTTCTGATGTAAAAATCAGGAAACAGTGAGGAAACTATGAAATAACCAGCATGGTCTACTTTAGCAACTGCAGAGCTTGTTCAAATAACTCTTGTCACATCATGCTTACTTAGTTCCCCTCTACACATCCTCTGACAGTCAAAACTGTGAGTACATTTTATTTTCTCACAAATATGTACTCTCTCACATTCATTGTATGTCTCCTCCCCTCCACAATATTCTCTACTTCCTGGCCTTCGTGCTCCATGCTCTGTCCCTGGGTACCTCATATCTAGAGAAGACTGACACTGAGAAAAAAAAAAAAAATCAGTTTTAACATGTTTGCCAAGAGCTCCACAAACTGGTTGGCAATTAGCAATGACTGCTATTTTAGATCCAGCTGCCCCAGAGGAAGTGCTGAAATAAAAAGGGTTCAGAGGTTTAAATCAGTTTACCCTGACTACTTCTTCTGTAGGTTTATCACTGAACTATCCTCCAAAGCTTTTTGCCCAGAAGCTATATTTTCCCTTGAGCAATTCTGCCTAAGTTCACACAAAACCAGTTCTAAAATGTTAAAATGTATTTAATAAGCAAGACTTAAAGATTAAAAGATCTCTGAGAGAGCCAGTTTTCATTTACCTATGATTTTTACTACTTGTGAAAATGTTTTACAACACGGTTCTTGTATAAGACTGTTCATAGCAAATTGTAGTAGCTTCAGTCAGAAAAAAAAAATTATATCCACTAAGAGTAACACTGAAAAATAGTATTTTTAATATTTTTATATTCATAGAAACTCCAGACAAAGATAAAGATTAAAGAAGTGTAAATGCAAAAACAGGGATGACTCTTGTAAGTATACTAAGAAGCAAAAGAAACACACCCAAAATACTATATGCAAAAAGATTGTATCCAATATCAGTTTAAAAAGAGCAAACTCAACCATATTACTTAGAGACACATACAACTATTAAACATAAAAACAATTCTCACAATATAAGTTTAGTAGATAACTCTAGTAAGAGAGCTGTCAATTTAAAATGCATACATTTTAATAAAATTTAAAAAATATTGAAATAAGTAAAATAGTAAAAGAGGATTAAGAGTACACTTGTGATGAGCACTGAGTAATCTATGGAATTGTTGAATCATTATATTGTACAACTGAAACTAATACAATATTGTTTGTTAATAATACTTGAATTCAAATAAATAAAATTTTTAAAAAATAAAAGAAAAAAAAATAATCTGTTTTTAAAATTTGTGATGAATGCATTGTAAGATTCCTAACTTTTGAAATTCCTCTGATTTCACTCTGCTTTTTAGATAAATCTAAATGGTACAGTTTTCCCTAGTTGAGAAATATGTACTCCAAACATATCAGCATCTAGAAATTTAAACCTACTATAATCTCCCTTCTTAGTCTGTGCCTTGTAATTCTTCTAGATATAATTCTCTGTTATTCTAAGGAATCCTGTTTATGTGCAGATGAGGTATAGGGAAAGGGAAAGCTTTCTACAATCCTGTAAGTAGGTCTCAGCCTTTATTTAGTAGGCCTATGTCTCTGGCCTGTGAAATTCACAAGTATGTCTCAGCTTTCCCCCTACTTCTTGTTGAGGAAGGGGACTAAAGTTGGTTATTTACCTACTTCTGGTGTTAAACTCTAGCAAATAAGTTCACTTTGACTGTAAGTAGAGAACAAAAAGTTCTGGACGTATTCCAAAATGAGTATTTTTCCATGGGTATATTCCACATGACTCAATTTTCTCTTCCTCTTGCTGGAATCATAAGGAGGAGTTTCTTAGATCTTTATATCTTTGGAAATCAGAAGAGCTCCTAGAGGCAAATCTCCCTACAGTGACACCCAAAGCTGTGTCCCCTGAAGTTTTTAAGTCAAATTACTCCACACAAAGCTCCCAACAGTTCATCAATTACCACCATTTAAATGTTCTCTCCATTCCTGTTCCACATCTTCTGCTCCTGGTAAGCTGTGTTTTTCTGTATTTGCCTGTACCTCTTCTTGTAGACAGGAATATGACATTGTCATGGGACCTCCATTCTCTGCCATATCTAAGCAGAGTTGTTGATTTCCAATTTGTTCAGATTTTCTCTGGATGGAAGGATAGACAAGATGCTTTTCAAGCTCTTTGTATGTTCTAGCAGAAACAGGAAGTTCTGAATGTATATATTTAAATGAAGATTCAGAATTTTAAAATGGTTTAGAGACTTTAATATATATGAATATATATATTTAAAGATTTATTTATTTATTTGAGAGAGAGCAGGAACAAGAGTTGGGGAGGGGCAGAGGGAGACAATCATCAAGCAGACTCCCCATTGAACGAGGAGCCCAAAGCAGCTGGATCTCATGACCCATGAGACCATGACCTAAACTGAAACCAAGTATCCAATGCTTAACTGATTGAGCCACCCAGGCACCCCAAGAAATTAATATATTTAAATAATCAAAATTTATCAAATTTGGCAACTGGAAATAATTTCAATTGGTAAACACCACATCCCACAATGTTATGATAACGAAACATCTTACAGGTTGACTACATTTATTCAGTTGCTTATGACATAAAGAATCCTATCTAAGTAATGAAATAATGATTTTTTCATTTTCCTCAACCTGAAATCTATTAATGCAACAGCAGGTGTCATACAGGAGATATATATATATATATTTTTTTTTCTTTGTTTCCTATGATCCTGTTTTGGATGTGATTCAGTAAAAATTCAGTTAATTTGACCTGCAACAATTAGGAAATAAGCTAGTGTCTTACTTCTTGCTTTTAGGCAAGAGTATTTATGAATCTTGAATATGAAAACATCATTTAAAAGTAAAAGAAAGTATATACTTCAGTGAATTCATAAAAATATAACACTGCATTATAATATAGTGATATTTCACAAGGAAAACTAAAAAAAATATGAATGATATGATGACCTTGGGAACGGTGAGAGGGGTAGTGAGGCATTAACATTCATAAACTTGGGGGGAGGAGTCAAGATGGAGGAGAAGTAGCAGGCTGAGACGACATCAGGTAGCAGGAGATCAGCTAGACAGCTTATCAAACCATTCCAAACACCTACAAATCAAACTGGAGATCAAAGAGAAGAAGAGAAGTAATTCTAGAAACAGAAAATTGACCACTTTCTGAAAGGTAGGACCTTTCAGGGGAGAAGTGAATCCAAAGTGTCAGGAAGATAGACCACTGGGGGAAGGGCCGGCTCCCAGCAAGTGGTGGAGCAACAGAGCACAAAATCAGAACTTTTAAAAGTCTGCTCCACTGAGGGACATAGCTCCAGAGGCTAAGCCAGGGTGAAGCCCACACAGGGACTGCGTGGCCTCAGGTCCTGCGGGGTCACCCCCAAAAGATCAGGAGTGTCTGAGTGTCGCAGAGCTCACAGGTATTAGAGCAGGGAAGCCGGCTACAGAGAGGGAGCCAAGGAGTGAGCTCTCAACTGAGGGTTACCTTAAATTGTGATCTGTGGCACAGGCCACTGCTCTGTGAGCAGGGACCCCACAAGATCCAGGGAGACCTTCCCTGGAAGAGCACAGGGATCTGTGGGGTTTGGAGACTCCAGGCAGGGCTGTGTGCCAGAGACAGGAGATGCTTGGTCACAGAATGAGTGAGCTTGGAGCCAGAGGCCAGGGGGACAGGAGTGATTAAGTGCTTTTCTCTGAGGACGCACTGAGGAGTGGGGCCTTGAGCTCTCGGCTCCACCGGGCAGGAGACTAGGAGGCCACCATTTTCATTTCCGTCCACCAGAACTCTACAGAGAGCGTTCAGGGAACAAAAGCTCCCAAAAGCAAACCTGAGCGGATTACTTAGCCTGGCCCCTGGTAAGGGCAGTGCAATTCCACCTCAGGCAAAGACACTTGAGAATCACTACAACAGGCCCCTCCCCTAGAAGATCAGCAAAAAATCCAGCCAAGACCAAGTTCACTTACCAAAGAGAACGGTGGAATTCCAGAGGAGGAGAAAGCAAAGCAAAGGAAACAGTTAACAAAACCAAAAGACAACTGACAGAATGGGAGAAGATATTTGCAAATGACATATATCAGATAAAGGGCTAGTATCCAAAATCTATAAAGAGCTTGGCAAACTCAACACCCAAAGAATAAATAATCCAATCTAGAAATGGGCAGAAGACATGAACAGACATTTCTGCAAAGAAGACATCCAGATGGCCAATAGACACATGAAAAAGTGCTCCACATCACTTGGCATTAGGGAAATACAAATCAAAACCACAATGAGATATCACCTCACACCAGTCAGAATGGCTAAAAGTAACAAGTCAGGAAATGACAGATGCTGGCGAGGATGCGGAGAAAGGGGAACCCTCCTACACTGTTGGTGGGAATGCAAGCTGGTGCAACCACTCTGGAAAACAGAATGGAGGGTCCTCAAAATGTTGAAAATAGAACTACCCTATGACCCAGCAATTGCACTGCTGGGTATTTACCCTAAAGATACAAACGTAGTGATCCGAAGGGGCACGTGCACCCGAATGTTTATAGCAGCAATGTCCACAATAGCCAAACTATGGAAAGAACCTAGATGTCCATCAACAGACAAATGGGTAAAGAAGATGTGGTATATATACACAATGGAATATTATGCAGCCATCAAAAGAAATGAAATCTTGCCATTTGCGATGACGTGGATGGAACTAGAGGGTATCATGCTTAGCGAAATAAGTCAATCAGAGAAAGACAACTATCATATGATCTCCCTGATATGAGGAAGTGGAGATGTAATGTGGGGGGCTTGGGGGGTAGGAAAAGAATAAATGAAACAAGATGGGATTGGGAGGGAGACAAACCATAAGTGACTCTTAATCTCACAAAACAAACTGAGGGTTGCTGGGGGAGGGGGGTAAGGAGAGGGTGGTGAGATTATGGACATTGGGGAAGGTATGTGCTATGGTGAGTGCTGTGAAGTTGTGTGAACCTGGTGATTCACAGACCTGTACCCCTGGGGCTAATAATACATTATATGTTAATAAAAATTTTTTTAAAATAAAATAAAATTCATAAAGTTACCATTAAAGGGGAAGCACAGATAAAAGATGGTAAAGTCAGAGAAGCAAATAACAACAACAACAAAATGAAAAACAAAAAAACAAACAAACAGCATTAGAATAGAAGGAGCAGAGAGGCAGTAGGACCACGTGGGTACGTTTTTACTTTGTAATTTGATGATCCACGAAGGTATAAGCTAACTCTTATCTTTGTCATCCTTTATCTCCCCCAAATATCCATAATTCCATTAATTTGAGATTCATTTTAGTTTATAATTTCACACATTGGAATACTTTGATTTAAATATGCTCATCAGACAGACTCTCAAACCTCAGAACTCAGAAGTTAGAAACGCTCTTTGCTTACGCTAGACTATTTTGAGAAAGTAAGAATTTTAATATTTAAAGCTGGTCATCCTTTCAATTGTGCATACATCAGTTCTGCAATGACCAACAATTTTAAAGCATTACCCATTCTATGGGCATACTGGATTTTGAAAAAATCCAAAAGGTTTTCAGGAAGTTTAATCAATGCAGTTAAAGGGAACTGTCACAATGTTATCAGTTATAGTTACTCAATAGAGGCTGAGATATAATTAAAAGGCCACAGAATTATTTGAGATAGAATGAATGCCACCATTTATCTCACATTCAAGAAATTATATTTGAGTAAAAATAAGAGAAATTCACGTTTTTACAGAAATAATACACACATACTATACATAGTGTTAGTCAGGTTCTATATTCCTTCCGAAAATAATTATCTCTAGGTACCTTTGCTCAGAGGGTAGAGGACAACTATTCATAGCACAAGGTCTGTCACAAAAGATATTCTAATTGATTGGAGCCCTTTTATATCCCCATCTCTTCTTCCCAGGTGGCCCTCAAAAACTCTGTTCAAAGTGTATGAATTTGTAGACATTTATCTGAACTGTCATTATGTATGACATTTTTGAACATCAGTCTACATTCTTATCATGTGCTTTCTATTTTCCTAATGTGTTGTTTTGTAGTATGGACACGTGAGCACAAATTAAGAAAATCTGAGAGAATATTATTTTTAGTGAATTACTAGTTAAGAGCCTGCGCAAAGTCTGAAGTCTCAGTGTTTTAATAATTAGGTAACAATTATTTGTAATTAGCATATTTGAGATTAGTATGCAAATACTTTTATTAAGATAACTTTACAAGATCTTAGTAATCCTTTTATTTCAAAGAACTAATTTATATTATTATTTTTTGAAAGACTTTATTTATTTATTTGGCAGAGAGAAAAAGAGCACTAGCAGGGGAGTGGCAGGCAGAGGGAGAGGGAGAAGCAGGTTCCCTGCTGAGCAGAGAGCTTGACTGGGGCCTAGATCCCGGGACTCTGGGATCATGACTTGTGCCAAAGGCAGACACTTAAGGGACTGCGCTACCCAGATGCTTCGATTTTCAAAGAATTTCAAGCTTTTGCTCAGTAAATATTTTCCACTGGTTAGTCCAACATTAACATAATCTTGCCTATTAGGATGGATATTATTTTTCATTACATCTCTCTTCTCCTTTTGTTTCACCACCAAACATAGATATATTTTAAAAAAGTGTTGATGATTTTGTTGAAGAGTCTTATTTATATGAAAATATGTTTAAATTGAACCTTTGATTGACTATTTTAATAAACCCAATAAAGTTAATAACCTAAGTTGTCTGAACAATTCAGCTCTGTGCAGTGTTTCCAGTTAATGAGTTTAGTTGAGTTTAAAATAATGTCTTAAATATTCTAATTTCATGGAGTCAGTGATACATATGAATTAACTTTATTGCATATTTTAACATACAGCTAATCTTCAACTTTTGGTATTTTTAATTTAACTTAAAGAAGTTAAATTCCCTATTAAATAACTAGTAATCATATTTCACTCTTCAAACCATTACATATTCATTTTAAATTTCTAAAGCAAAGACTAGTGACTAAGAAAGTCAGTAGTAGAACTTGCTTTTGGGAAGGTCAGATATACAAGATTCAAAGTCCTGAAAATTTGAAGTATCTATAAATAAAAGGTAGCTATTAAAATTATTATAAAATCATGGAAAATTTATTTAGTTATATTGTTTTTTATTGTTTTGAGAGTCAAAGACTGTATCAACTTTGGCTTTCCTATTCAGGCTTTAGAACATTATGAAATCCAGAAGATTTCCCCAAGAACTTTTATATTCTAAGACAGTAAAAATACTGCATTATTTATACATATATGAGTAGTATATGTATATATTTGAAATATTGATGTATATATAATTCAATGCATTTACATGTGTGTATACTTACAGGGTTCACTGAAAGTTACATAATATACCCTGCAGTTATCATACATATAGTTCTTATTACTGTGGCAGAAATTTACTTTTGTTATAGATAAATATCTGAAAATATAATGGCAATATAAATAAATATATAATCATTTCTTTTTAATACTAATTTTCAGTAAATCTAAAGCAAGATTGAGCTCTACTAATAATGAATGGTAATAACACTCATAAAATGTTATAAAATTGTAACATTAAGGTACTAAACTCCCACTGATAAGATAAGAATATCATATTTCTGCAAATATGGTAACAGTTCAAGTGGTGGAATTAAATTTACTGCAGATAAAATTAAACATTAATTACATTTCTAAGAAAGCAAATGAAAAGTTATGTAAAAATGATCTGTAGTCCTGATTATTTGAACATTGATTCTAAACTTTATTGAGATTTTCATGAAGTTCTACTAAAGTTACAGGAGATAACACCACCAATATTAGCTTACCTACAACTTGTTCCTCTAATACAAAAATCCTTAAAGTCATGCCTGAATCAACTCTAACATAATCCATTCTATTTCATAATCTCAATAATCAACAACCCCTACTATTATGTCACAATTTCAGATATTACATTTAATCTATTCTGTGACAGAAAAATGAATTCAAGAAATGAATGACTGGCATCATTTTTAAGTTTACTGTAACTTAATGTAAAAGTAGAAATCTTAATAATAGAAATTAGTTTAATGTACAGGCTTTAAAAGTGACAATAACTTTTTTAGATCAGCCTTCAAAACTTCCATGTTGATAATTAAGGGGGAAAAAAAAGCAAGGTATTTTCTACTTATGGGAAATGTCAACTTAAGAGGCACCTTTGACAAAACTTTAAAAAAATCAAACAAAAAACTCGAGTGCAATAAATGTTCTTCAATTCTTTAAACTACCATATAATGACATATTCAGGTTGGAATATCGTATACCATTTTTAAACTATAGCCATGCAAGTTGATATCCAGATTTCACCTTGAGATGAAAGATTCTTCTGAATTGCTTTTGTCATAAATAACTGTTTATAGCATCACATCAACTTATTGTTGCTTGAAATCCTCTTCTTTATTTTAGTGCATTTTGTGGCTTTACTACTGCTAGTAAACATAGGGAAGGCTGTTTAGATTCTGTCTGCATGTTAATTTAAAAACACACACACATGCTCTGCTTTTATAGGTATCTTAAGTCAAGTGTTCTAACACATACGCAGATTCCCTGGTGGACCTTCCTCTCAGGAATAATTGAGCCATATTCTGTATGTTAACATAATGTACACCTTAGAGTAGTAGTTGCTAATTGTAATTGCTGGTGCTTGCTACCATGGTCATATCACTCAAAGTTTGTTGGATTTGCCCCCATGCTGAGACCCTTCTTCTAGGCAATTTACTTAAGAACTTTACATCCTTGTGAACTTAAAGCAATTTATGAACGCAGGTTCTTTTTTAATATAAAACAGTCATATCAAAACAGTGAGGAGAAAATAGAGATATCTAGGGAAAATAATTAGTACTACAGAGATTTTAGCCAAAATAATTAGATTAGCTAAATGAAAATGCAAAAACGTATTACAGAACCATATATGCCTTACGGAACCATTTTTAAAGCAATATCATACTATATGGGAAACCTTGGGTGTAATACTTGATAATTATTTGCTTTGTTACCTTGGGTATTAACTCTGGGAATGTGTTTCTTTATCTAGTGAAGAAATGTAAATGCAGCTTCTTTATAGTAATGAGTCAATCTGTTGCAACATCAAATGTAAAATTTCAAGGTCATTCTGTATTTTAGGCAGTCTTTCCATCTCCTACATCCTGGCTAAATTTGCGGAATGTTAATTTGTACATGAAGAGCCAGTGTTAAACCACCTTGTTATTGATTGTGCAAGAGTAAAGTAATATGTCACTATCAGTGGCATAAATGACTCAGAAAGAAATAAATTAAAGGACAAAGATCAAAGTTACTGAGAGGAAAAAAAAAAAAAAAAGAAAAAGAAAAACTCCCCAGGAGGTTGTTTGTTGTCATTAGTAGAGAAAAAGACTTAACCACAGTCTTTTTAAAAGAGAATCTACTGGTACTTGCAGTTATCAGTAACTACCTGTAAACTGCAAACTAATTTGGATTATGCAGCTGTGAAATATGTTGCTGACAAGGTGACAACCCTTCTTTCGCCAGATAAAGATACTTAATTGTCATTAACAGAATACTCCTATAAAGAGAGCAATGGTTATATAAATTGAAAATTTCAACAAAGACACATGTAAAATGTGGAGCATATATAGGAAAATTTCAGCTTCAAATCACCAAGTATATTTTTACTTCAATAGCTCATAAGTTAACTAGAGATTTAAAAAAATAAAAATAAAATGTGTTTATTTGATGTGGATGGAAGCTACTCTGGAGTCATGGGAATTATGATGTTTGTGTTTGTCACAGGCCCAGCATAAAAGACTCCTTAATGTTCCAGCTGTTATAGGCCCATTCTGAAGATGATTCAGTCTTGCTTTACAATTTTAGAGGTTATGCATAGATTTTACAAAAATAAATTTTTTTACTGGAGCACTGAGGAGTCCTGAAACTCATACCCCAAAAAGAAATTTGAGTTGAATGTTTTTGTTGTCAGTCATCTTGCTTACTGAGGCAATTGACCATGTCATTTCACCCTGGAAAAAGAGTGTTCTGGGAGCTTGTGTATGGATGAGCTTTTCTCCATCTGTTTCTCCTAAGACAAATTAGTCTTTACTTTTGAGATTCTGAAAGAAAGAGAAAATCTACCAGAATAGACCTGAAAAATCAACAAGAGTGATGTCTAACTTACTTTTTAAAATTAGTTTCTTTTTAATTACTTTAAAACCCTGTTTGTTGTTTTGACGTCTGTCCTTTGGAATTCTGAAACTTTTACACATTACCTTATAAAATAAATTTATTTAAGAAATAGGAAAAATAAAGAAATTCTTCCTAATAGGCTAGGAATCTTCAAAAGATTAACTTAGCTAAAGTAGTTATTCAAATCTGAATGATGGGAAGCTCATTTATTTAACTATTATTTTCAAAGTGATCAAATAGAGTTGTAAGAAACTGGATCCACTTAATGTGAATTGAGGTTAAGTTAATGATTTAAATATGAAAAAAATATAAAAAATTTAGGTTATAACCAGTCTCAGTGAAGGCAGGACATTCCAAGTATAAAAATAAAGTAATAATAATTAAAAAAAGATCAGATATAATGAAAAAATATTTTAAAATTCGATAAAGTATAAACATAAATGTTATTAAAAGTCAATATGAAAATTCATATGCTATATCTAAGGTACTTTTAAAATTAATTAAAAAATCTAAATACAGAAATGAAAGTACCTGAGCAAGTGATTTTGAAAAGTAGAGGTAAAACAATAATAAATAATTATCCCTCCATCCACTCTTTCCCAGTCTATCAACCAACCCATCTACTCAGGATGTATCTACTGGGCCTCCAGTATGTTTCAGGCAATAAACATGGAAACACATCTATTCTCATTTGTAATAAATGAAATTTCTAAGATAAAGTAATAATGTATTATAACATATTATTGTAATAAAATGAATTACAATGAAATTGTACTGAAACCTAATAGGTTGAGGCACACAACCAGATTTCATAGAATGAAAAAGTGCACATAGCCATTTTCATAAAATGTTCATTGAAAGCAAAATTGGTACAAACTTTCTTCTGAGGAAGTCATCACATTTTATGTTATCTTAAGGAGGCAGTATTCAGCCCTATTTATAGAAAGTGTATAATAGGTTACCATGGCTCAACTTGTGCATATTGTCACCCCCTCCCCGCCAAGCTGTTTATATTGTTTTAACATATTGAATAAACACTGTTGGGAAAGAAACAATTAAGTTACCAGATTGAAAGTGTTGAAATCCTTTTCTGACTAACCATCACAAGATGTACTAGTTCAGTTAGAAAATGCTTCTTCCTGGTAGCTCCACCTCAAGTATATGCAGACATCTCAGGAAGCTGAGATATAATTTGAGGTCAAATAATCTTGTTCTTCCTGGATTATTGTCTTGGCTATCTAACTGGAAAAATTTCCCCTTGATAATGCCATGATTACCCTCTTAAACGCATAAATCAACCTGTTTTATGAATACGCTAAGACATTATCCTTTGTTTTGTTTAGCTTAGCCAAGATCTGAATGTCTACATTGAAATATGTCCTTAAGCAGAAATTCTAATAAAGTCTATAGTTAGACTTCTGTTTATGCCTCTTTTATTGGCAAATTATTGTTTAATACCCATTTTCTTAGTTATGTGTATTAGTATATGAAAATATTTGCAAGGACTGGGTTTCAGCTATGAAATCATGTTTTTTTCTTTTACCTTCAAATATGGAGTTTACAGATCAATTTGAGAATATTAGTTTTCCCTAGCACAAACAACACTTAAATTTTAAAGCTGATAAAAGTAAGTTACTAAGTAAAATATATCTCATTTCAGATTTGTTTGTTCAAGTAAAAAACAAATTTGAGACACTCTAAGCAAGAAAATGAAACTTCTAATGAGCAGCTTACTAAACTACATGTAAGAAAGTACTATAATCTCCCAAAAAATGGAAATGAGGACTTGGAACCTATTTTTGAATTCAGAAAGCCACTCTTTCTGTTTCTTTCTGTTGGGGTCTAACGTAAAAGTTCCCCTTCCCCATCCATAGCTGACTTTCTCATTTTTCAGCAGCGTGAACTGTTTGGTTATTGTGAGTATATGGTAAAAGACAGCAGGCCACATTTAAATAACTACAATTTAAAAAATATTCAGAAGAAACTAGAATCCCTCACTCATAATTTCAAATGACCAAAGCATGAATCACCAAGTGTATTTTCAGCAATCAATCCTACCATAAATCATGGCCAGAGAGTGTGGCAGACTAAGTAGTAGAAATATGGTGGTCTCTATCCAGTCCTGTGAGAGGGTAATTTTCAGACAAAGGTGATTATTTAAGCCTACCATCCTTTACAAAGGGTTTACTTTAGTATATGTTGCATGAACACCATCAGAAAACAAAAAAAACAAAGCTGGAAGTAGATATAGCAAATGTTAACAGTGTTTTACGAAGGATTTGTTTTCTCTTTCTTATACTTTTTATAATGATTTGAAATTATTAAGCATTGAGAAGATGGGAGTACTAAAGGGTTCAATTTTTTTTTTTTTTAAACAAGACATTTTGGTTGAATTTTGTCTTTACTTTCATTATGTTGTCTGTCTTATAAACATGGCATGAATTCTGAATGAGAAGTGAGCTGTGAGGAGTAAGGGGATAAAAATGGGAAAGAGAAACCATAACAAATTACAAAAGCTAATTTGACACAGCCTGTTGAATAGCTTAAATTTAGGTGATAGTATGCTCTAGGTTGGCCATTTTAATTCCATTTTCAGTATGAATAGTTTTGATATTTAAATGTTCAGGGAATATCTATATTGTCTTCTAACCAATGGTCCTAAAATTATGAGGAAGAAGGGTGGCTAAATTAATAATTATTATTTGGAGGTACCCACCCCCTTCATTCAAATTGGAGCATAAGACAACTTACAGAGAGTAAAGGATAGAGTTTATATTCTACAATTTTTGGGATTTCATTTTTCTCTCTTACACACTCATTCTTATCATACTGCTCTTTGGTTTTTTACCCCCCATTAAGAAGAGGGAAGTCTCAGCACAGTTAACAGCACTTGCACAAAAAAACAGTTGAAAAATACAACTTCTTAAACTTTATTTTTAGAATAGAAGAAAGTATTTCACAACTTCTTAAAAAGTTCCACATTAATGAAGTCAGCTGCTGACAGTGAGAATCAGTCTGTTTGGGGCCAATATTGATGCATTTATAAATAAATCTACTTAGGTTAGGAAGAGATTGGTACCCTCACATTATTCCTAGATTATTTTTTGTATTTACAAATCAGTAAAAACATACATAATTATATATATACAATATGTAATAAATATTTATTTACTTTTGAGATGCAAATTATCCACTTCTTTCTATGCTGTATGAACAGATGACCATTGGTTTATTGTCATTGCTGAAATGTGCTATGTATTTATGTGTCCCTTCTGTCTACTGTCCATGGGAGCCATTGTTCCTTTCACTAATACATTAATGCCAAAGCCTACTGTTTTATCTTCATAATCTATTGGTACAATATTCAGATTGTTTTCAAATAACTTTGAGGTTCTATTGCTCATGACAATGGTATGGAAAGTTGAGTAATACTAGAACTATTAGCACCTAAGTTTGATCTAGATAGCATACTTGCATGGGTAAATTTGTGTCAAAAATCTCGAACAGATTAGTGTAAGCTATGAAACCCTTTCTTCCTTCTGGCTTCTCATTTCCTTCTTCTCTTTTTTCCTTTCACCATTCCTTGCCTTTGCCCACTGTTTTTCCTTTATGCAAACTGAACCAGGGAATTCTCTATGTATCAAAATGTAAGAACTGCTTTCAGACCTCAATTCCCAGACCAGTATTTTGAACATGAAAAAGATATCTTGATCTATCTTTAGATTATCAGTCCATAAAATTAAACCTACAGAATTTTTCATTAATTTAAAAATATCATCTATATGCTTAAAGTTTGGATATCAGAAAAATGAGATACTGAGAGGCTGGCTAAAGGAACCAATGATTAATAAACAAATGCATTTGGTTACAGTTCCATGTACAGTTTTAGTACTCTGAAAGCTGTTCCATTATTGTAATTTTATAATAAAATCATAACATTCCTAGAGTTATGAGATTTTAATTTTTAAAATTCTAAAACCAAAAGAAATATGCATAGACTAAATAACACAAAGATTAATTTTAATTAATAATATAATGAATGATAAGGAATATTACCTGTAACTGACTAAAGTCATGTATATTTTTTCTCATAAAAACGATAATTTTAATAATGTGAAGGAAATGACAGTAAAGAGTTAAAATAGAAGAAGCAAATCAGAGTGGAGTATATATTTAAGTTGCATAGCAACCCACAAAAGCAACAAAAGAAGAAAGTAAATTTCCTGAAATCACAAGAGATATAAAAACATATATTAAAAAAGATTTTAGAAAATAGAATAGTCATACAAAAGTATAATGCATATTTAGTGGACAACATATGATATATCTAACAGCTATGTTTTGCCTTTTTTCCATTAATTTGAATGTGAAGTGTATTTGAAACGTCAGTTTCATAAAAGAAAACATAAATACTTAAATGTAAATTATACTAAGTATAATCAATAAAATAGTATGATAGTAGAGGGATAAGAAGATAATGCCAAATGTAAGGTTATTTTTACTTAGCATGTTTTACTATTTCTATTTTATTTTCTCTTTTTCCATCCAATCTTTTAAGGGTATAGTATTCACTGGGATATGGACAAGTGAAGAGTTAGTATTAATAATAATCTTTGTGAAATATCTACGATAATGTCTTTTTTTTATATTTGCAAAGGTGGTCATTAAACAGAGATACATGCTACAAGTTCTTAGCAACTCTATCTTAACAACATGTTCATAAAGGGGAATATTACTTTTTAGAACCAGAATTAATAATCTGAAAGGTAAAAAAAAAGCTTTACTTTTTTTCTAAAATGAGACAATAATAACAGAGATCTTAATAATAGGCATTGACCTTTATGATATATAAGAGATATTATAATAACTAAATTAATGTTAATTTGTTGAGTTGTGTTGAGCACATAAAATGAGAATAAAATAATGGCTTTTTATGTTAGACATCACTGGGGCAGGCAAAATTAGATTTAGAAATTCAATTTTTGGTAGTAGTAGTTATATAATGGAATAATAAGTAAACTCTATTGCATCAAAGACTCAGGAGAAAACATTGGAATTAAAATGGCAACAAACCATAAATTACTTTGAGATGGTTTGGAAAGGAAAATCACAGTGCAATTCAGTAGAAATTAAAGTTGAAATAAAATGATCAAAACATCAAATTGAACCTAAAATATTCTCCAGAATATTGGACCTAAAATATTCTCCAGAGCTAACCTAGCAATGAGATAGGTCTTTCAAGGCTCAGATAAAATAGAATATGAATCCATTTTATAAAGAAGAAAATAGTAATTAACAAATATCCAATATGATGAGAGTTATTGAACTTGAGATGTCTCCTTAAGATTTTCTCAAGGAGAAAGGAGGAGATAAATTATATGTTTTGAGGGGGAGGATTTGGATATATAGAGAGCATGCAATTGACAGAAACAGGATAGATGTGGTTACCACAACAAGTAACAGAGATGAATGGTCAGAGTGTTTTGGTAAGTAGAGATGTTTAATGCAAATTAATCTTGGTGGCCTTAAGACTGAAGAGATGGAAGTTTCTAAAAGTCAGTGATCTGCATAAGTAAAAAATCTTTAAAATTTTTAACAAAAGATCATAGGAACTTTATTCCCAATTTAATACTCAGAGTCTCTTTAATGGGGGAGAATGAGGTAATTTGAGAAATGATTGCTGAAATTTATATTTTAAATTCTCCTCTTGGTCTTTCCTAAATAATAACTTAACAGTGTAACTATCCACGGGTAACATAATTATACGGGAAACAAGAGAAATAATAATTTTATGGGATTTCTGGACACTGGTTCAGAATGTGAACTAATTCCTGAAGAGTCAATTATCATTGAGGTCCTCCAGTTAGAATTTTTCAGAAATTAGATTAATGGCATTTTGGCTTAGATCCGTTTCTCAGTAGACACATTGGTGTTTACCTTCCTTGCATCTACTTTTCCAGTTCTGGAATGCAGTTGGAACGAATATATTCAGTCCCAAGCATATCTGCATATAGTTTCTTGACC
Source organism: Lontra canadensis (assembly GCF_010015895.1). Classification (NCBI taxonomy): domain Eukaryota; kingdom Metazoa; phylum Chordata; class Mammalia; order Carnivora; family Mustelidae; genus Lontra; species Lontra canadensis. The sequence goes on along the minus strand of NW_022631009.1, from coordinate 10,884,114 downwards.
CATAAAGTGAGGATTATTATGGTATGAAAAACGAGGTATAAGTCCCCCAAATTGTCTCTAAAGACCAAAACAAAAGTATTCCCTCATTTCTGAAGAGATTAAAGAGTTTAGTCCTATCACAAATAATTGTCAAGAATGGCAAGTCCTATCAAATTTTGAAGTCTTATAATTTTAAACTTAAGGAGCAATTTGAATAAATTTTTATGCAGTGTGGAGTATGCACCAATGTTAACTTTTTGCATATAGGTACCCAGTTTTTCCAACAGAATATGTGGAAAATACTATTCTTTCTCTACTGAATACCTTTGATCTTTTTAAAAAGTCATTTTATCAAAACAAAACAAAGTTTCTGAATTTTCTATTTATTAGATTGGTTGATTTTAAAGAAAGTTTTAGATTTATAGAAAAATTAAGAAGGTAGTAGGGTTCACATACATTGTCTTACTCAGTTTCCTTTATTATTCACATATTGGTGTGTTGCATTTCTTTTGTTTTTAAGATTTTATTTATTTATTTTGGGGTTGTGGAGAAAGAGTGTGTGCAAGCAGGGGCAGGGAGAGAGACAAACAGACTCCATGCTTAGTGCAGAGCATGACTCAGGGTTCAATTTCAGGACCCTGAGATCATAACCTGAGTGGAAATCAAGAGTTGGACCCTTAATGGACTGAGCCACCCAGGTGCTCCTGGCATGCTCAATTTCTTAAAATTAATGAGCCAATATTGATATTGATACCTTATTATCGACTCAAATCCATAGTTCATTATTATTTTATAACAATATAAATATTGTTATATTTATTGTTATTACGCCTCTGCTTGTGCTTTCTCTCTGTCTGACAAATAAATAAATGACAAATATAAATAAAATCTTTAAAAAATACTGGCCAAGTATTTTGCAAGATGTGCCTATATTTTTATTTATATGACATTTTTTTTCATGATTAGATTGGGGTTATAGATTTTTGGGAGAAAGACCACAGAGATGAAGTAAGATTTTCAACTCATCACATCAAGGGTACATACTATCAACATAATTTACACTGTAGGTATAGATCTAGATCACCTGGCTGAAGTAGTGTTTGTCAGGCTTCTACACTATAAAGTTAGGCTTTGATCACTTTTCCACACTGTACTTATGAGAAAGAAATCAGTATGCACAACCAAGGCTTAAAGAGTGGGTGTTTATAATCCCCACTTAAGAGCAGAGTATCTAAATAAATGATTTGGAATTCTTCTGCATCATTTTTCTATTCTCTCCTATGAATTTATTTAATTATGTATGTACATCAGTATCAACTCATGGATATTCATGTTATGCCTTGAGACGCTATACCTACTTCATTTTGGTGGTCAAACTGTCCCAGTTTTGGCCTTTGGGAATTCTTTCATTTGGCTTCTGTCTTCCTTTGTTACAGAACCATCAATGCATTTTTTGGAGATCGATGTATTTTTAAGTATGTTTATCATGGAGGGTATGATCTTGTCCCATTTAACATGATCATTCATTACATTTTTAAATTTTGACAACCATATTTTATTTGTTTTATAATTTCTTTTTTTTTTCATTATTGCCTTTTTCATGACATTGCACAATTTCTTTGAGGTCATTTTATTTTTTAATTTTTCATCCTTAAAAAATGATACTTTATAACAACAACCAAATTATGGAAATAAGTCATATGTCCATTGACTGATGGATAAGTTATATATATATGTTATATATGAATAATAGAAAATTATTTAGCTATAAAAAACAAAGTGTTGCCAAGCAATGACATGTATGGAGCTAGAGAGTATTATGTTAAGTGAAATAAGTCAGTCAGAGAAAGACAAATACCATATGACTTTGCTCATACGTGGAATTTAAGAAACAAAACAAAAGAACATAAGGGAAACAAAGAGAGAGAGCCAAATTAGGAAATAGATTCTTAATTATAGAAAACAAAGTGATGGTTACTGGAGGGGCAGTGGGCAGGGGATGGGTTAAATGGGTGATGAGTATTAAAGAGGGTACTTGCTGTGATGAGCACTGATGTTGTTTATAAGTGATGATCCTCTAGATTCTATACCTGGGGCATCTGGGTGGCTCAGCAGGTTAAAGCCTCTGCCTTCGGCTCAGGTCGTGATCCCCCTGGGATCGAGCCCCACATCGGGCTCTCTGCTCCGCGGGGAGCTTGCTTCCCCCTCTCTCTCTGCCTGACTCTCTGCCTACTTGTGGTCTCTGTCTGTCAAATGAATAAATTTTTTAAAAAATTGGATTCTATACCTGAAACTAATATGCACTGTACATTAACTAGCTGGAATATAAATAAAAACTTGGGAGAAAAAAAAAAGGAAAAATGTGCTAGTATTGTATTAATTATAAGTTGTCTTATGGATATTAATTCTTTGGGGGTTTTTCCTGCCTTTTTATGGGTTCATTTCTTGATCTTGTTTAAATCATTCAAGATATGCTCATCATCACTTTATTGATTCTATAGTTTGTCTTTCAGTTGTAGGTGTGTTTCTACAACTTGCTTCCTATAGAGTTAAACTTTGCTTGCTTCCTACAGACTTCAAGAAACTTCACAAGTCCTTAGTAAGTTTCTGCAGTAATTCTTTGGTTGTGTATTCCAGAACTAAGTGTGTGCTGTGAATTTTAAACTCTAATCATAAAATTCATATGTTACAGATTTAAGGCTTCAATTTCTATCAAAGGAGTAAGTTTTTAAAGCTCAAAGTCACAGGTAGATGACAAACAACATTGCCATTACTCCAGATAAAAGTGGGTTGAGGATGTTGGTTGATTTACTAATTTCTTTTTAAGTTGAGGAGCAGCACTTCAAAATTTGAGGAATGTCACTTCCATTTCCCTTAGGTGAAGACATAAAGTCATTCACTGGGCTCAATCAATCAGATTCCTTGGTTTACAGTACTCTGGGCTCTTCTTAGGATGTCAATATGCTTTTTCTTCTGTAGTTCCGAGTTCCTTCTCAATGTCTAGGACTTGTTATTTCACTTTATTTTTAACTGTAAGACAGAGTCTGGTCTTTGATGTTTGCTGCCATATTTCAAGCTCAAGACATCCTTGTACATTTCTTGTCTCACACCTTAGCAAGCCCATTTACAAGTCCACAGGCTCCTTCCCTTGGTTCTGGTGGAAAGTTCAAACCATACAAAATCCAGGACAGTAAGTGGGAACTCTAAACATGAAACTGTCTTCTAAACAGTATAAAATTCCAAGCCATTTGTTTCTCTTTGCTCTATCTTTTTTAAGATTTTATTTATTTATTTATTTGAAATAGAGAGAGAGAACACAAGCAGGGGCTTATGTCGGGGCAGGGCCAAGACACCTGCATCATGACCTGAGCCAAAGGCAGATGCTTAACCTTAAGCCACCTAGGCGTCCCTCTTCTTTGCTCTACTCAGTCATTTTGGTACTTTAGTGTACTTTAGCTCTATTCAGTCATTTTTGTACTTGCCTTCCTTTCCCAAGAAAACCTTATAATGTGAGTAATAAATGTCTTTATACCTCTTGGTACTTAGGTAGCCTCATCTATTTAAATATTTGAACTGAGTTCTGGATTTCAGGTTGATCCTGCCTTCCACTAGGAACCAAAAGACATTAATCCAGGTGTGGCTTAAGAGTGATTTTTATGTGAATTTATGTTGTGGCAGGGGCCCAAAGGTCATACCACCATTTTGTTGGACATCAATGTACAAATATTTTCAATTTCAGTTAATAGTTTTAGAAGGTAAAATAAACAATGAAATATCTTGCTTTTCATCCATCATATTGACAAAAGAAAAAAAAAAAGATAACATGGTATATAGTTAACATTGTAAAATAAGCACTCTCCTACATTGGTTATGGGATGGTAAATTGGTACCTTCCTGAAGCCAATTTGTTAATATTTGAAAGAAAACATTATAATGAGAAACACAGAAGATGTAGCAGGGAAATGTCCAAAACTGGACAAAGGGAAGGAAGTCACTAAACCCCCAAATATTTTTAAACTCTTTAACTCTGAAAATAAACTTTAAAAAATAATAAAATCAAAGGAATACTTTTTAGGCATATGCTAAAGTGTGTCATAATTAAATCAAATATTGTATAATTTAAAACTTATTTTAAACCTTACCTCCTGGGGTTCCTGGGTGGGTTAAGCCTCTGCCTTTGGCTTTGGTCATGACCTCAGGGTCCTGGGATAGAGCCCCACATCAGTCTCTCTGCTCATCAGGGAGCCTGCTTCCCTCTCTCTCTCTGCCTGCCTCTCTGCCTACTTGTGATCTCTCTCTGTCAAATAAATAAATAAAATCTTTAAAAAACAAACAAACAAACAAACAAAACCTTACTTCCTACCTCCAAACACACACATATACAAACACACAGAAAAATGGGGAGCAGGGAAGAGAGAGAGAAGTGAATTCATTAGTTCTTCTAAAAAGAGTCAGTACTGAAAGAATATACATAAATGTAAAGAAATAGCCTCAACATCAGGTTGTTTTTTATTTTGTACTTCAAAAGCTAATCAAAGAAAAATCATATACTTGTTCTCTGTGACAATACAACCCAAAAGCAGCCAAATAATTTTATTCAATCCACTATTATTTCACATACTGGAGGTAGTGATATAAGATTTTCTTCATTCATGTCAAGGTTTTGTGAAGAAATAGAATTGCATATTCTTACTTTAAGTAAGTTGTGTTGTTAGTCAGCTTCTCTGAGAAACAGGCTGTGCTACAGAGATTTTTATGCAAAAAATGTATTGTTTTCAGGAATAACATCTGTGAGGGAGTTAAAAAAACAAAACAAAACAGAAAGGATTGAACAGAGGGATGATTAGAACTGCATTCCATTGTGGCAAAGATCAGTCAATCCCCCTAGAACAAGGCTGACTCTTCAGGGTTGTCATGAATGGAGGGAAAAGGACTGAGCCATCTAACAGATCCTTACCCTCAACCCCCCTTACCATGCCTGTTCTGGCCAATCATTGGACATGGACTACATTTCCAGAAAGACACATAATCTTGGTGAGCGGGTTCTCTAAAACTTACTGCAATTTCTTCAGAGAAACTCCACTGAGAGACTATACTCCCAGCAGCTGGGGGATGAGTGCTTCAGTCCTGAAGGTGGTGGAGGAGGATTTTTGAGCCACTTGGGTTTTTCATGATACTTTAAGTTTGACATGTTGGAGTTAGAAATATTTGGACTCATTTCAAGTTCAGTGTAAAATCTCTCAAAGCTTTATCAGGCTTGTAATACTCCTTGGACCTGAGCTAATCCTTATTGGGGGAGAAAAGAGGAGATAAAACAATTTTACAGCTGTGTAGGCTTTAAAATGCTTTAAAAGTAATGAGAACAATGTGCAAAGTTCCTCACAATAAAGCCTTTTGCCAACTGAGTTCATATCTTGAGATTGCTGAAAAAAGATGCCTGACAGTGTATGGGAATGGTTTCTTTAGAAAAAGGTCACATCAAAAGCAATGCACTTGTCGTTATGTGTATTAGTGACAGATCTATATCTCAAACACAGAGACCCAAAATATTATATTTTGAAGGGGGAAGATAGTGAATGAAACCCGTTAACAGAATAGAGAAATGTCCTCTTCTATGTTCCATAAAGAAAACTGGTAACATACTTGTTTTGCAATAATAAATATATCTAACATATTTGCTGCAATGTCAGGTCCTTATAAATAATGAACAAAATGATAATTTTACTTCTAAAGAATATTTTCTTGGGAAATTGAGTTTTATAAACAAGGAGTTTCTTTGTTTATTCTCCTTTTAAAATATAGTACAGAGTTGAGAGAGAGAGATCTTTCAGGGTAGCAAGATCATCTGTTCATCCAATGAAATTAATGATTTAATTTCTGCTGCATTCTTTGACAACAAAATTTTTGCACATTAATGTGTGGGCTGACTCACATGAAACTTCCAATGAAGAATATAAAATATATTATTGTGACTTTACACTATCCACTACAGAAAAACTCTTTTTGTTTTTTCATTTTATTTCCTTATCTTCTACTCAGAAATATCCAGTGACCTATGTTTGGAAACAGCTTGTGGAAAATGTAGGAACCAGAATTTGGTACATTAGGATGTTCATGTAACAGGAGTCCATCTTAGTCACTAGTATGTAGAAAAAAACAAACTGCAAGCTGTCACAGCTGCCTAATATTTTGGTAGAGACAGAATCAGCAAGTTAAGCAGAAGTGTTCGGTGTCTATATAAAACAATTTAGGAAAGTAAGACAATAATCACAAGGTGTTCATATAAAATGAATAAATGTGATTGCATTTAATGAAGTAGTGCAAATTTAGTTCATTCGGAATACAACAGCACTTTTTTTTCTTTTTCAAATTTTTATTTAAATTCTAGTTAGTTAACATATAGTGTAATTATTGTCTCCAGGAGTAGAACAGCATTTTATTTTATTTTACTGTTTTAAAGATTTATTTATTTTTGAGAAAGAGAGAGACAGAGAATGGGGGGGATGGAGAAGCAGAAGGACAGGGAAAGAGAATCCAAGCAGACTCCATGTTCAGTGTGGAGCCCAACATGAGACTTAATCAACCTTAAACAGCCCTGGAAATCATGACCTGAGGCCAAACCATGATTTAGATGCTTAACTGACTGCCCCACTCAGGTGCCCCAGAATAGCACTTTAAAAAAGTTAAAATTAGAATTAGTTTCTCTTCTCACAAGTCAAGGAGACAGAAAGAAAAGGAATGGAATGAAAAATATAACTAAAACATCCACAATACCTGTGTTTTCAATCTTGTTTTTGATTCTTTATTAATAATTTAACATTTAAGATATTTTATTTAAGTTCCAAATTTAAAAGTAAATAAATTAAAAAAGAATTAGAGGAATTTTAAAGTGTGTTACCTTTTAGGATTTAAGTCCTTGTTATATAAAAAAGAAAGCATTACTAAATATTTGAAGCTATTATGTACAAGAATGATTAGAAACAACCCTTGCAGTTCATGATCATATATGAAACACTTATTTACAAGCTGATTTAATAAAGCTTTACTGAAAAATTATCGTCTATGTGCTAGATTCTGTGCTATTAGAAAAAAAGCCATAATCTCTACCAATGTGTTCTTGCTTATATGCATACCATATTAATTTGTTAGTTTATATATACATGCATAGATACACACACACACACACACACACACACACACACACTTAGTTTTTTAATGTACCAGAAGTCAAATATACTTCTTACATGAAGTGAAATATCAGAAGGGGGAGTGAGTTAGACTTTGGCAGATTTAAAATGTACTCCAACCATATGCAAGATTGCTTTATATAACACAAAACATTACATTGTTTCCTAAATTCCCCTTAATCTCACCTACATTGGATCCTCTGACCATTGCCCATTTTGCATTATGGTACTGATAGTCTTAATCTCCTATTAAGTGTTACTATATGTTTCTTTGACATTACTGCTCCCATCTTCTTATGTAGAGCTGATATTTTTCATTACCTCCCATCCCTTTATCTCTATGGCTGAAAGTAACAATGGCATGCCCTTCACAGGCCACAGGAATAAGATAACTTGACTCAGACTATGGCAGTAAATCACAATGATCTGACTTTCCCAGACTGTAGGGCTAAATTCATATCAATTAAGTAGAAAACTTATCCTCTTGGCCATAGTATTGGGCTCAAGATTGGCCATATCAACAAAGTACGTCTAATTCCAATGAGAAAATCTGAATGTGTTTGATGTATAGCACTGATAAAGATAAGATATTTTAATCATTAAACCATTGGAATGTTTCTTGGTTTTGCAAACAGGTGTCATTTTTTCCCAGGTACTGAGAACCTCTTAGTGAATAAAGTCAACAGACAAATCTACAGAAAAGATAAGGAATAAAGCATTGATACCTTCTTAGGAACAACTGGATCTAAGCACAAAGCTAGTTGTGTTTATATGGCCCACTAAAACCACACCCTTTTATTCTTAAAACTGAGTTCAGTTTCAATCTCTCCCAAAGAGAAAGTGATTCCTAATTAATAAACTCTTCGTATCTAGAGAACACTTCAGCAGTAGGAAATAGGCTAATCAAAACAAGGCAGGGAATGATAATATTTAGAAAATTACTTCTATGATATTTGTAGGATATCATTATCAAAATGATCAGTATCCAATAAGGTGATCTTTTACAGGAGTGAAATAACATTCACAAGCCTTGTAAAATGTAAATCACATTATACTGGTTATCTTCTCAAAATACTCTACTGTAAAGTAAATAAAGACTTTCTAGGCTTTCATCCATCCTTCTTATCTGCTTTATTATAACCTTGACCTCATCATCTACACCCACCCTCTTTCTTACTCTGCTCCAGACACACTGGCAGCCTATCTCTGTAACTCATCAGAAAACAAATAAAAAACCCCAACATGCCTTTATGCCTTTTCTTCTTTTCTTTCTAGAATGCTCTTCCTAAGGGTATTGACATGACTGGCCTTTTAATTACATTTGAGAATTTTGCTAAAATGGGTTTTTAAGTCTTTTTTGACCATTCAAATTAAATATCATATCTTCACATTTTCTAAGCTTCCCTACTTTATCTCCCCAGAATTTGTCACTATATAATGCTTTATATCATATTGTTTATTATCTGTCTTCCCCCAGAAGTATATATTATATAGGCTCTGATGGTTGGTGTCAAAAGAACAAGTCTGTGAGAACTGGGACCGTGGTTTGGGTCCTGGCAAGAAGCTACTTCCAATAAATGAAACAAGATGGGATCAGGAGGGAGACAAACCATAAGAGACTCTTAATCTCACAAAACAAACTGAGGGTTGCCCCGGGGGGAGTAGGGTAGGGAGAGGGTGGTTGGGTTATGGACATTGGGGCAGGTATGTGGTATGATGATGTGCTGTGAAGTGTAAACCTGGCAATTCACAGACCTACCCTGGGGTTAATAATACATTATATGTTAATAAAAAATAAAAAAAAATAAATTAAAAAAAAAAAAGGAAGAAGAAGTTACTTCCAAGGCAAAGTGGTCCTTGTGAAGAACACTGATGATTGCAACCTCAAACCAGCCCTATAGTCATGCTCTGGGTGCTGGAATTGACCATTATCCCAACAAAGTGATAGCTGCCATGGGCAAGAAAAGGTCAAAGATAAAGATGTGATAATCTTTTGTGAAAGTTTGTAACCACAATCACTTTATGACCACAAGTTACCCTGCAGGTATCCTCTTAGACAAACCTGTTGGCAACAACGATGTGTTCAGGAACCCTGCTCTTAAATACAAGGCCTGACGAGGGGCTGAAGTTGAGTTCAATATATACAAGACCAGCAAGAGCAAATGGTTCTTCCAGAAGCTGCAGTTTTAGCTCTGTTTTGTTTCAGTCATTACAAATCAGAAATGAATGAATGAATGAATAAATAAATAAATATTATATGATTGCTGTTGTGTGGGCTATTTTTTTTCTTTGCTTGTTTTTTAAATAATTATATCCTTAGTGCCTAGATTAGTGGTATAGTAAGATAAGTGCTCAATAAGCATTTGCAAAATAGTGATTAAAAATGAGATTTAAAGAGAGGGAGAAAAAATCTTAAGCAGGCTCTAGACCAGCAGGAGTCTGTCGCAGGGCTTCATCTCAGGACTCTTGAGATCATGACCTGAGCCAAAATCAAGAGTCAGATGCTTAACCAACTAAGCCACCCAGGCACCTCCCAAATGTCTGTTGTTTAAACAGATTGTTTTGGTTATTAGATTCTTTACATTTCTTTATACATTTTAGACTCTTTAGAATTCTTCCCATGAAATTGCTTAGGTGAAGTTTACCTTATGATCAAATCAAGACTCCAGTAACTTAGTTTGTATCATATTCATTTATATTCATTATATCATACACTCATCCCAAACATTAAGTACCTACTATGCAGAAGGTACTGTACTGTATTATAGTGTTCATGAGCAAACAAGGTAAGGTATATCTCTTCGCATTATAGTAGGGCATGTATAATTTAAAAAAGAAATCAAACAAGTTTATAAGAAGTAAACATAGGAATGATAGAGAACCCATAACTTCCAAAAATACATAAGGGAGGTAATAAGATTTCTTTTTGAGGATGTAGTATTTGAGCTGTAATATAGACTTTGGTAATAATGCCACCACTATTTCCATGGGGGAAAAAAAAAGTTAAGAAATTACCATCGCCTCATGGTTTATGAATTCATAACAAACCTTTTGGGATTTACTACTCACTGAATCTGTAAAAATAAATAAAGGCAATCTCACTTAAAGTGGAGTTGGGAAGCCCAGAGAGGGAGCTCTCACATACTACCACTTGCCTTAAGGAGCATACCTTGCACTACCCAGTAGGAAGAAGCTTACTTTGCACACCCCAGCAGGAGGAAGGAAGAATTTCTCCTTCTCAAGCAACAGTCCACTCAATGAGAACTCAGTGCAACAACTCCCTCCAGTTTCCTTCTTTTTCCTATAAAAGCACACCCCTCTCCTTTGTTCTCTGGATTTGCCTATGGTTCGCCATCATTTGCTTACCCAAATTACAAATTCTCTGCTATTCCAAAATGAATTCATTTTGCTGGTAAAATAACTGGCTTTTTTCTTTTTTAAGATCCACAAATTAATACTGCAAAGTGATATAGTTAGGACTGATACATTTTTGTGAAATATCCTGTTAATTTTATAAAGTGACTTGAGGGTTATATAGGTAAACTATGGATGACATTGTCACTGTGTCTTGTCTATTCTACAGTTTACGTTAATGTACTAAAAATAATTTTCCTTGTTATTTCCTGGTGAAGTATACACAAGTCACTTTAAACCAATAGACTCTATCCCATGAATTTAAAAAGACATAAAACTTGGTGGCTCATGATTATTTGTTAATAATACTTGTAATATAAACATATGGAAAAACAATTCGGATACAAGAGAAAGTTAGTGAAGGTTAATAATTTAAATTTTCAACAAAGTTAAAATTATTAGTTTGTACTGTTTCTGGAAACAAGTGGTCAAAAAAAAAATATAGGGTGATTGCTAATCATAGAACACGTAAGGTACTCATTGAAATTAAAGAGCTGCTCTTATCATTGCTATCCTAATAATAATGACAATGACAATAATAAATATAAATTTAAATAATTCTAAAAGAACTTTTTAAATATAAAAAAGTATCAAGAACACTGTTGTGCTATAAGCCTCCTGGTTTATTAGCATCTGCTTTCAACCTCTTCTCAATGTGTATATATATATATTTGCATACAATGCATATATGTATGCATACAAGCACACATACAATTTTATATCAGATTTTTAAAGACAACATAATTCTTCATAACTAATATTAGATTTATCTCTTCTAACAATTATGATATTTTCCAACTTAATTTACAATCAATTTTTCACTTCTCTTCATTATTCTGCAGAAAGTTGATCTTAATAGACTGCAGAAAGTTGATCTTAATAGACTGCAGGAAGTTGATCTTAATAGACTGCATCCCTGGGTACCATCTTCCCCTAGTGTCTGGTTGAATTAGCAAAGGATTCAATAGCAGAAGACTGGGTGATAGGGAAGGGAAGATACAGAGATATTTCTTCACTTTGAGCTTTGGTGATGGACTTGCTGTGATCCCTCTCATGGTTCCAGCTATCCTTGGATCCAGAGACACCATTTTCCTATTATCCCTTTATCCTTTGGGTCCAGGGAAGGAAATGGCCTCTGGCTGTAGCTAGTCTTTGGTTTATTAAATATCTTTTGTTTGTTCCCTTAAGCCTTTCCACAACTCTGTAAATAATATTTTCTTTAAATTATCTTTAGATATTTAACTAATAACAACTCAGATAACTTAATTATTTAATAATGACTTAATTAGATAACTACAGATGAATGTATCTTTATGAGTCAGTAGAACCTGACTAATATAACACATTAGGAATAATGTTCAATAGTAATTCATGTAGGGGCGTCTAGGTGGCTCAGTCTTTTAACATCTGTCCTTGGCTCAGGTCATGATCCCAGGGCCCTGGGATCAAGTGTTGCATCAGACTTCCTCCTTCTTGGGAAGTCTGCTTCTCTTTCTCCCACTCCCCCTGCTTGTGTTCTCCCTCTCACTGTGTCTCTCTCTGTCAAATAAATAAATAGAATCTTTAAAAAAAAATAGTATTTCAGGTAATGAAATTGACAGTACCAAGTTTAAATAAACAGTTTTGATTTCCATAATATGTTAGATGTGGAAGCCAGTTTCCTTCATTCTACAAATATAAAGTACATGCCTATGATGTTCTAGCTTCTGATAATACCTAGACTATAAAATATGGTTTCTTTACTCAGGAGAGAACAGACTATTGTGAAAAGTTTCCCTCCAGACTGTTACATACTTGAGATAAGCAAATTCAATAATAGGAAAAAAATTTTGCCATCATTGTAGTGTGATCAAGATAATCTATCCAAGTATGATAGCAATTCACAGTAAATTTCCTGGAGGAGATGAAATAATTCTAATTTAATATTCTGAGGGCGGATCTGGATTTGGCTCATGTGTCTATACTCCTTAAGTAAGCTAGCCTTCTAATTTTAATTTCAATCTTTGTCTAGGGGAGATGCATCATTGAAAAATGATATGTAGGTTAAAATAATGAGAGATTCAAAGTAATGTTGTTTATGCAAAGCTGTTCCCTACATTTTTATTTGCATGAGACCTTGAAAAGATTGCCAAAGCCAAGATAGCAGGCTTATTACCTACTCTCATACCAGAATAGATAGGGTATTATAAGACATTAAAATGACATTATCACAGATTTAACTGCATAGGAAAATAATCATGATATAAAATTAATTGTTTTAAATGTCCAAAAACAGCTTTTAGATTTATACATTTCATAACATACAAAGGATGGATTAGTAAGAAGGATAACTGATAGCAAGCAATGCTTACTTTCATCCCAGTACAAACCAAGATATCCCACACATGAGGAAAATATGTGGACCTTCAAACACAATTTAAAAATGTAAAGAAACCACGGAAAATGAAAGAATGTTTGTTAAGTGAGGAGAACTTTCCAGTTCAGATTAAAGAAGGGTTGGATGCTTCTTTGGGGTTAGTTTATAGAAAAGTGTTTGCCTCCATACTAACATCTCAAAAAGGACAAATAGCAGCACCAGTCCAGGAACATAAGATTTGCCAGGGTTCTAACAGAGCGATGCAAGGATGAGATGAGAAGCAGGTGACACCATGCAGGCAGATGGGCCACCAGTGATTGTTCTTTGCTAACCACTCTGTTGACTACACTCTCAGGGACGGGTCATTACAATTTGGGGAGAGTATCAGTGCCCAGAGTAGTTATATACACAAGTCAGGCACATCTGGTGAGAAAGTATAAAATAGTGGTGAGGGAAAACGGACAAGGTGGCTTTTGCCCTGTCACATTCCAAGTTTTTTCTACCTTTGGGCTTTTTGCATCCTCCTACTTTGTACAACAGACACTTTGCTACAAAAAAGCCAAAGGAATGGCGAAACTCAATTCCAGTTTTTGGATTTCTGTTTTTCCACCTTACCACTTGATAACTAAAGCTATCAGAAAAAATGAATTCATGTACAAAAATAAGCATATGGCATCAAAAATAAGCTCGACATCAAAGATTCTGCACATGTGAGTCATCAAAATCCTTAGTGTTAACTTGTACTTTTGTCATGCTATTAAAAATGAGTGAGATGAAAGCATCAAAAAAAATAAAGAATATGTTACAGTCTATTTTAGATTTCTAAAGTTATTTTCTACAGTTAAGTTTTATCTTCATATTTATTTTCTAAATGAACTTAGTTTCAACTTAGCATTAAAAATTACTTATCCCAGAAATATTTATGACAAGGTCCATATCTGCAAAAATACCTCAAAGTGCTAAAAATATGTGCATTCTATTTGCTTCCATTATTTTTACACAATTAGGGCAAGAGGAGCAAAGTAAGAATGTTGGCTGAGCTAACACAAAACACTCTTCCATAATTTCTCAAACTGTACCAACATGATTACTTCTAATCCTACATTTTTGAGTGGTTAAGTAAACTTTAGGGACTCAGAGCATTATTTTTATACATTTAATCCTTCATTAATAAGTTTTCCAGCAGTACCTGACCTACAACCTTGTGAAGTGCTTGTTTTGCATTTCTCTTTGCCTGAGAGTCTCCTTCTCTGCAGTGTTTCAGAACTGACAGTTTTGCTTGTGGTGATAAGAGCTTGCTGCCTCCGTGGCATGCTGAGTACTCCAGAGTTTCCAAAAAAAAAAAAAAAAAACAGGACACCACACCTCTAAAATCAGAAGAACGGCGAGACTCTGATGAACGGTAAGTACTGCCATGAGGTAAAGAAGAATAAAGCCCGTAAACTAATCATAACCTATCCTTACCTTTGTAAAAGATTCAGGTTCAGCTTTTTTGCATTACAGTTAGCCCTTCCATTAATTTCTGTTTTTTCTATAATTCTGGGTGACAACCTGTAAGGAGAAATGTTGTTTATTAATGAGGCCTAAATATGGGCAAAACTTTTCTAAAACCGTTTCTGAAGCCGGTTTCTAAATGCCTTGCAATATGCCCAACCATTCTGTTTAGGGATAGTTAAATTAGGATGGTGAAGGCTAATGAAGGATTAAATGGGCCAGCCATTATCTGCCCCAGCAGCTTGTAGATACAAGTAATCATGAAGAACTTTTCTTTTTTTTTTTTCTTTTTTTTTGAGAAAAAAAACATCAGGACTTTTTTAACGTGAGATTTTCTGTAGAGCCAGGAGAGGAAACTTTTTTTTCCTCCCACAATGATTAAGTACAATCTAGTTTTCTCAAGCCTCTTGACCCGTGTTTAGAGATAGAATTTCATAATAGGATTAACCAGGATGTCACGGCCTCTTTCCTATAACCTCAGATATAAGAACTTCAGTCTCTCAAAATAATCCTTCTAAATATTTCTAGGGCATCTTACACATACTCATGAGCATGGCTTCTCCTGTCAGTCACTGATTGCTGCTCCAAAAGGCATGAGTTAAGGACAACCTTATCTAATAAGCATCTCATCTGCTGAGCCACATGCTTCTGAGTTTCAAGATATGAAAGCTATTTTCTTCCATTTTTTTCTATTTATTATTTATTTATCAAATTTAGAGCATTCTTATTCTCCCTTTGGTTATTAAAAAAAAAAAAAGGATGATATGTGCCTCCCGATACATTATTTGTGAAATATATCTCTACACTTTGTTCTTTTTTGTTTTTTTCTTCTATGTTCCTAGTCTGCAGAATTTCAGGAATTTCTATATCAAATATATGTAAAAGGGATTATATATTTAAAACTTAAGAAACATTAGCAGCAAATATTGCCCATAATTAAGAATGCTAGAAAAGTTTAAGCCATTATAGTTTAAAAATGCTTTATGTATGAATTCTGATTTGAAATATTTTGTTCCTTTTGCTTTCAGAGTTGATATCTATTTAGTCCTAGGTTAAGCTCAGAGTCTTGCGTTAAGTCTGTGTCTCTTCATTGTTGGTCTACTTATTTCTATTTCTTCCTTGCATGAAAACATTTCACAAGGGCCTCAAGCAGGAGTCCAGTGGAGTTGAACAAGCTACAGTATGGTCAACAAACATCATAATGAACTCAGCTTCTTCTTTCCCTTCTATCAGTATTTTTTCAGATTCACAATATACCTGGACTCCAGTAAATTTCTTAGCCCTGATTTATCTCACATTTGGTGACCTGTCCCTTTAGTTTGCCAGGCATATCCAAGCTTCACTGTCTGTTTTACCTGAACTGTGAATGTGCTATACTAACCAATTTTACCTTTAATTTCAAAGATCAGTCACGTTGGTATATCCCTCTAGAAAATGATAACTAAAATGTCCGTGTGAAACTGGCAGCTTAAAACCAATGACCTGATCCTCCATTCCAACTAAATGTTACTAAAATATGCAGTGCAGAAGAGGAGAAATCATGAAAGAATTTATTGGTTTATTCACATTGGACTCGTGATTACATTTTTGAGATACTAGGGAAATATGTATAACATATTTTAATCACTATAACCTGACCCATCAACTCTCATGGGGTGTGGTTTTCACATCCTGCATAAGTATCAGTGTATTTTGTTCAATCATACCCCTTTTCTGCATTCGTTAGAAACATCATACAGATCAAATCAATCTAAAGTGAAAGAAATGGTCATATTTAAAAAAGAAGTCATCACAAAATGAGTTAGATGTTTGGGGGCATGTGGACAGGTTCTTATTTTAGGATATATGGATTTACATAATAATTGCTTTTGTCCTTTTTATATTTTTTAAGATTTATTTATTTATTTTAGAGAGAGAGAGTACTTGAGCTGGGTGGGGGTGGGCAGTGAGGGGAAGAGGGAGAGAGAGAATCTCAAGACTCCCACCTAAGCATGGAGCCTGACAGGGGGCTTGATCTCATAACCCTGAGATCATGGCCTGAGCTGAAACCAAGAGTTGGTCACTTAACTGACTGCCACCCAGGGGCCCCTTTTATCCTTTTTAGTATGATCTACTGGAGCCATGCTTTGGTGGTGGGCTGTCTTCCTTATTGTATCATTTTCCTGAGGCAGGTTAGCTAAAGAGGTAAATGAGGATAACTATTTCAAGTTCTTTATATAAATTATAGTGATATTACACACAGTAATTTTCTTAACCTTCGTATTTTTTTAATGAACTGATTGAAACAATGTACAGAAGCTTGATACCCAATTTCTTAAAGCTTCCATAACTCAATAAATTTTCTCACAACTACTAGCAACACTGACATACGAGGTTTTTTTTTTTTTTAATGTTTTATTTATTTATTTGACAGAGAGAGAGATCACAAGTAGGCAGAGAGGCAGGAAGAGACAGAGGGTAAGCAGGCTCCCTACTGAGCAGAGAGCCCGATGCGGGGCTCGATCCCAGTACCTCGAGACCATGACCCGAGCCGAAGGCAGAGGTTTAACCCACTGAGCCACCCAGGCGCCCCGACATACGAGTTTTTGAAAGAATAAATTACTTGTCCAAAGCAGTATCAAGAATGAGTCATTGTGAAAATCTGACTTAAGAGAACAAAAGTTACAGCCTTCTGATAATGACCCACAGCAATTTGCACAGACACAAGTCAGCTGAAAACCAGGATTTAGAATAATTTCTTCAGTTGCTTAATGAGCTTTGTAACAGAATCACCTATTAGATTTTTTCATAATGGTGAAGGTACATAATAACCCAGATAGATTGTCTCTGTTCCTGCACTGTAGTTCACTGCTTCATCGATGTAGAATCACCTTCAAGACATGCACATTACCATCACTGACCGAGAAAGAGTAACTGACTGATCAAGCTGATCCACAAGTTGTGGAATTTTACACACAAAAAAACCACAAAAATGTGTAAATAGGATCATTTGGTTAAAACTTAAGAAGTATCAGCAACAAATGTTTATCTGCAATCAAGTACATGAAATGTTTAAACTATTACGACAATAGAAATATTAAATGCATGCATTTTATTTGAAAAGCACAGTGATAGTTTTCTCCCTGACGTGGGGGAGGGGGACATATTTTCAAACCCGTGACAGGCAACCATCTGCCTATAAGAGCATTCTAAATTTCTCCTGAGCCAGCCCAGACTACTATAGAAAGAAGCATGAAGACTACCTCCCCAGCTGCTTCTTTTCTAATCAAGGCTGATTTTTTTTTCTGTTGTCTTTTCTGAACCTACTACTGCTTAATATGTGATATTATTTGGGCATGTCTAAGGGCTCCCATGTAGCTTGTCCAGTGGAAATCTGGGGGAGGTTTATGCCGGGGTCCAGCCTCGGCAGGTCCAGGTGTCCCTGAAGGAGGGGTAGTGTCAGCGAGATGAATGGGGCAGCCACACTGAGTTCTGGTCAGTAGTCAGGCATCTCCTTCTTTATTCTGATTATCGAGCTTCTTACATAGGCATTTTAATTGGGGTAGGGGGTTACTAGCACTCATGAGATAATTTCTCTTTGTTCACCACATGTTTATTTTAGTTAAGCCATAATGGTACAGACTGGCCCCAGGGATGGGGGACAGGGTCTTGCTTCTTGAGTAATCATGTCCCTCAGAAAGCCATGGGAAGGAGCACAAATATGTGCTTTTTGGTAACTTATTTTGGGGTCTGCATTAAAAGAAGATATAGGTTAATGGAAAAAAAGAAGCTATAGGGATGAACTAGATAATAAAGAAAACAAGATATAGGTTAATGGAAAACGAGGAGCTTTAGAGATAAACTAGATAGTAAAGAGCTATAGGGAAACAAGAGATAGGTTAATGGAAAATGAGAAGCTATCTGAAGAAACTAAGTATATAGGAGAGAAGTAGGAACAAGAAGGCGTTACCTTTGCAGGAGGCAGGGTGCATTTTAATGACTCGGCTTGTGAAAGTCTTGGACAAACATCAACTTAGAGAGGAAACCATCGATTGCGGTACACATTTAAAGTTCCCCATTGTCCTAGGTACAGAATAATTTATCTTCTTGGAGTTGCTCTGGCCCATAAGCCTGAGATGTTTGCATCAGATTAGCAAGGGGCTCTTTGTTTGAGAGAGATATGGGGATCAGAGGAAAAGGCAAGAGACTAACAAACCATGCTTATCTGAGGGGCAATCCCGCCCTCGGCAGGGTTAGGCCTGCATTAGTTCCCACTTTAACCTAGTGGGGCAGTGCCCTCGAACAGGCCTCATGGCTCCCAACAGGTTTACTTGCCCAACATTTACATATAAGCTGGTATTGGTAAGACCACCCACACATGCATCACATCTACTCCACTTAAACATTCAGGTAAAGATGTTACCAAAACTGAGTATATCTTACATTGTTATTTTCCTAACAATGTAAGATATACATTGTTATACCTACCTGCAAATCTCCCAAGGCTTTGCCTAACTCCCAAGCTTTACTTTAAACCCTTGATGCTGCCCAGGGTGTATTACAGTACACTGTGAAATGACATTCCATTATCTCAGAGTTTTGTTCATTATACCTAGAGCCTTCAGCTTTCACCATACATGTAGCCTCAGATACCCCACTAATGGTGGCTGGACGAACACATGTAATAACTGTTTTCAACTGCCTTAGCCACTGAAACTATCTCAGTAGCCCATGTCAGGATGTTCTGTGTCTTTTCCCTATTGGCTTGATTCGATTTATGTCCATCCAACCTGGGACAGAGGAAGTGAATCTGACAGGGCTCCTGAGAAGAGGTTCCTGCTGGCACTGAAGCGGGCTTCCCTTGTCCCAAGCCAGCAATAATGTAATAACGCACTAGTTAACTTTTCATGGATCCTACAAATTTAATTGATCTTGTTTTAATAGCCACTTAAATAATTGTACCTGATTCCTTGGTTCTTTACTTATCTTTCTCTATTTTCATTCCTCTGGATTTTGTTTTCTTCTGGAGAGTCTGGAGTTTTATTTCAGTAAAACCTATGCTAGAGTAACTCTGTCATGGCATTTCATCAACTCTCCTGCTTTCTCAGTAGAATTATAAATGGAGCACATGATGGAAGGCATGTCTTAATCCCAATATCTGACGTAGCTTTGGTCTGAGGCATATTTTATGAAGAAACTGATTTCTGAGATGCTGCTGCCATTGATACTTCTACTGTTTCTACTGTTTCTGTTGAGGTTTTCCATTTCACAGCCTGTGAGAATAGTTCAAGTTTCCTTTCTTTACACAGAATTTTCTCTCTCCAATACTCGCTGAAGAGGCATGGCTGTTACCCAATTAGTAGTTGATAAACACCAATCACTACAGAATGCTGTGGACTAATAACCTTAGTAGACATTCATTCTTCAGTGTCCAGACATAAATTGATTGCCTTAAGTCAACTGAACTGGGAATACAGGAAAGTAGGAATTCCCTAGGCATCTTTACCAAAAGAATTTTCAGCAAAATGACTGGCCTCTTTCATACTACAGTTTCTGCTTTCGAGAGTTATCTGCCCATCACATTTGTTCCTGAGTGATTCATTTAAGAACGAGCATTTAAAGAGGAGAACATCAGGATGAAGCATAGTGTTTTCCCAGGTCTACAACAAGGCTTTTGGTTTAGAATTTGGATCTATTTTCATTTAAAACACCTAAAAAAGGCCAGTTGTTTAATTAGTTGTGTTATTCCCCTCTCCTCCAAAAGGTTTCAGTTTCATGAAGGGAAGTTTTAAGAAGTAATCAAATAATTTTATCAGCTGACTGCCTCCTCATTTTGCTTTAGATCATTTCAGCCATTCTCTAGTGGAGAAATCCACATCATTCATATTCTGTTAGTAAGATATACCACTGGTTATTTGTTATAGAGCATTTTGTCAGTAAAATTGTGGGTAAAACCATGAGTTAGAAAAAAAAAATCAGTGACTTAGGCATCACCTTTTCAGAACCTTTCCCCTATTACCTTATTCTTCAAAACCTTAAACTTCTGAGTGGCAATATAGCTACAGTTGCAGATTTGAGCTGTTCACCAACTGGTACTAGTAAAATATTATATCACATTTACTTAGCGTTATAGAGAGTCAGAAGGCACAAGATGCAGTAAATTGACATCATTATCTTAATATGTTGGGAATCCAGTTATCATCCATTAATACAAAATAAAACAGAGCAATACAGAACAAACAAACAAAAAAGTCCTTTATCTACACAAGATACCAAGACAGCCACAGATGTGTATTGACCACCTTGATGCAGAAATTCCCCATTCTCAATGTCCTGACAATCTTTCCTATTGTGCTATCATACAGGGAAAATGTCTGTAAGTTAACTCTCAGCTTCCCCAGCAGAGGTACAGTGCCCATTTCCATCCCCTTCACTCCCATAGTGGAAGACCTAAAGCTCTTTAGTTTTCAAGGGGACAGTAATGTGAGAACACAGACACTGAGTGCATTCCAAAGCAGGTCTGTGTCAGCCCAAGCATGATGTAAATCTTTCACTGTCCAGTTCCTTCTTTTACTATTACTATCTTTTTTTCTCAATAGCTAATAGTAGTTAAACTAGTACTGTAAAACAGCAAGATGATGTATAAATCAAATCCCAAAATTGTGAGGAAACAGCTATAAGGTAACTGTTCAAATGATATGAATATGTTATATATCTTGTTTAAAATTGTCATTAAATTTTAGCAAATATTAAAAATAAGCTTACTATCTCAAATTCTCAGTGAGCCAAAGATCTTTTGACTTTAGTTTAAGAATCACTATTCAGGGGGAATCTGGATGGCATAGTTAAAAGAACATGAGACTCTTGACCTTAGGGATGTGAGTTCAAGCCCCATGTTGGGTGTAGAGATTACTTAAAAATAAAAATATTAAAAAAAAAAGAATCACTATTTAATAAGAAACAATCTGAAGCAAATTCTACTGTTTTTATCTTGATTGCTTTCTCTGTATAATTAAGAAGTGAATATACAGTATAAAAATAATCAAGATTCATTACTCACATTTCATTACATTAGAGATTCTCATCTTTTCATGTTAATCAAATAACCAATAATCAATCACTTCTCATTTCTATCTATACTGCTTGCATTATATCACTTTGTTTTTTATTATATATACATATATGTGTATGTATATGAGTGTACTATGAGCAGAAGTGTGGCTTTGCAATTCTATGGGTATGAGAATAGTGCCAAGTGAATAAGATAAACAACACTTGATTGGAATTCAATTAATAACAACTACTGAAATTGTAACAGAATTTTTGTAACTTTGAGATTAAAAAGAAAAAAAAAGGAAAAGTCCCTCTTGAAACTATTAGAAATGTTTTGACATAAGTTAATAAAATCAATGTGCTTAACTTTAAAAAATTCCTATTTTACATAATTATAATTCTGTTCATCATTCCAGAATAGCATAGAAATTTTGTTAAAGTGATAATTGCATATTTTAGAGAGTTGTCAATTTTTGTCTAGATAAATAATATTAGAGGTACAATTAATTAAAATAACCAAGAAAACTTATATTTTACTGAGATATTTTTTTTTTTAAACAGTTTTCTTTTTTTTTTTTTTTTGAAGATTTTATTTATTTATTTGACAGACAGAGATCACAAGTAGGCAGAGAGGCAAGCAGAGAGAGAGGAAGGGAAGCAGGCTCCCCGCTGAGCAGAGAGCCCGATGCGGGGCTCGATCCCAGGATCCTGGAATCATGACCTGAGCTGAAGGCAGAGGCTTTAACCCACTGAGCCACCCAGGCGCCCCATATTTTACTGAGATATTACAGGAGGGGGAAACTTTTAGATACAATTTAAGAAGGCATGTAGTTTAATATTATACTTTCAGGAAAGACCAGATATTGGGTTCAATGACTTTTCCTAGGAAATAGTCTAAGTGCAAGAGACAAACACACATACAAACAAAAAAGTACCTCCCTCAAAAAACCACACACACACACACACACACACACACACACACACAATTACTGATAATAAGATCAATCAATCTACTTGCTAGGAACTGAATTGTGTTCTCCCCCATGTGAACATGTTGAATCCCTAACTCCACAATGAGATGGTATTTAGAGATGGGACTTTTGGGAGGTAAGTTTAAATGAGTTCATGAGGGTGGTCTTTCATGATGAGATCAGTCCCCTTATAGAAGAGATATCAGAGCTTCTCATCCTTGTGTGAGGACACTGACAGAAAACAGAAGTCTACAAAATAGGAAGAGACCTCTCACAAGTAACTAAACCTTTTAGCACCTTGATCTTGGTCTTCCCAGCCTTCAGAACTGTGAGAAACGAATTTGTTGTTTAGATCACCTAATGTATGGTATTTTCTTATGGCAGCCTGAGCGGACTAAGATACTACCCAATTACTCTCTCTTGATAATATAGCCTAGGATTAGCTATCATGTGAGCTAGGAAAGAAAATTAGTTTTTCACAGATAATAGTCTAGTTGAACCATCATTATTGGTTTATTTCTAATCCAGGACTGTCCTCCAACAAAGTATTTTTGGATATTTGTGTATGTTTTTGGTCTGGTTTTTAAAAATGCTTTCTCCCTGAATCCTCTGTTCATATTGATAATACCACATTAAGTAAGTGAAATGGTATCACCAGATCATTTTTGAAAAAAAACATAGACACATAATTTAAGGGATTCACTTATTGCTAAACAATCACATAAAAT
Organism: Lontra canadensis; assembly: GCF_010015895.1. NCBI lineage: Eukaryota > Metazoa > Chordata > Mammalia > Carnivora > Mustelidae > Lontra > Lontra canadensis. Next base: position 10,860,953 of record NW_022631009.1, on the reverse strand, counting down.
GACATTCAATTAAGTTATCTGACTTTAGTCCTGTCTACTACTTTATTATTATGTTAAATATTTTTGGAAATAATGGCCCAAATTATGCCATTTCAAACTTATTAAGACTAAACGTGAAATATCTTTGGTTAAAATAACTAATTTCTAAAATAATATGCTAAAAATTGGCTTGGGATACCTTTATTTAGTACCATTATTATGGTCTGAATGTGTCCCTCCAAAAGTCCTAACTCCCAAAGATCATGATATTAGGATGTGGAACTTTGGGAAAGTGATTAAATAATGGGGGCATAGCCCTTATTAATGGAATCAGTTTCTTATAAAAGGAGCTCCAGAAAAATTCTTAGCCTCCTCTTCCATGCGAGGATACAATGGGAAGTCTGCAACTCAGAAGAGAAACTCAGCCATGCCAGTCCCATGATCTTGACTTCCAGCCTCCAGTTTCTGAGAAATAAATTTCTGTTGTTGGTAAGTTACCCAGCCTATGGTATTTTCTTATAGCAGCTCATACTAAAACATAAATTTAATACTGATAGTGGGTGCTACTAAAAATGTAGAAAAAAGATTTGGAACTGGGTAATGGGCAGGGTCTGGAAAAGTTTCATGGAGCATGCTAGAAAACACTTACTTTGCCAGTGAATGGACTGTTAAGGGTGATTTTCATGTAGGCTCAAAAGGACAACAGGAGACCATTAGAGAAAGCCTTAATCTTCTTAGACAATACATCAATGGTCATAAACAGAAAGTTATTAGAAATATAGATGGTAAAGGTCATTCTGATGACGTCTCAGATGGAAACGAGGAACATGTTATTGGAAACTGAAGGAAAGGTGATCTTTGTTGTAAAGTGGCAAAAAGCTTGGCTGAGTTGTTTGTATCCTTGTGTTTTATAGAAGGCTGAAATTGTGAACAATAAAATTGGATATCTGGCTGAAGAAATTACTTAGCAAAGTGTTGAAAAAGCAGCTTGGCTTCTCTTGAATGCTTATAGTAAAGAAATTACTTAAAGACAAAATGGGTAATCAGAAAGGAAATAGAATTTAAATGATTGGAAAGGTCTTAGCCTCTCCAAATGAAGAAATAATGAGATGGACTAAGAAACCAAACATACATCCTTCCTGTGGACACATGTATGCACAAAACAAACACTTGTATTATTCCTACTCATCTTCCAAATGTTAACATTTTTATGAAGACTTACTCTGACACTTAAATACAAAGATTTTTTTTTCTCTTTTCTGTCTCATAATATTCTGCTACTTCATTATACTACACTTCTTAACACAGTTTAATTTTAAGTTGATGAAATCTCTCTTCCTACCATTAGCTTTTGAATCAATTTTACTCAAATTTGTAAAAACAGTACCTAGCTCCTCCGTTCTCAAAAAATATAACAAAAGATATATCTGTGTGTTTTTTATACAATACACAGATTTTTATTTGAGTGTATTAGATTAATGTTGTCACAAATGTTATTTTATTGAGATGCTAAAATCCATATATATTAGTAAACTTATGTTATATCCTCAGGTATTACGATTAATTTCTCATGGAGTTGTATCTGCTCATATCAATAAAAACATCTGAATATTTTATGAGATTGAAATATTCTCTTGGAAAGAAAACAATGTAAGTGTAAAAAATGTCTATGCCAGAAAATAATAGATTTACAACTATTAAAGTGAACTACCTCAAAATATTTTATCTTAGTTTATTTTTTTAAAAGATTTTATTTATTTATTTTGACAGAGAGAGCAATCACAAGTAGGCAGGCAGAGAGAGAGGAGGAAGCAGGCTTCCTGCTGAGCAGAGGGGCTCGATCCCAGGACCCTGAGATCATGACCTAAGCCAAAGGCACCTGAGCCATCCAGGTGCCCCTACCTCAAAATATTTTAGAAAAGGTAGGAAAGTTAACAGTTAATAATGATATAATGAAGTAATAATAATGATATAATGAAGTAATTGATACATATCTTAAAATTATAAAATATAATTATCCCTCAACCCCAATATCATATACTTAGTTCTTCGAAGATATATGAGTCAGTGTATATGAATCAGTGTTGTTGCTGCTGTTTTAATTTTTTTATTTAAATTCAATTTAGTTAACATATAATATATATTATTTGTTTCAGGGGTAGAATTTAGTGATTCATGAATTGTATATAACACCAAGTGCTCATTATATCAAGTGTCCTCCTTAATGCCCATCACCTGATTATCCCATCCCCTCACCAACCTCCCCCGCCAGCAGCCCTCAGTTTGTTTCCTGTGGTTAAGAGTCTCCTATGATTTGCCTTCCTCTCTTTCCCTTCCACTATGTTCATCTGTTTTGTTTATGAGTGAAATCATATGGTATTTGTCTTCCTCTTATTTTGCTTAGTTTAATGCCCTCTAGCTCCATCCATGTTATTGCACATGGCAAGATTTCATTCTTTTTGATGACCAGGTAATATTCTATATATATATATATATATATATATATATATATATATATATAGTGTGTGTGTGTGTGTGTGTGTGAGATACATATGTGTGTGTGTGTGTGTATATATATATACACACACATATGTAGACAGATAGATATAGATATAGCTCACTTCTTTATCCATTCTTCTGTCAATGGACATCTGGGCTCTTTCCATTTTTGGCAGTTGTGGACTTGCTGCTATAAATGTTGAGATACATATGCCCATTTGAATCACTATGTTTGTATCCTTTGGATAAATACTTAGTAGTGCAATTGCTGGGTGGTAGGGCAGTTCTATTTTTAACTTTTTCAGAAAACTGCATACTGTTTTCCAGATTGGCTGTCCCAGTTTGCATTCCCCAGGACCTTGAGAACATGACCTGGACTAAAGCTGGATGCTTAATGGACTGACCAACCCAGGTGCCCCTATTTTCTGTTTTAAGTACCTATAAATATATCTCCCCTGGTCTCACATTATAATTATGCAATTAGTAACTTCAATTATGTTTTAGAGTGAACATATGTTCCTACCATGTGCTTTCTATGACTGGAAAGGTAGAAAGACTTTTGAAAGGAAAGAGGTCCCACATAGTTTTAGAGATGGAAGATGACATTTCACATGGCAGAAATTTATGATTCTTCTGAAGAATAGTAAGAAATAAAAATGGAAACTGTTGGCTTTGTATCACATAAGAGAGCTCATTGCTTTCTTCCTACTATATTTAATTTCATCTTATATGCTAATTCTTAATATTGCATATTTATGTTTCCAATAAAATCAGAAGAATGTTTAAAATTTGATGTGAACAATGTGACTACTCAGCTTGATAGCATGGGACTAGAAAGACATGAAATTCTGGTAAATAGAAAAACAAAACTAAGCGAAAAGATCAAACTACTTATTTATCCATAAAGTAGGGAGAAAAGACTTAACATGGCACAAAATTTTGCCTTAAAGAATGACTTTATTGAACGATATGTTATGGGACTCCTGGGTGGCTCAGTGGGATAATAAGCATCTACCTTTGGCTCAAGTCATGATCTCAGAGTCTTGGGATGGAGCCCCACAGTGGGCTCCTTGCTCAGTGGGAAGTCTGCTTCTCCCTCTGCCTGCTGCTTGCCCTGCTTGTGCTTTCTTTTTCTCTTTCTTACATGCATGCGTGTGCACATGCCAATAAATAAATACATAAAATCTTAAAGCAAGAGAGAGAGAAAGATATGTCATGATAAGACCAATGATTTCTGACATACTTCAGCTGTAGTCACTGTACTCATTTACGTCTTAAATTTATAAAAATCTAGGTATTTGGTAATTTTTTGAACTTTGTATTCTGAATTTTAAATAAGGATAAATAATTTTGGTGGTATTTGGAGTCTCATTCATACTGGAAAACATTCAAGAATTATTTGCTTTTTTTCATAGCATCTACTTCTTTCTTCCTGAGAGACCTTGTATTAATAGTACCTGTAAAGTCCTCTTTTTCTTACCACATTTACGTTAAGCATTATTTTCACCTAAGTACTGTGGTTGGTTAGATGCCCCTTCCTATTTGATCTACTTTTATAATTCTATAGCTTCTTTTGACTATCTTTATTATGAAAAATTTCACACTGGGCTTTAGTGAGTTCTTTGCCTATATCAAACACTCTATGGTAACAATTTTTAAAGACAAGGCTGGGCCTTATATTTTTGTTCTTCACTAGTTCAGAGACAAGTGCTTGAAATATGGCAAGTGTTTGATATTGCTTGCTAACTTAGATATATAAATGAAGAGCAGGTGCCTTAGATAATGTTTTCTGTGATTGTTCTTTCTCAGTTTCTGCTGTAGGGTTATTTTTAAAGATTTTCCTTGATCCTAAGTAATATATGTCTAACTTTAAATTATCAATTTGCTTTTCTATATGGAAAATTATTTTCTTTTTGTCATTTTTTGTCAATTTACTTTTTGCCAAAGTAATCATTTGCTCTATTTCTAATTATTAAACAAAGCTTTTGTATTTTTAAATTGAAGTATAGTCGACATACAAGGCTGTATTATTTTCAGGTGTACAATATAGTGACTTAGCAATTCTGTACATTGCTCAATGTTCAGTACAGTAAGTGTAGATGCCATCTGTCACCATACATTTATTAAAGTATTATTGACTATATTCTCTATGATGTACTTTTCATCTTCAAAGACACTTGAAATTTTAAAGCCATATTTAACTCATCTCAAGCATTATCATTTTTTTTTAAACAAACACTCTTATATTTCCTATCAGATATATGTTTCTAATGTTCAGGAACTGACATAAATAATTATACATTTATGCCTTTCTTATCCTAATATTCTTTCAGCTGTTCTTAAGAACTAGCTCACCTGATATTGATTTATTTAAGATTTTATTTATTTATTTGACAGAAAGAGACACAGTGAGAGAGGAAACACAAGCAGAGAGATGTGAGAGGGAGAAGCAGGCTTCCTGCAGAGCAGGGAGCCTGATGCAGGACTCCATCCCAGGACCCTGGGATCATGACCTGAGCTGAAGGCAGACGCTTAACAACTGAGCTACCCAGGTCCCTCTCACCTGATACTTAATATATTATTTGTAATTAAGCCATATCATTTTTCTTTGTATAGGTAATATGTAATACACCTAAGTTAAGGAAGCAAACTGAACAAATACAACATAATCTAATCCTAAATCACATTACATAGGCAAAAACATATTTTAAGGATAAATTTTGGAATTCAAATAACTATACTAGCATTGATAGTAATTTTGAAGAATCCCTAAAAGATAGAAGAGATTATGATAAAGATTGGGAGAAAATAAGGTCCAAAACCAATGGAGAAGATTTCCAAAGAGTCTTTTGAGAAAACAGTATGAGCAGTTTGGAAAAGTTGCAAGACCAGAATTAACTAGCACAGAATCCATTGGTGTCATTCATCTGAGGTGAGGATGTAAATCTGCAGATACCCCGAAGGGTAAAACTCTGCAGTTAGAAAAGTCATTACGATCACATATACTGTGCAATCTCTACACATTCTCTATTTGTAGTAACTTGTTTCAATAGTGACATTGATTACTGTTTATGAAGGTCAAAAGCCCTGGTATCAGAGAAGCAGGGTGGCATCCCTAAAAAGATAAAGCACTGGTAAACACAACCCACAACACGTACCATCTTTTCTGCGTACTTATTAGAAGGGTGCTATGATCAGTGGATGAATTATCCATAATAAGGGAACAAGGAACTCAATTACTTATGTGTACATATAAGCTAGAATCACCATTGATACAATGAATACCAATACAGGGAGAAAAAATTAAAAAGAAATAAATAAAATTCTAATATCTAAACAAAGATAACAGGTCACAGAGAAGACTAAAATAAACACAGCTGATAGTATAAGAATGATAAAAATTGCTTTATTTCTATCAAGTATTAGCTGGCTGATGATGAGTGAAAAGTAGAAACAGAGATCTAGAAAGATAAAATATAATAACTGAAACCCCGAAGTCAATAGATTTCCTAAAGACAGAATGGACATAGCTAAATAATGATTTGGTGAGCAGAATATCGAATGAATGGAAGTTTTGGGGATAAAGTTCATACATAAAACAAGAGAAAAAGAAAACAATTTGGGAGACAGTAGCAGATGTAACAATACCTGACAAATGAGAACTGTAACTAGAGAAGAAAGACAACAGATGAGGGGAAGGAAAAGCCATGTGCTCTTAAAGAAATACTAGAAAAACTATTGTCTGAAATAAATTAATCAAGGCTTTAGGAACCAAAGTACAAGAAGGTTGTTGTATGCAAAGAAGTACTAAATGAAAAAAAATAGCAGATATCCCATGTTTGTGGACTGATAAATGTCATATTAAGATGTAAATTCTTGGGGTGCTTGGGTGGCTTAGTGGGTTAAAGCCTCTGCTTTCGGCTCAGGTCATGATCCCAGGGTCCTGGGATTGCGCCCCGCATCAGGCTCTCTGCTTAGCCGGGAGCCTGCTTTCTCCTCTCTCTCTTTCTCTGCCTCTCTGCCTACTTGTGATCTCTGTCTGTCAAATAAAAAAATAAAATCTTTAAAAAAAAAAGATGTAAATTCTTGCCAAATTGATTTATGGACACAATGCAATCTTTTTTTTTTTTTTTTTGACACAATGCAATCTTGCTTAAAATCTCAGCAAGCTGTTTTGTACATACTGACACAATAATTGTTAAATTTATATGGAAACATAAAAGATATAGAACAGCTAACACAATACCAATTAAGAAAAGCAAATTTATAGGACCATTCAACTTCAAGACTTACTATAAATCTACTATAATCAAGATGGTATTGGCAGAAAAATAGACATACAGATCAATGGAATAGAACAGAGATCCAAGAAACAGAACCACATGAATATGATCAATTGATTTTTGACAAAGGCCCAATGGCAATTCAATGGTGAAAGGATAGTCTTTTCAACAAATGTTGCTGGGAGAACTGTATATCCATATGTTTAAAAGAAAAGCAACCTAGACACAGATCTTACATCTTTAAAAAAAAAAAAAACAAAAACAAAAACTAACTCCGGAAAGGTCACAGGCTTTCATGTAAAATGTAAAACTATAGAGTATTTAGAAGAAAACATATGAGACCTGGGTGACCTTGGGTCTGTTGATGAGATTTTAGATATGTCACTAAAGCATGATCAATGAAAAAAAACTTGACCTTATTAGAATCCAAACTCTTTGTTCTGTAAAAGATGTGGCTAGGCATATTAAAAGCAAACAGATGATTTGAAAAATTATATAACTTGTAGAAGGCCTAAGGATAATTGGCAGAACTTCAGTTTGCCTGATTCCAAAATCTTTGATTTCTAACTTTATGGTAGTAACATATTTACAATATGTTTACATATTGTATGTTTACATTGAAATATGTTAACATATTTATGGTATGTCAAAATTACTTTTTGGAAATCTGCTTCACAATAAGTATTCATGCACTTTGATTCATTTTAGACTTATATTTCAGTGAAGGAAAAAAAATACTAGGTATTTTAGAAACAAATGGATTTTACAGAATTTATTAGAAGACTATAAAATAATCTGAAGAATGAGAACAGTAAAAGTCAGGGGATTTGGGTTATAACCTGTGGCTGAATGTAGCTAACCAAATGACAGAAAGCCACTGTTCCACAAAAAGGCTAGGATCTGCAAAAATTCTCTGGAAGTTTATAGTCAAAGTCACTCCACTGTCCTACTGCATAGTGCATATCATCATAACTGCTCCAGATGAAGACAGTTCTCTGCCTCATTTCTGCATTTCAAATCTCAAAAGCATTGACAAGACATAAATGTCTTCTGGAGCTTTGACAGTAAAGCCTACTTGCTACTTGATCTTTATTTGTTCTCTCCAAATAGCTCAGGTTACTATGGTCAACCTGAGAATAATATTACTTACTTCAAATCCAGTGCTCTCTCTATATAAATATATGCACTAAGGCTTAAACTCCAAAAGATCTCATAAAGTCTGAGAGACCACAGATAGTGATAAATGCTATAATTCGACTGGGTCAGGAAGTGGAGCCTGTCATCAGGGATAAAGCTTAAGACAGTTTTTCCTTCTAAGGTCAGGGTGGTCACTAGCACTGAAGTGGTGACTGCCCAACTTGTGAAGGCAGTAGATAATGTAGGTCAGAAGCAAATTTGAGTTGACCTGATCCTGAAACATCTGTTCCATGTTCCTCAAGGAAAATATATGAAATCCATATGAAATATATGAAATATAATTGAAATCCTCAAAGTGCTGTATTGCAAACTGGAGAGATTACAATGTCTCAAATAATCAAGAAGCAACAGCAAGGAAAAGAACAAATATGACTGCTTGCGTGTCCAGGATTGAATGGCAAGTTCCCAGGTAGTCTAATATTTTTATTAGATCATATTTCAAATGAACATTTCTTCCTCAATTTTCCAAATTGTGCATAGAAAAACATCTTGATATAAAACCTGATCATGCCTCATCAAACTCCACTATGTATTTAATTAAGATATAAGTGAGACAACTCTGAAATTGAATGAGAAATTAACCCACTAGTTTATTGTTAATAGCCAAAATTATTAGGACCCCCTCCACTTTCCTTCATCACATAGCACTTGGTAAATTAATTTTCAGTTACTGTTTATTCTTCCCTATTATTTATCAGAACTTTTGTCATGTATCTTCTAAGAACCATTTAGAAATGGCTCATTTAACCTTTGCAAAACGTTAACAGTGTAATCTCAAAGGCAATATTTTGCTCTTCCTGCAACTGAGTTCACTTGACCAGCTTCGTATTTCAGTTTCATGGGCTCTTCCTTATTTAAATGATTATCCTAACAATAAAAGATTGATGTAGATTTATGATATTGGTCACAGATTATTTCCCTGCCAATAGTTTTCCCTCTGGGCTGAAGTATTAAAATGTTATCATTAAATTTATGTTTTTAAAATAACAACTCTGTCTAAAGAATTATAGCATGGCATTAGTAGAAATTAATGTAAGATTAAATGTAAAACTTTTATTACATTGGGAGAAACTAGAAGATTTTTCATAAAAGCAAAATTATAGAAATTAGAAACTGTAACATAAAGATACAAATATTCACACTGAATTGCAAGATTGAACTACAAAATACAGAAAATCATGTAGAACTGCTCTTTGTTTTTAGCACATGTATATAAATTTAAAATGTGTGATTTATGGGGCGCCTGGGTGGCTCAGTGGGTTAAAGCCTCTGCCTTTGGCTCAGGTCATGATCCTGGGGTCCTGGGATCGAGCCCCACATCGGGCTCTCTGCTCAGCAGGGAGCCTGCTTTCTCCTCTCTCTCTCTGCCTGCCTCTCTGCCTACTTGTGATCTCTGTCTGTCAAATAAATAAATAAAATCTTAAAAAAAAAAGAATGTGTGATTTGAAAACAGATTAGTAATAATCTAATTTTCATTATTAATTTAGTTAAAAATTTGTTTTTAATACAAATTGCTAAAGGAAGAAATACTGAGAAACCTGACTCTCACTATTCTTCATCCATTCTACTATATGTGTACAGCAATATCATAAGTAATTCACGTTCCCACAGAAAATAATCTTTCTCAACCAGAGTACAGTGCTTATATGCAATTCCTTTTATCTTTAGTCTTATAGACACCACTCATTTCCACATCTACTCGGTTTGACATTTCCTCCTCCCACATCCCCTTAGTGAGGCTGTTTTGTACATTGGTAATATAGTTAAATTATTCTGTCATAGTCTGCATTCCTTCTTGAGAATGGTGGTTTAAAAAAAAATACATACTAAGGTTTGCTGTTTGTGCTATAAACTTCTAAGGGTTTTGACAAATGCATGATGTTATGTATCCACCATTACAGAATAGTTCTGCTGCCTTATACATCCCCTGTACTGCATCTATTCAACACTGACTTCTGACCCTCTGCTCTCAACCACTGATCATTTTACTCTATCTATTGTTTTGCCTTTTCCAGAATATCATATATTTGGAAATGTCATTGATTTTAAAGTTATCAGTTTTGTTTTACATTCTTCTAAGAGGTCAACCTTATATTTACTATTTATGAGCCCTTTAGGAAAATTCATTTCTTCTTTTCACCGATATATATCTTACAAAAATTTAATCAGTTAAATAACTCAGTTCTTGTTAGTAACATTTTTGAAATTCTTTTTTTTAACTTTAGTGTTTGTGTCACATTTTTGTACATTTTCACAATGATAGCAAATATTTGCCTTATGAGGTTAGATTAGATGGTTGCATTTTGCCCCAACTTCTTCATAGCCTAGGATTTTTACTAGTACTACAAGAGTTTGACCTAAAATCAAGGGCACCTCACTTTTTTCCTGTATAAATTCTGGCTTTTCAGCATACCAGTGACTCCAGAATATTTTCAACTTAATAATTGCTAGCAATCAAATAAACCAATAGTGTAGACACCTGTTACTTATTTAATAAAACAAAGTACTAATAACGACACCAACTCCAGTGACTGTACTTTCATTCTTTTTATAGGTTTGTAGATAAAACTTACTTTTGAAAAGCATATATACTGCAAAATCCAGTTATAATGCAGTTGAGGGGGCACCTGTGTGGTTCAGTTGGTTAAGCGTCTGCCTTCTGCTTGGGTCAAGATCTCAGGGACCTGGGATAGAGTCCTGCGTCAGGCTCCCTGCTCAGTGGGGATTCTGCTTCTCCTTCTCCCTCTGCCTGCCTGCTTGTGTTCTCTTGCTCTTTCTGTCAAATAAATAAATAAAATTTTTAAAAAAATAATGCAATTGATGGGGCACCTGGGTGGCTCAGTGGGTTAAAGCCTCTGCCTTCAGCTCAGGTCATGATCCCAGGGTCCTGAGATAGAGCCCCGCATCGGGCTCTCTGCTCAGTAGGGAGTCTGCTTCTTCTTCTCTCTCTGCCTGTCTCTCTGTCTGCTTGTGATCTCTGTCAAATAAATTAAAAAAAAATGCAATTGAAATTATAGCAAATAAAATTACAAAGAGATATTTGAAATTATGAAGTCATAAAAATATTTTTCATTATAAAATGAATAATTATAATTAACAAACTGAAATATAATGAAAATTCAATAGGCTAATGTTTATAGACTATATTATATTTTAAAATGAAATAATATTTTAATAATTACAGAAAAGAAATAATGTTTTATCAACCAAATTTAATATATGGGAAAAGAATTATTATTGTATTATAATATAGACTTATAGAGGGCAGTTTGAGGATTATTTCCTTCATATATGGGCTTTACAGCTATCCTAGATGTAATAAAATTTTATTTATTTATTTTTTTAAAATTTTAAAAGATTTTATTTATTCATTTGACACAGAGAGAGAGAGAACACAAGCAGGGGGAGTAGGAGACAGAGGGAGAGGGAGAAGCAGGCTTCTCACTGAGAAGGGAGCCTGACGCAGGGCTTGATCTCAGGACACTGGCATCATGAACTGAGCCAAAGGAAGACCCTTAACTGACTGAGCCACCCAGGCACCCCTGTAATAAAATTTTGAAAGTCAGTTTTTTGTATAAGGGTAGTATCATATCGGAGATCATGGTTTTCCAAAGTAAATATAATATTTTGAGGGAAAACATTAACTTAGATTCACAACATTGTTATCATATTTATTATTTGGGGATAATACTAATGATAAATTACATATTATTGAGTTCTTATGTGTAAGATAGTATGACAAGAAGATATATATATAAATAAAATCACTTTGGGTGGTATGAGACAGAGTGGCATACAACCATTGTGAATTTAAAATATTGACTTTCTACTTTGTGTATATACTATAGAACAGTTTATGGAAAATTAATTTGTATATTATTAACTCTATATTTTTCTTTCTTCATGTACTAAATTTTAAATTCTCTTGCCTCAGGGTATTTTTCAATTACTTGTCATGGAGCTGGGTTGCTTATAGACAGTGTAAATTTTCTGGCCTTTTTCTTTTACCTATTTTTTTTTTTTTTTCTAGAGCCTATTTTCTTTTAGGGATAATATTAGGTATGAAGGAGGGCAAAGAGAATTTACACTTGAAGTTGAGGAATGAGAAGGAAATTACTCCATGGACTGGGAAAGAAATAGAGCTTGCAAATTCTCCTAGTGATTATAACTTGAGCTCAATTTCTTTCAGAGCCTCAAGGAAGTAGCAATGTCTCAAATGGGAAACTAGGGGTGGTGCATTCTGGAAGCTGTATCTTGGCTATAGAATAATTGGTCTCTACTTTTCATCATCTTCCAAACAAGGTATAAAATCAGAAGCACTAACAGTTTTAACATATGGATTTAGGCAATGAACATTTGAGCAATGATAGTTTTATTCGTAATAGCCCTAAACCGAAAACTACCCAGTGCCCTTAATTGGGTGATTCGTTAAACAAACTCAGGTATGTCCATACTGTAAAACAGAATACCTCTCTGCAAAGGATTGAAGTAAATGATACACTAACCACTTGAATGAATATCAAGGAGAACAAAAAAACTCAGTAAGATACAAGCTGTGTGATTTGATTTATATAATTTCTATAAAATAATATAGAAATGGAGAACAGATTAGTGGTTGCCAGGGCCAGGTATTAGGGAGGGGGTGGCTGAGATGGATGTAATTCTAAGTGGAGAGAATGAGGGATCTTGTGGTGATGGTATAGGTCAGTATCTTGATTGTGTGGCATTTACACAAAGCTGCACATATGACAAAATTGCATATAGCTCTATATACACACATAAACACACAAATGAATGCAGTTATAACTGGTGAAATCTGAGTAAGCTCTATGAATTGTACCAATGTTAAGTTTTTGTTTGTGCTATTATACTATGGTTATGAAAGATGTTAATATTGGTTGGAGGCAGCTGAATGAAGAGTGTGCAGACTTCACTGTACATTTCTATGTATTTTTCTGAGAATAATGATTTCAAAGCACAGATTTTTTTTAAAAAACTCAATGCAAAGTTTGAGTTTTCTATGTTGCATAATTCTTTTTTTTTCCTATGCTCAATAAACCTACAAATAACCGTTTCTCGAGTAAATAATCCAATTTGTTTTTATGCACAATAATGTATATACATTCATTGTATAATTTTCAGTATAATTTCCCAGATATTCTATATTTAACCTGAAATGTGGCCAGGACAATATGATCTGTTGCAGAGAGTTGATTTTATATGAAATTTCTAACACAATTTGTTTTATAACATTTTATGCATCATTAAACTATAGATTATTTAGAATTGCCACTTGCAAAACTACTTTAATATTCTATCAAATTAGTCCTTAAGAAATGGCTTTTGGTATAGAATGGATGTTATTATAAGAAAGTTTTATTCTAGTGTCTCAAAATTATTGGTGCCACTGACAGGCTGGTTTTATGTTTTATGTGACAGGCTGGTTTTATTTAAGGATAACTAAGCACAGCCAAAACAAAGGTTTACTGACTACAGTTAAAATGGGTTATTATAGAGATTAAGGGCATTTGTATTTATTTCTAACCTAGGTGTTATTACAAGTAAGTATTAAGGTGACTTTATAATGCCTAGAGGAAACATGATATTCTACTAAAACAGTATGAATAAAAAAGTAACATGCTATTATTCTTTTAAAAAAAATTAATTCATTTATTTGAGAGAGAGAGAGTTTGTGAGAGACCACAAGCAGTGGGAACAACAGAGGGAGAGGGAAAAGCAGGCTCCACACTGAGCAAGAAGCCCAACATGGGGCTGGATTCCAGGACCCTGGGATCATCACCTGAGCTGAAGGCAGATGCTTAAGCAACTGAGCCACCCAGATGCCCCATAATATGCTATTGTTAAATATGTGTGGTTACATGAAACAATAAAACCTTTAAACTGTGGCGTCATACCCATGCAAATTAGAGCATAGTATTATTCCGAATCTCAGTTTCCTAACTCTTTTAATATATGATTCCACTAAAATATTATTTCATATCAAGTGTCTATGTACATCAATTTATTGTTACTGATTAAAAACAAAGAAACAATTTCAAGACATTCAATTCACCATTTAAAATTTGCTATGGATATTTTTACAAGGTATGTATATAAAAACCCACCAGTTGTTGGCCAGTAGTAAAAGTGAAAACTGAGATGAGGAGAAAATGTGAAGGTAAAAGGAAGGTATACTTTCAAAACCAGTTACTGTGTGTTAAACCACCTCCATTTTGTCTTATTTAATCTTTACACCAACCTTTTAATATAGTTACAAGCATAGCCATTTTAGAGAAAATAAATAATTATATCAAGAAGGATAGGTAACTTGTCCAATTTTATACTGCTTTTCAGTACAAAATTTCAGAAGAGAATCCAGGCTTGTTCCCTGGAAATTCCAGAAAAGACTTCCAGTATCATTGTGGCTGGTAATATAACAACAAAAATAACAAATATTTATGGATTCCCATCACAAAAAAATTCAAGATCCAGTATATCACTTTTCCTGAATCTATCATAGTTTTTCAGAATTTCTTCTTTTACTAGGCATGTTTTACATAAAAATCCATTGTAAATATCAGTTATAAGTTAGCCCTTTTGAAGGAAAATGGTGAAGAGTAGCATGGTAGAGGAGTCAAGGATTAAAATAAGGAATTATTTTAAAAATTATCTGAAATTTAATACATTGATGAGTAGTAATATAAATTATCTTGTTAAAAAATTGAAAAAAAAATACAATCTGAATTATCTCCTAGCAAGTTACTTTGTTGATGTTGACAAACTGAATATAGTTTATATGGAAAGGCAAAAGACCAGAATAACCAACAAAATATTTATGAATAACAAAGAGAGAGGACTGGCACTACCCTACTTCAAGACTGACAACAAAGTTACAGGAATCAAGATTTTGTGGTATTGTGAAAGTAGACAAATATATCAATGCAATAGAATAGAAAGCCAGATATAGACTCACACTGATATAGTCAGATGATCTTTGAAAAAGGAGCAGAATTGGTGTTTTTTTCAACAAATTATATGGAACAAAGGGGAACCCACAAGGAGGAAAAATGAATCTAGAACTGATCTTATACAATTAACAAAAATTAACAGAAAATAGTTTGTAGACCAAAAGGTAAAACACAGAGCTAGGAAATTTCTATAAAGTAACAGAGGAGAAAATCAAGGTGACCTTGAGTTTTGCAATTAATTATTAAATACAATATGAAAGTCACAATCCATTAAAGAAAATGAATTGGACTTCATTAATTTTAAAAATTTCTTCGTGTGAAAAATCCTGGTGATATTTTGATAGGGACTGCATTGGCTGTGTAGATTTCTTTGGGAGGCACAGAGATTTTAACAATATTTGTTCTTCCAATTCACAAGAATGGAATGTTTTTCCATTTCTTTGTGTCTTCTTCAATGTCTTTCATAAGTTTCCTATAGTTTTCAGGTTAGATATTTTATCTCTTTAGTTACGTTTATTCCTAGGTATTTTATAGTTTTTGGTGCAACTGTAAATGGGATCGATTCCTTGATTTCTCTTTCTGTTGTTTCATTATTAGTGTATAGAAATGCAATTATAGTAGATCAAAGTAATCAAAGATTACTATGATTTTGTATCCTGCAACTTTACAGAAGTTACTCTATCAATTCCAGAAATTTTGGGGCAGAGTCTTTTAGGTTTTCTCCATAGAGTATCATGTCATCTGCTATAGTGAAAGTTTTACTTCCTTCTTGCCAATTTGGATGCCTTTTATTTTGTTGTTGTTGTTGTTGTCTGATTGCTGAGACTAGGACTCCCAGTACTATGTTAAGTAACAGTGGTGAAAGGAGACATCCCTGTCTTATTCCTGACTGTAGAGGAAATGCTCTCAGGCTTTCCTCACTGAGGATTATATTAGCAGTGGTCTTTCATATGTGGCCTTTATGATGCTGAGGTATATTCACTCTATCCTTATTTTGCTGAGGGTTTTTTTTTTTTTTTAAATCAAGAACGGATGCTGTATTTTGTCTAATGCTTTTTCTGCACTTATTGAGAGGATCATGTGGTTCTTATCTTTTCTTTTATTGATGTGGTGTATCACATTGATTTGTGAGTATTGAACTACGCTTGTAGCCCAGGGATAAATTCCTCTTGATTGTGGTGAACGATTCCTTTAATGTACTGTTGAATTTGACTTGCTAGTATCTTGCTGAGAATTTTTGCATCAATGATCATCAGGATATTGGCCTGTAATTCTCTTTTTTGGTGGGATCTTTGTCTGAATTCTGGGTAATTCTGGTCTTGTGAATGAGTCTGAAAGTTTCCTTCCATTTCTATCTTTTGGAGGAGTTTGAAAACAATAGGTATGAACTTTTCTTTAAATGTTTGGTAGTATTCCCCTGGGAAATTATCTCATCCTGGACTTTCATCTGTTGGGAAATTTTTGATTATAGATTCATTTTCTTGTAGGTCTCTACATCATAAGTAGAAGAAATGACTCCATTTTTTTTTAATAGAAGGCAGTATGATTGTATGTGTCTCAGAAAAATATTCCTTTCCAGGGTGGGGGGTCGTGAAGGGTAGGGAGGGAAAAAATGAAACAAGATCGGACTGGGGAAGGAGACAAACCATAAGAGACTCTTAATCTCAGGAAACAAACTGAGGGTTGCTGGGGGTGATGGGGGGAGGGATAGGGTGGTTTGGTTATGGACACTGGGGAGGATATGTGCTATGGTGAATGCTCTGATTGTGTAAGACTGATGATTCACAGACCTGCACCCCTGGAGCAAATAATACAGTATACGTTAATAAAAAAAAAAAAAAGAAAGAAAGAAAAATACTCCTCTTAGTAGATTGTTAGTACTAGTACTAACTTACTCTGAATTGATATGCTATAACCTGTGAATTGGCTGGATTCTTTTTTGTTTTTACAAAACATATTTGAAAATATAAAGGAAGATACCCAATCATAGAACAATGAGTGGATTACTTCAAAACTGTGTTCTTTCCCTCATAGCAACTATCCTAGCCTTATCATCTGAGCTAGTCCTAAAGAGTATTTGGTCAGTTCGATGTGATTTTGGGAAACCTATTAATAAAAGGTTAATATTAGTACTAGTTCATTTTTAATTATAATTTAAAGAAATTTATAGCCAACATAAATTTGAGAGCAGAACAAGTAATGCATTATAATTTAAAAAAAGAAAGAAGGAAAGGGAAATAGAAAGTAAGAAAAAAGGAGAAAAAGAAAAGGAAAATGAAAAAATGAAATACTATAGTTAACCAGAAAACAATTGTTTAGATCATTCTCGTCATCATTTGGAAGATTCAGATGGGCCCTAAATGTTGGTATGCTCTTGACGTACACTGGTTCACATGTTTTCATAACTTAGACTGGGAGATATCATGCTGGGTTATCCACATTCTACATGAAGCTGAGAAAGCCACCGTTGGGGTCAATTGAAAAAGCTCAACAAAACAGGAAAAACCAGACACAGATGTACAGATGCAATAGCTCTCATTGTACCAGCAGGATTTAGCCTATTCGATGAGATAGCACTGGTGACTCCGTGTTATGATTTCAGAACCCCTTCTGACTCTCTGCAAATGCTCCTCCTCCTCCATGATCACTTTATCTCACCTCCTAGACTCTCTCTGATTATGCATTTTATACTTAGTGAATTTTGTCTTAAATATAAAGCTTTGATAGAGGATAAATCCTTACTTCTAGTAAAATAGAAAAAGTAACTTCAATGAGAGGTACTTAAAATTCATCCTAGCAATGATTAGAACAGAGATGAATTAAGATTCTATGTTAAATACCTGACCTGAACACTGATTAGATTTATTTTTGAATTGGACGTGCATTCCAATTAAAGAACATAATTTAAGTAGAATGGAACTGAAAATTGTAAAATCAACTATCAGAATTATATTCATGGTAATATCAGCTTAATAAATGGGCATTTATTCTCCTCCTCACTACCTAGCTTCTGGTCCTAATGTTCTGGCATGAGAAAATAATTATTTTAATCAAGTACAGACGTTAATGTTCATGGAACTAGAACTTTCTCATTTCTTTCCACGCAGCATTTGAAGTAAAACAAACAAACAAAACACAGAGATGGCTTTGTTGATTGAATCCCTACTTATAATGAAGATAAAAGCCTTAACTATAACTGATAACATAAATCATGAAAAAATCCAGTGACTTTTAAAGAAATCTACATGGTATCAGTGTTAGTGTATTAAAAGTTACTATCTTTGAAAATTTTAATTTAAGAGATTCAATTATATTAAAATGTAATCATGGTCTTGAATCTCAAATACTTTCTAAAGAATTTCAATGTTTTACTCATTTTGGAATTGCATATACTAGCAATAAGGAAGGTTGGATTCCACTGAATTTCATTTTAACAAATGCATGCCCATTAATTCCTATATCTAAGAAATAAATTTTCATATTTTTCTGCCCTGTAACTTACTCTGAAGTTTTAAATATATTTCAAATATAAATGAAAAGATCTGTATAAATGGAAAGATCCTGTACAGTGGATTAAGTTTACTAAGCACATATATTTTTGGTTCTCACAAGGTGAAGAGTTGTTCAAGGATGTGGAAAAATCTATTATTTTTTTTTAGTTTTAGAAAAGGTTTTGTGATACATAATAGTTACATTTGATAAATGTAACATAACTCTCAATACAATAGACACAGAAGAAATTCTACTGAATTTAATTTAGAAAAATAATGCTTGATTTATATAAATAATGCAATTAGACATAGTTCTTATTCTTTTACCCAGTTGATGTAGTCATTTAAATCATACACAGGGACTTGTTCCATTCTGCCAAGACAAAATTTCTCTGGACTGATTTGGCACATTAGAAAGAGCTTTGCATTGAGAATCTGAAATCACTGGGTAACAAGAACACAGGTGCAGATTTAACCTTGCTAGAATAAACTCATCATTAGAGTTTCTGTACCACAAAGTAGTCAAGATGGACAAGAACTGACCCAGCACTGGAAATTGACAAATTTATTTTGGGATAGAAGACTCTAGGATCTAGATTAAGTTAGCTTTCAACTTTGGAAGTAGCACATTATTACTGAAAAACTATAAAAATGTATATAAAATTCCAAATGACTAAATATATCTCCCTATGCCTTCTGATCTATCTAGCCTCACTTCAGTCTTCCTTGAGGTTGTGTTCAGTGCAGATTTGGTTTTTTGAGAGAGAGAGAGAGACCATGTGTGCATCTGCACATGTGGGCAGGGGTGGAGTAGGGGTAGAGGGAGAGAGAGAGAGAATCTTAAGCAGGCTCATGCTCAGCACAGAGCCCAATGCAGTGCTCAATCAGTCTCATAACCCTGAGATCATGACCTGAGCCAAAATCAAGAGTTAGATATTTAACCAACTGAGCCACCCAGGTTCCCCTCAGTGCAGAATTTCATAGTAAGAAACTTCCACTCCTAGGTGGGTTCATTCCATCTTGTACTGCTATGTTGAAACAGAGTTCATATTCCACTCTATTGCTTAATACCTAGCCACCACATAGGTGTTTGCTGTTTTACAATAATAAACTTATATTCTCTGATTCTTCCAGTAGTATCTGGTATAAAGCAAGCCTGGATGTGACCTTCTATATCAAATGCAAAATAAATATATTAAGCTATGATTTCACAGTTGACACTTGTCTTGAAATACTATGCAGTGGGCATATCAGCATTTAGTGTACAGTGTTAAGACAGTAACTCCAACATTCTTCATATGTATTAGGCTTTTCATTAAGAGAAGAAAAAAAAGACTCTTTTACCTCAATGATTACTCATTGGAAACGGTAGAAATAAACAAAAATCATCCAAATGAGGCAAACAAGCCTACTTCCTCAGATTTTGCTATAGCAAGAGCATCCAACACCATCACTTGTATCTAGCAGAGACTCAGCAGGCAGAGGAGTTTGAAAACTCTATAGTGAAAAAGACTTCAGGTATGTTCTGCTTGGAGGTCAATGACATAGGGAAGTTGGGAACAGACTAAATTGAGGTGGAGCATTATGTGTAATTGGTGGGGAGCATATTTGGTTTTCTCCGGTTGGTCTTAGAAGCAAGATCAAAAATTAGAGAAACTAGAAGTTACTGAACAAACTCTGGTCCTTTTGACTCATTACTGTAGAGGTAGTGGTTTGCCTTCCAAGCTACTGGCTACAGAAGTTGTAGGTCAGAGTTCTATTTTCATATATGGTTTGGCCATTGCATATTTATATATGTAGTCTCTCAACCCCTTCTTTTGGTTGTTCTCTCAATTGTGTAAAGTTGAATAATTCAGGGATGCCTAGAAATCCAAATGATCACTGCTTAGGGATTGTTCAGTCATCTCTGTAGTTAACTGTATTGCAAGATATTCTTAACCGTCTTGTGTTATCATGGCAATCATCTAATGAAGGAACATTTACACAAAATTTTATACAATTCTGGATAGAATGCAGTGGGCCAGCATTTTGACCACTGTGATAAGAAAACAAAAACAAAAACAAAACAATCATCTCTGTAAGATGCTTCAGAACAAGGAATCCCAATTGCCAAAAGAACAAAACCCACCACTGAGGATGAAACTTAGATCCAAATAACTTTTATTTAAAGGTAATGTATATCCTGTTCCACCTTGCCTTTTGCATTAATCCAAGAAGTATTAATAATGGCACAAGTGCCCCTTAGACTAGACGACAGAAATCTAGAACATTGTGATTTTCCTTCATTACTTGTACCAATGAATTGAAACTGATCTTTTATTTCATAAAGGGTTAGAGATGGTATCACTAATAACTTCTACTAGAGTTAGTGATAAGAGTCCTAGTCTTTTTTTTTTTTAAGATTTTTATTTATTTATTTGACAGAGAGACCGTGAGAAAGGGAACACAAACCGGGGAGTGGGAGAGGGAGAAGCAGGCTTCCCACCAAGTGGGAAGGAAGCCTGATGCGGGACTCAATTCCAGGACCCTGGGATAATGACCTGAGCCAAAGGCAGACATTTAATCACTGAGCCACCCAGGTGCCCCAGTTTCCTATTCTTTACTGTTTGATTTGTGTAATTCTCACTTATGGGAAAAATGCTCTGATTTTCTTCACATAATGAATGAATAATTTAGGTAGTTTTCCTAAATAATTAAGAATGGCCTCATTTTAGATCTGATTTCTGAGACAGACATTCCATGCTTGGCTATTTATTCAATTTTGGTTATTGTATACAGACCAGTCTCAGAATTCTATTCCTAAAGTGCATGCTGTGTTAGTATGAGGCAAAGAGGATCAGGTGTTCTGACCACAAAGGAAAGACAGATGCAGCAGAGGCCCAAGGAGATCCAGGGCAGAGGGCTGGGGAGAGGGAAGAAAAAAGAAAAAGAGTTGTTCATAGCATGAAGTCTGAATTGTGGTGAGACATTAACTGGTTGCATATTCAGATCTCTGTGTTTTTCTTCCAGGTGGCAAGTATTTGGCCTATTGCCCTAAAAATACTACTGAATTTAAGCTTACATCCTTTAGAGTAGCAAAAAAGCTGCTTAATTTCATGGTTCCAATCTGGAGCATTCTGATTTTTATATCAAGTGATCAAGACACATACTTTATGAGGGCCATTATAAAAGGATTCTGTAAGGTGTTACTCCTCACTACACTGTCCTAACACCCACAATCTTCTAGAAAGGTTGAAAGGAAGAATGAAATTCTTAAATTTATCAAAACTTTCAGAAAGTCTTGAGTTCCCTTGGTCAAAGTCACTCTCCTACTATATGGTCTACTTCCTTAGGGAAATATCAATCATCCCTCAACTGATAACAGGAAGGTCCACATGTTTATGGTTGCCATCTCCAATGCTAGAAATATTGCACACCATATTGAAAATACATATAAAACAACTAGAACACATTCAAATTCCAGGGAGGGTGGAAGATGTATATAATTCAACTGGAGAGGTTTAAAGGGCCCTTGAGATTAAAAATGAGGTTCCTATGCCTCATTTTTACAGTTTTTTCAGTCTTATGTTGTTGATAGGTAATGTATGACCCAAAAATAAACTTAGCTATCTATTTAAAGTTCCTCCAACAATGCTGATTTAATTACCAAGTAATTTGTCTATACCATGAGACATTTAGCTAATATCCATTTGAAATCACCTGGTGCCACCAAGCCGCTGTCTTCAGAGTGCCAGATATTATCTGAGTAAAAGATGCAGTCAGATTTATTTCCATTCTTCTCAGAATCAAGGGCTAAATATTGATGCTTTGTTATGATCTCTTTGGATTCCTCCAGAGAGTTAACCTTTGAAGATTTAGATAGGATCACATTCTTGATTAAGACTGATTTATTTTAGCATAATGACCTGCTAGAGCATTTCCTTTAGCTTCTGTATTATCTATGTTTGCATGTGTTTGACTTTTTAAATAGTCATCTCAATAGGAAGTAGGATTGCATCTGTGAGTTCCTAAAACTTGTTGTCCTTTTTTGATGGGGGTCCCAACAGAGATGAGGAAACTCATCTGTTTACAAAACATCCCAAAGTTATGTAATATTCCATAAGCATAATTTTTATCTGTATATATATTTACTTTCTGGCCTTTGGCTAGCTAACAACATCTAGTTAATATATTTGCTCTCTAGACTGATTTTACTTCAGATAGAAGACTATATTCTAAAGCTAAGCTTAAATTAATCATATTATATCATACTTGATATCCTCCAGTTTCAGTTTTGAAGTATGGCTCACTAACAAATAATACTAGGTCAAGATTATCAGTGGGGGTGTATAATAACCCAAGTAAGGTACAGAACATTCCCCCAAGGATGTAAGACAAAGATGATGTTCCTCTTCTTCTGATGAAGACACAAGAGTGGCAGGATTCAGAGTATTGCAACAGCTAATGAAAAGATTAGAGTGAGAGTAACAGAATCTCATAAGAAATTAACTGGCTGCCTGACAAGTATAGTGCATTCTCAATTATTATTAATGTCTGTGCTTCATGAGGAACCATGAATTCAAGCAAGGAATCTAGAACTAGTTCAGCAGAATCATAACATCAACAAGTTTTATAGAGACAACTGCTATCCTAAAAATAGAGAGATAAACTTTTGAAACCAGGCCAAGGGTAAAACTACAGTAAGCAATGAGTTTTTTCTATTTCCTGTGAAGTCAAGTTAAAACCCCAAAGGCTTGTTCGGACATCTCATACACAAATAGATAAATTGGCTCTGAATAGTTAGTAACACTTAAAGGAAGAGTTGTTGAAGAACCTTCTTTAGGCTACAGAATAACTGTTTATGTTTGGGCTTTCAGAAGAAAGGCTCTGCTATTGAAGACTTAGTCAATCCATAAAGTAATGTAATGTCAAGAAAAAAATGTTGGGCGCATGGGTGGCTCAGTTGGGTAAGGGTCTGCCTTCTGCTCAGGTCATGATCTCAGAGTCCTGGGATTGAGCACTGCATTGGACTCTCTGCTCGGTGGGGAGCCTGCTTCCGCCCACCCCCTCTCTGCCTGCCTCTCTGTCTACTTGGGATCTCTCTTCTCTCTGTCAAATAAATAAATAAAATCTTTTAAAAAAATGGCACACATTGTCTGCAATATCCTGTTATACCTAAATACTTTCTCAATTACCGTTTTGCAAGAAGCCTAGGATGAGACTGGATAGTTTTCTATCAAGATAGAATGCTTTTTCCTGCTGATATATGTCATACCCTAAATAATGGACTGTCTTGGAGTAACTGTAATTTATCTTGTGATACTTTATGCCCCTTTCTGCTAAGGCTAGAAGCAAATAAATGGGATATTTTTAAAGGGCTTCCTTGCTCTCTGAACAAAAGAGAATATATCCATGTTGTATCATAACTGAATTACAAGAAAAAAATTAGATCTTTCAAATCTAAATTGAGAACTTAAGAAGATGAGTGGTCATGCGTGAACCCTGGTAGCATGACTGTCGAGGTATATTGTTTTCTACAAGGAGAAGGCAAACAGGTACTGACTCTCTTAGTTTAGGGGCATACCAATAAAGTCAGGGGGAAGATGCAGTGAAACAAGTCGGCTATAGGAGAAATTGATGAAAGGATGCTATTAAACCCTGCCATCTTTGCTCAACCATCCTCTGAGTAAACATACCACAGGTAGTAGGTAATTCACAGATTTTTCCCTATTGACTTTAACTGGGACCCTTCTGCCTTTGATTGGAAAACATTTCTTCCTGCTCTGTGATGCAATCCCTGCAAGTTATTTCAGGAGGAAGTGATGAAAGAATGCTATTTGCGTTAGGTATACTACTGGGACGAGAGGGATAACAAGTTTATTGATGGCTTTGAGGTCTTTAACAAGTTGATATCCTTGTCCATTTGTTTTATTTCCTGGCAGGATAGAAATGTTACAAGGGCTAGTACAAAGTATGAAAAGATCTTTGTATATAAGCATTTCTTTTTTTTTTTTTATTGTGTTCAGTTAGCCAACATATACTACATCATTAGTTTTTGATGTAGTGTTCAATGATTCATTAGTTGCGTATAACACCCAGTGCTCATCACAACACAGGCTCTCCTTAATACCCATCACCTGGTTACCCCATTCCCCCACCCCCTCCCTTCTGTAACCCTCAGTTTGTTTCCGGGAATTGAGAGTCTCTCATGGTTTATCTCCCTCTCTGATTTCTTTCCAGTTTCTCCCACCGCTTCCCCTATGGTCCTCTGCACTATTCCTTATGTTCCACATCTAAGCCTTTCATCTGCTTCTGGCTTCAAGAAATATTGGGGAAGTGTTATTTAAGGGATATTTGAGTAATTGCTTTGTAGAATTTACCTTAAATTTGAAGGGTCCTTTGTTTCCTGCATCATTGAAATTTTTAGCCTATGGAGTTTCTGGTACAGGGCAAGATATTCATTTGGGGTATGCATCAAATATAATGGAGGAGGTATAGGTATATACAGAGCAGACAACCTGAATATGAATAAAGAAGTCCTTGGAAACCATAAGAAATAGTCTCACTGATGTACATTTGATGTTACAGTTTCAATTGAAAAGAAAGTCTCTTCCTATTAAACTTGCAGGGAACACATCACAGGTGGAAGGGATGTTTTCCAGTCAAGGACCCACAGTCACAGTTAAGATCAATAGGGAAAATCTGTGGGTTATTTGAAATATCTACCACTTGTATGGTATGTTTACTCAGGAAGGTTGTGCAAAGGTGGCAAGGTTTATTAATGTGGAAAGAATAGCACCTGCATCTATCAGGAGTCAATGAACTTGATTGACTCTCTGATAGTGAGCTTGTGTTGCCATAACAAAGCCTCATAGGTTGAATGACTTAATAGAAATTCATTACTCACAGTTCTGGAGACTAAGGGGTCCATAATCAAGGTGCCTACAAATTTGGTTTCTGGTGACAGTTTTCCTCCTGGTTTGCAGTCAGCCACCTGGGCACTGCTTTGTGTTCATAGGCCTTTCTTTGGTATGTACATAGGGTGGTGTGTATGTCAGGGAAGGGGTGATTTGGGGGAGGATAAAAGGAGAATTCTTTGGTGTATCTTTATCATAGTAGTAATCCTACCAGATTAGGGCCACACTCTCTTGATCTTACTTAACTTTTAATATCTCCTTATAAGTAATATAAACATAAAACCTGTACAAATATCTCAGTTACATTAAGGTTAGACCATTAACACATGGATGGGGAGGCACAATTCAATTCATTGTGCCCTCTATATTTATAATTAATTCATCTTGAATGTTAAAGGATAGGACAAAATATTAGGTACTTTTTTCTCCTCTGAGCATCCTTATATTTCTTTGTCTAGGTTTTCCTTTGGAAGATAAGTCTTTTTTTTTTTTTTTTTTTTCCCCCAGTGTCCCTTCTGTTTATAATGCCTCCAATGTCCTTGACAATAAGCAATTGGTTGGTTAGGAAGTGAGCTGGTTGATCTGGAGGGCCACTAATTTTTTTTTTTTTTTTTTTAGGTTCTGCTTAATTTTTGTTTTAAAGCCCTTTCAAAATACTCTGCCAGGTGTTTTAGTTCAGCTAAAGGAGCTGTTTCTCATTTTAATTTCTGTTTTCCATTTAGGTCTCTAGTTTCAGGTTTAACTCCACTGACAAAATGAGATGAAAGGACTCCTATTATATCAATACTTTTTTAAACTCCCAAATGTTATAAGAAAAGTTCTAGTTTATCCTGAATATCTCCTTTAGTTTGATCTTTTCTCTGTTTATATGGTTGTATTATAAGCCAATC
The DNA here is from genome assembly GCF_010015895.1 of Lontra canadensis. Lineage (NCBI taxonomy): Eukaryota > Metazoa > Chordata > Mammalia > Carnivora > Mustelidae > Lontra > Lontra canadensis. The sequence goes on along the minus strand of NW_022631009.1, from coordinate 10,834,750 downwards.
AATTTGTCTAGAAATGTTTTGGATATGGCTTTTAGGAAAATTCACTCTACTTTGTTTTTGTTTTTATTTTTTTAAATAATCAGATTTATTGTCACAAAGGGACCCTTTAGGTCCTTTTCTGTGATAGTCTAATCAGCTTTTGACATCCAGGATTTAGTATCTTAGGGCCTGACCAACATGTGTACAAGTTGATAAAGTTCAGTATGATAGTTAATTTTATGTGTCAACTTGAGTGGGCTAAGGGATACCCAGATTGCTGATGAAACATTATTTCTGGGTATGTCTGTAAGGGTGTTTCCCAAGATAATAGCATTTGCATAGGTAGACTGAATAAAGATCTGTACTCACCAATGTAGTGGGTATCATTTAATCCACTGAGGGTATATGCAGAACAAAAAAAGCAGAGGAAGAGTGAATTCTTCTCTCTGCCTAAGCTGGGATATCTATTTTCTCCTTTACTCAGACAACAGTGCTTCTGGTTCTTTGGACTTTGGACTTGGACTGAGACTTGTTACGTCATTACCTTTCCATTTTTAGGCCTTTTGACTCCCACTGGCTGCTATGGTTCTGAGGCCTTTCACTTCAGGCCCCCAACTTGATAGTGGTCAATTCCTATTGCAGACCCCCCTGGCAGATGGAAAACTGTTATCTCTCTCTGGATCACTACCAAATTCTCAGAACAAAGCAAAACAAAACAAAATTAAGAAGGAGAAACACATCTAGTTTTAAAGATAAGCCACAGAAAAGTTTGTCCAAGTAGACACAGATCCGGTAGGAACTGTGAACTCATTTGTCTGGGAGGTTCTCAAAACTGAGCACCAAATTGAAAAATAAACAGCCAAGGAATTCAGTGCAAAGACAGCACAGATCCAGATAGTGTACTGACTTAACACAAGACACAGGGTGGGTGTCTGTGGCTGTATCCAACAAAAGTTAGGGTCCAAAACAATGGCAAAGTAGACCACAACCAGTTGGAACCTCCAGGAAAACTATGGAAATAAATGAAAACTATGCAAATGAAAACAAGCAAAAGTATTTTTTCAGAGCTCACTATCATAAAAAGGGAGTCAGCCACCAATACTTGCAAATGGCGGAGACTCACAGACATGCAAGAAAGTGTGAGAGCTTTATGGTGAGAAAGAGAGGGCTTTGGGTATACTCTAATTGCTGGTTGTTGGGTTGGGGAAGCTGAAAGTGGACTCTCTAGAAGGGGACATCTTATGTTATTGGTTAGAGGTGCATGTTTGGCTTTATCTTGCTGGTTTTAATTTGGAAGTAGGAGTAAAAATTAGGGCAACTAGAAGTTATTGACCTAATAGAGGCCATTAGGGGATGACTGCTGCAGAGGCTGTGGTTTGGCTTCTTTGACTGGTTGCTACAGAGTTCAGAGTTTATTTTTATATATAATCTGGCTTGTAAGTTTCTATATTCATTCTTTTAAGAAGTTGGGAATCATTAAAATGCACTTCGTGATGGCTTTCTTATTTTTGCATAACCCTCTGTTCATAACTGATGATGAGAAACAAACTGTACAATAGAACAATTTTTCTTCTGTCTTCCATATAATATATTAACTTTCAAAGAAGCTGAACCCAAGTAACGTATTTTTGGCAATGTTTCCTTGGAACTACCCAGTTCCTCAATGCCAATGCATATATTAGAGGGACATGTGTTTTCTCCAGAGTAGGAGAGGCCAGGAAAAAAAAAGTCTCTTAAAATATCATGTGAATTGATGCTCAGCATTTTATGGCACAGCATGGGAAGTAAACTTTTAAAACTGTTGAAAATAAACTGAGGGAACAGTAACAAAATGTCTGTAGAAGGTGCATTAAAAACATGTAGGGTCAGAAAGGGCAAGTTCCTCTATAGAGAAAGGGAATACAGGACGGGGGGTGGAGATGATAAAGTGGCAAGCAGAGGTTTTGCTATGCAGGAGAGAATGTAATTTCTAATTGTTATCTGATGGTAGTGCTTAGATGCAATAAAAAATGAAGTCCAAATTTTAAATTGGTATATTTGAGGATTAAAAACAAGCAAACAAACAAACAAACCTGTTCTCTGAGCTGTATCTCCATAAAAGAGATGCATGTGATCTCTAAACACTAGAATATACCTTAATTTAAAATGTATCACATTCCTACTATAAACATTAGGATATATATGGGCCTTATTTTCACTACATCTGTATCTTTGGGGTAAATACCCAGTAGTGCAATTGCAGGGTCATAGTGTAGTTCTATTTTTAATTTTTTGAGGAATCTCCACACTGTTTCCAAAGTGGTTGCACCAACTTGCATTCCCACCAACAGTGTAAGAGTGTTCCGCTTTCTCCGTATCCTCTCCAACATTTGTTGTTTCTGCCTTGTTAATTTCTGCCATTCTAATTGGTGTAAAGTGGTATCTCAACATGGTTTTGATTTGAATTTCCCTGATGGCTAATGATGATGATGGGATGGGTGAGCCTGGTGGTGGGTATTAAGGAAGGCACATATTGCATGGAGGACTGGGTGTTACATGTCAACAATGAACCTTGGAATACTATATTAAAAACTAATGATGTATTGTATGGTGACTAACATAACACAATTAAAATAAATAAATAAATTAATTAATTAATTAAAAAAACGTATCACATGTTCCAAATGTTCCATGTATGAATTTGACATGATGATTATGTTGAAAGTAGATAATGACTTAATTAAGCAATAATAGATTATCTTACTATTGATTTTGTTAATAATTTAATCTTACTAATTTTAACTGCATTCTAATATTTCCTATTCTATCATTGTTAATCCTTATTCAACTATTGTTAAATACATTTTATAAATATACAAAAATGTTTGATATTAGAAAGAGAATACTATATAAAATTACTTTATTATTCTATATTAAAGTGCTCTAGCTGGTAATTCAAGGAATAATGCCTGACATGCACTTCAGATTATAAAGTTCATGTTAGTTGAGTTGGAAGCACTGCAAACAAGAATAAAATCTGTTAGGTTGAAGGTTGCGGTAAGCTTCAAAAGATCATGCATTACAGAAAGAAAAGACCTGAAAGGGACATCTAAGGCTTGAATTCCATGGACCATAAGATAGATATGCTTTACAGTTAGGTAGCTATCTTTCTTAAAATCGAGTATTTTTCTTCAGTTTTGAGAATCGAGATCCCAAATAATTCAATTTTATCACTGTTCTGATCCCAAATAATTACAAAATGAAATAAGACTCAGAATTCAGAGAGAAGGAATCACTTACCTCCAGGGAAGCTTGAGTAGTATCTATGAAAATCATAAAATTAAACTACATTTGCTTTTTGGGGGAAATAAGGAAATGAATTTTATCTAATATTGCATTATTACACATGTAGAGTAATAATGGAAAATAAGAAAGATATGTTTTATCTAACATTCTATATTTCACAAGTAGAGCAATAAAAAATAACAATGGAAAAAACAAATTATCTAAGATGTACATTTCTATGAACACGCTATATGAATAAAAACAGATAAAGTTTATAGCTCTTTCTAGAATTGTGGATAGTGGTTACCTGTGTGTGTTGTTATTTACATTTCAGAAGTTAAAATAAAGAAAATCTCAAATGCCAACTAGTCCAAAGTAACCAATAGAAACATTTTATGGACTGCAATGAATCATCCCTTCCCTTGAATCTTGTCTTTAAAATACTTCTTCAAATACACTTTAAAGATATCCTCTCATACTGTGGTCAGAAGTATCTACATTTTGATTTAAAAAAAAATCACTTAAGACTGAAGGGTATAGCGTTAGAGTATCATGTCAGAGATATGGTTTTTCTGAGTCATAAGGAATATAAAGCACGGACATATGTATTGGTGCCTGAGGCGAACTAAAGACGCAGAACATTGAGGTTTGTTATTTGCATTTTTTTTTTTTAGGAAAGTTTTTTAAAGTAGTTTTAGGTTCACAAAAAATTTGAGAGGAAAGTAGAGAGATTTCCCATGTATCCCCTGCTCCTACTTGTGCACAGACTCTCCCATTATACATATCCCCAGTCAGGGTGGTACATTTGTTAAAACTTCTGAACCTACATTGACATACCATATCACCCACAGTCCATAGTTTACCTTAGTGCTCACTCTTGGTGTGTACATTCTATGGTCTTAGAGAAATGTATAATGTATAATGTATAATGGCATGTATCTACCATTATATATCACAGAGAATATTTTCACTGCCCTAAAAATTGTCTGTGTTCCACCTGTTCACCCCTCCTAATCCTTGACAAACACTGATCTTTTTTTTTTTTTTTAGATTTTATTTATTTATTTGACAGACAGAGATCACAAATAGGCAGGGAGGCAGGCAGAGAGAGAGGAGGAAGCAGGCTCCCTGCTGAGCAGAGAGCCCGATGCGGGGCTCGATCCCAGGATCCTAGGATCATGACCTGAGCCGAAGGCAGAGGCTTTAACCCACTGAGCCACCCAGGTGCCCCAAACACTGATCTTTTTATTGTTTCCATAGTTTCACCTTTTTCCAGAATGTCCTATAGTTGGAATCATATAGCACATAGCCCTTTTCAGACTGGTTTCTTAGTAATGTGTATTTAAGTTTCCTCCATGTCTTTGCATGCATGGCTTGATAACAAATTCCTTTTAAGCAAAGAAGAAAATTTTTTGTGCAGAGATACCACAGTTTGTTTATCCATTCACCTACTGGAGGGCATATTTTTTTAAAAGATCAAAAACAGATTGACATTATGTATTATGTGTCTCAGTCTGGGTGTGTCAAAGCAGATCCTGAGTTAAGAATGAGTACAAGAATTCTTTTGGAAGGCAAGTTCAGGAAGAACTGTGAGGGAGTAAAAAAAAACAGCAAAAAGAACGGAGGCAAGCTGATAAGAAGTATTATGAGAAGGTTGCCCTTATGGTAATTGGGCTCAATCCTGCTGGAGATCCTCTGAAAAACTTTTGAAACACAGCTCAGATTTATTCCAGGAGGGGTGAGGAAGAGAAAAATTACTTACCAACCATTATCTCTTAGTGACTAACCTCAAAAACATTGATTACTTTACTCCTTCCAGATGTCCTACACATGAACTGTGTAGCTTCCCTAGCCAGAAATCCTTAGGTAGAGAGACACAAAGCCACTAGCTATGTAAGGGAAATGTCTACAGATGACCTTTGTAGTAGAAAAGGAAATTTGGGCAGTGAATTGTCACAGATGACCTCTGTAGTAGAAAAAGGAAATTTGGGCAGTGAATTGTCACAGATGACCTCTGTAGTAGAAAAAGGAAATTTGGACAGTGAATTGTCACAATGTATCACAGTATGAGAGTTTTCTGTTGTTTGTGAGATGGCTTAAAAATTAAAATGACCTGGGCACAAATTTTTAACTTGATATATTACTAACAGTATTTGAAATAATATTTCATTCCAGCAATTTTAGAAACTTAGGATGTAGTATATAAGAACATCAAAAATCACATCAACTCCACCCCTGAGAAATAACTAACAGTATAAGTCTACACACACACAAATCTATTATTTTATAATAATAATTTTTCCATTTCACCTTATTCTATTTTACTCATGCAAATTCATGGACAACCACATACAACTATCATATTTTATATTAAAGACAATATTATATTCTAATTAACCAATCCCTAATATTTCTAGGTATTTGATGATGTTTGTTAGAATATTTTTATAAATTCTGTCTACTTTAGTTCACTTGTATTATGGAAGTTATCTATCATTTGGGGAAAGAAAAAAAAAGCCTTCACATTATTGGTTAGATGTTTAAAAACTGGGTTTCTAATTTTTGAAACATTTTTTATGTAACACAAGTTCATTACAACAATTTTGAAAAAGAAAATATGAAGTATCTCAAAATCACAAAAAACTCAATCACCCATAAGTAACCAGTTATCCCATATACATGCACTTCTAGAAAGAACACAATAACAGTTTTAACCATTTTATTTTACTCAACTATTACACAAATATTCATGTATACATTAATTTACAAAGAAGATTTTTATAATCCCACATTTCATGTTTCTTAGTTTTTAATAATTATGTTTGCTAGAATAATTAAATTCATATTTACATTAATCATTTAGCCTTCAAGACCTTACATTATATTTGCACACACACAAATACAACTCTCACTGCCACCAAAAAATAGTTTATTTTTCTCCTTCCAGTCTCATTTAAAATTTATTCTTGCATATTTATACATTCTGTTTTGTATATTTCCTATTAAAATGACAAGTTTCTTTAGAATGTATGTTATATGCTTTTATATCCTTACTATCGACAGACTAATTAAAATTCCTTTGGAATCAAAATTTGAACTGATTCAATGTTAAAATGTTATAATCTACCTACCTTTATGGTAGTCTACATATAGATGTACCCACACACATAAAATTTGCCTAAAATCAACAGGTTTACTTGACAAATTAACAGATGACTGACTCAGAATAGGGGAAGGAAATTTATTCAGAAATGGTAGGAATTAGCCTTCTTGGAACACTTAAAAAATTAAATTAAAGAAAAAAGGAATTAGCTTAAAAGTTGTCAAGTCAGAAATATATTAAAGCCATACTAAATACCAAACTTTAACCCAACCAAAAGGCTTATTATTTCATAAGCTTCACACGCGCGCACACACACACACACAGGCACACCCCACTCCCTCATAGAGTCACTGATTCACAACTTTATCCATTCTACCCAAGCCACTAGCCACAGAATGACTCAGCTGCTTGTCTGTCAGATTTTCATAAAAAAATCTTTGTTTTACTTTTTGGGAATCTAATGTAATTTTAAGATTCTTAATTTTTGAAAAACTCTCTCTTCATATGACTGCTCTATAGCTTAAAAATGCATTACCTGTAAACTCCAAGATTTCAAATATGAAACACTAATGGAAAATTTCAGTAATATTGCAATTATTTTCAGTTTTTTGAAGTGATCAAAAAAAGGTGTTAATATCACAAAATATACTTTTTGTTGATAAACTGGATACATTTTCAGACCCCCCCAAAAGCTATATTTCTGGCTAAGATCCATAGGCCATATTTCCCACAATGAGAAGCTTTAAATTAGTAGAAGAGAAAACTAAGAACCTTCAGGCATAGCCATCAATTACATTAGACTCATTGGTTTATATATACCATAGTAATTTCCTACTTTAAATCACTTTTAAAGAGAAATGGCATAAAGAATATAAAAACTTACTAAGGGTAGACTTTATTTCTTGTAATAAAATATAAACTCAAAAGTGTCTTAACAGTGAAATTCAATGTAAAAATTATTTTCAAAAAAATTATCCCAGAAATGAAAGTTAAATAAAGATCCGAGAAAAGAAAAAAAATGGCTTATATCCCACACCCGAGTTTTGACAAAATGTTATTAAAAACATTGAGACTGTGCCACTACAAATAATACTATTAGAAATGTCTTTTTGTTTATTAAATCAATTATCAGGAAAAAGTTTCTTAAAAATGGAAATCACCTGACAACTCCATGTTTCCTAAACAGGAAAAACCTATGTTTCCTAAGATGCTTGATGATGATGATGATGATGGTGGTGGTGGTGATGATTTTAATGTAGGGGCAATAAAAGAAAGAAAATAAATGCATAGTGCAATGAAGGAATGTGAGCACTTCCTTTGAAGGTAATATAATGATAGTTTAATAATAGGTAAAGGTAAAATAACCAGGTAAGGCCTGAGGCTTTGTCCTATTCAGCCAGACCCATAATTCATCCATCTAACCTTGTAGTAAGCAGTTAGAAATACACAGAAGGTTTTCATACTTTTTGTGTGTGTGTGGCTAACATACAAGCAGAATTATGGATAATTGGTTTCCAAAATAGAAAGTACCAGGAAGGTTAAAATAGCCCTTGAGTAGAGGATCCCAGCTTCTTGTAAGACCTGAGGATGCTTTATTCATCAGGCCATATAATTTGTAGCTGCTGACCAGTGCGGGGTTTTTAGGGTTAGCCAAGCTTCCATCTCTGCCTGGAGTATCTTATTATAATGTCCATTCTTTGCAGCCTTTTCTGGGCAGCTAAGCACCATATCCTTTACCTACACTAAAGAAACTTGCATCTTTTCCTTTATTTATTTATTTATTTATTTTTAAAAAATGGTGATTTTCTTTTTTCTTCTTTCTTTCTTTTTTTTTTTTTTTAAATTTGACAGAGAGAGATCACAAGTAGGTAGAGAGGCAGGTAGAGAGGGAGGGGGAAGCAGGCTCCCTGCTGAGCAGAGAGCCCGATGTGGGGCTCGATCCCAGGACCCTGAGATCATGACCTGAGCCGAAGGCAGAGGCTTAACCCACTGAGCCATCCAGGTGCCCCTCTTTTCCTTTTTTAAAAAATCAATTATCTTCAATCACCATTATCCTGATAGTCATGTGACTCTGTAACAGATATATAATTATCTCATTGCTAATATATTATTACTGTGAATGTATCCTTTTTACAAAATGCTGTTCTATGCATTTTTGATGTTATCTTTCTTTTAATACATTTTTGACTATCATATTCATAAATGTTTTGAACTGTAAGTGCACTGATTTAAGTTTGTATGTCATTTTCTTAACCTTTTCTTTCTCTCTCTTTTTTTTAAAGATTTTATTTATTTATTTGACAGAGAGAGATCACAAGTAGGCAGAGAGGCAGGCAGAAAGAGAGGAAGGGAAGCAGGCTTCCTGCTGAGCAGAGAGCCCAATGCGGGGCTCAATCCCAGGATCCTGAGATCATGACCTGAGCCGAAGGCAGAGGCTTTAACCCACTGAGCTACCCAGGCGCCCCTTCTTAACCTTTTCAAATACCTTTTTACTCCTTTAGATTTCTCAAATCCAATAATACAAAACAAGTTTAATTATGATTTCAGATATTTGGCACTTCAAATTATAACCCTTGATTTGTTTTTCATCAATTTGTGCTTATCAACCACATTCTTTTGCCGTTTTATGATGAAAATGATACATCAAAAAACCTAATATTAATTTTATAATAATCTGTACTAACTATTTAACATCTGATCATATGCCCATGTTATTATTATGATTCTCCAGAATAGGCCTATTCTTTGGTATTCTAACTATCTTAAACACTTAATTTCCCAGAAATCAGTCTTTGGCATTCTTCTTAATTAGGGAATTTTTGGTTTTCTTTATAAGATGAAATCTATATAGTTAAATCATTAAATCTTTAATGTAAACAATCACATGGATATACATAAAATGGTGATTGCAAAATTTGCTCACATTATTTAAATTCTCCATTACTCAGATTGTTCACACATCTTCAACAATAAAATTTGTCATTCTGTAATCAGGGTAGCTTGAAGAGACAGAAAAGAATCTAGAAACGGAAGATATTTTTCTGCTAAAATAGCAAAACCAATGACTAAGCATGGGTTTAACACGGTGACCTTGCTTCTCACTTCTGAATCACTGAAAAATATGTTTGTAACAGATCATCTTAATATTCTGTCATCTATTATGAAGAGTGACGTAAGTGTTATCAACAGAGATTTGGAACTTATTAGAAATATTTCATTATTCATTTACATTCTGAGGACTGTATTTGAAAAATTTGGACTAATTTATTTTAGAAATTGTGTATGACTTTCTTTGATATTCCAAATGTTTTAAACGGTCTTCAGTTACTTGGGGAGTATTTTGTATATTTAAAATTTTTTTTTTTAAATTTTATTTATTTATTTGACAAAGAGAGAAAGAACAAGTAGGGGGGAGCAGCAGGCAGAGGGAGAGGGACAAGCCGGTTCTCTCTCCATCCCAGGACCCTGGGATCATGACCTGAGCTAAAGGCAGCTGCTTAATCGACTGAGTCACCCAGGCATCCCTCACATTTGTCATTTTAAAAATATTAAGTTTACATAAAATTAAGGGAATCTTTTGGGATGATCTAAATGTAATCCATGGATAGCATCTGACCTGCTTTTTAAAGAATGGATTAAGGGCAGTCTGGAAAAGGAAAATGTATGATGCAGAGAAAACGACAATACTGGGAGAAGAGAAGTTACTATGATAGTAGGGGATGGAAAAGCTTGGCACATTTGTGTGTCTGCAAGCAATTTGTTCTAGAGAGTGATGGAAAAATGGTGCTACCGAGATTGAGGGAAAAGCTTGTGAAAATGTTTGAATGATTCAGTAAAATTTACAGAGGCTTGGGCTTCCTTAAGGAGTTACTGGGAGATTTTAGGCATAGGAATAGCCTAAATGATCAACATTATATAAAGAACATTGTATTAACTGTGTTTATGCATTTGAGGGGATGAATAAAAAAGGGAACAAAAAATAAAGTCAATTAGGAAACCACTATAGTTTTATATGAAGAATAATTATGTCTGAAGCAAGACCATGGTAATGAAAAAGAAAGGAATGGATGAATGAATTCATGATACATAAAGCAGAATAATCATGGCATTCTGAATGGATCTGAAAAGAAAAGAAGAAAGAGGAGCTAAGGATGTTTTTTTTCATCGCCGTTTCCAATTGTTCTTATTTGGGCCTATTGATTTATTTATATTTGTGGCCATTTACTTATTGATTCTCTTATTCACTTCGGAAATATTTTTATTGAATACCTCTTATATACCAAGTACTGTGCTATATACACTGGGCACATGGCAGAGAGCAAGATGGATAAGATTCTTTATTTCATGATATTGCCAAATCCATACCAATTTACAAATTAGTTATAAAATATAAAAAGCAGGTCAAAATTTATGATTTCTGAGTTGAGTATGACATGATTTATGACTGATTGTGACATTCCCTTTTTCCATACTGTGACCCACTACCCAGGCTTTTTCTCTTGAGTCAACCCCTGCAGTTTCATTCATACAAGTCTTGTTCTTTTGTGCCCCTTCCTTTTCCACCTGTAACTAGCTACAATAGGCAACAAACATTCCTTGAATTTGTATCCCAAAATAAAATAGTTGAGTGATTGTTAAGAAGGAAAAAGCATCTAATAGGAATAATAATAATAATCACACAAATAATCATTTGGTGGTTTATTATATTAACCAATGGAATTTTTTTTTAAAGATTTTATTTATTTATTTGAGAGAGAGAGAGAGAGAGAGAATGAGAGGGGGAGAAGTTTGGGGGAAGAAGCAGACTCCCCATGGAGCTGGGAGCCCGATGTGGGACTTGATCCCGGGACTCCAGGATCATGACCTGAGCCGAAGGCAGTCGCCCAACCAACTGAGCCACCCAGGTGCCCCCAATGGAATTTTATATATCATCTTTTATCTGCACTGCAAAATAATCACTTGAGTTAAAAGACACTAGTTTCTTATTCTACAGAAAAATAAATAAAAGATCAGAAACTGTAAATTATTTGTCCAATATCATGATAGACAATAAAGGTTACATTGGGAATTTACATATAATTCCTTCAACTCTATGTTTAAAAGTATTTCATATACATCTCATTCCTTTTCTTAAAAGACACATGCTATTAGGTCAATATGAACAACTCTGCCATAGCTTTAAAAAAATGGAAAAAAAATACACTTCATTTGGAAACAAGGTGTACTGAGTTTAGAACTATGATCTTCGTAAGCCATGGATTAAAGGAGAACTATCTCTCTGTGTCTATAACTTGGACATCTAATTGGATCCTGGGATATTTTCCTTGGTTATCTCTATGACCTAAGTGAATAATAATAAAAAAAAAAATGCTGGGAAGTGGTGGAAGTGGTATAACCATTGAAAAAGGAATATAAAATATATAATTGTTTTTATTCATTTTGCTTCTTTTCTTGTGGTTAAATATAAAACTTTTATAAAGTGTAATTGTTTATTTTATTCATTAAACATAAACTTTAAAAAACATTTTTCTTACCTTTCTCTCATTTCCTACATTAATAGAATGCATTGCATATGCATATTATTACTACAGATTTGTGTTATAAATAAGACATTTTAAAATCTTCTCTAAACCACTACTTCTCCATGTTTTATCAGTGCGAATTCAAATCTTGGCCTCAAGTAGATCTACTCTTATATTTTTTGCCACAATGAGATAAAACCTGATTGATATTCAACACAGGTTTTATTTTCAAGCATACCATTTGTAACCGTTCTGTTTTGAACACTAGCATTATGCTGACATTGCATTACTAAAATGAATGATTCTTGACACAAGAAGTCCCTGGGTTGTGACCTAGAAAAAAATTGAATCTTCCTCAGCTTGTTTTGTTTCTGTTACTGAGAAAAAACAACAACAACAAAAACCGGGATTCTATTAATACCCACATTCTAAAATCTACCATGCTATTGCGGTATCTGTTTAAACATTCAAGTCTTCCAGAGATTAATGGAAGCTGTTGGGCAGAACTCTGCTATGGGGCACTGTACTGCAAACTGTTTGGTATCCATGTCAAAATATCAAAGATAGAAAGAAGCTTGAAAAGTGGGCCATACATATCTCTTATTAATTTAACACTTATAAGTTGTGATACTGGTAGTTTCCAAATATTAGCATAGCTGAATATGGTTCCTCAACTATGAACTGCAAGAAAAGTACATGCTGCAAATAAGTAAAGACAGATTAGCTCCCTGAACTGTACATTTTAACCAACTGACCCTCCAAAATCAAATTAGAACACTCCTATAGGCAAAGTAATTTTGCAACAATTGAAATTAAGTCTGATACTAATTTATATGTTTTTATGAATGTTTAAAACTTAAAATAGTTTTCTAGAGAAATTTTATATTCAATCATGTTTAATTTTCTTCAGGTTTTTATAATAATGTGCTTCTTGGTAACTTGATGAAATGATTCAGTAAATCACATTTAGTGTATAAAAACAAATTCAGTTAACCTGAAATGTTTCTTTCATATTTAGAATTACGAAGTTTTGCTAGTACTCCTTTGTACTGAGTAGCATAAAATCTCAAATGTACCAAAATAAATAAAAATAAGAGAATAGTAGTTACAAAGAATTAAATATTTTAAGTGTAGATAAGAGATTTTAAATAGAACGACTACAGTAAAAGTAGATATCCACAGCTCTTCTGTAGTGAATGCTCCCAAACATAACACAATGAATTTAAAATACAGATACTCAATGATGGGAATTAAGGAGTGTACTTATCAAAATGAGCACCAGGTGATGTATGGAATTGTTGAATCATCATATTATACACCTGAAACTAATATAACACTGTGTGTTAACTAATTGGAATTAAATATAAACTTAAAAAAATAAGTAAAATTAGATTAAACTAAATTTAATGAAAAAACAAAGTAAAATATATATACTAGAGAACTCCTAAGCACAACACAATAAACTTAAAATATATACAACTGCACACATGTACTATAACCAGATAAACATAACTTTTGAAATTCAATTTGCAAATCATACAAGCATTAAAATATTGTAAACTTAAGGATTCATTAGCATACCTTTCAGTATCATATGCATTTAATCAAGTCAGTATAAATTCATTAAGAATTTATTTTATGTGCAAACACAGGCTAAGTGATAAAGAGAACTGAGGCAGTTAAAGTGAAAAGTAAATGAATGAATGAATGAATGAATGATTAAAGTGGTTTGCATTATCCAAGCCATACAATACTGCTGGAAAACAAAAGTAACATATGCAAGAGATATTAGATGTAAGACTATATGGCACTTCTGAGGGAGCAACATAAACATTTCAAAATACTGCTGATAACCCACAATATATCTTACGAAGTGTCATGGTCAGAAAGATTAAAAGCCACATTCATATTGAAAAACTTGAGATTACTTCTCTTGAATTTAAGTTACTATGCTCGTGCCCATGGCTTCCATCTGATGTTTGACATTTCTTTCTTTCTTTCTCAATTTGAGCCTTTATCTGAACCACAAAAAGAACACACTAGCAGTCCTTCTTAGGAACTAAATTCCATGACAGAGCAGAGAATCTAATTTCCTGTTGAGGTTTAGAAGCCAAGGGTATGATCAGTTATTTCCAAAGGTCAACTTTGAATGGGTGTACTTTGAGTGACTTGGCCTGAAAGCAGGAACTTATCAGATTTCTCAATCTAACATACTCTTAAAAAGAAAATGGGAAAGTCAGTATCTCTCATTCTTACTAACTAGGTTGACTGTTTTCAAAATACTCTGGTCTCATATACACTGGATTGATACTGAGAAGGGGCAGCTATAATATTTTTATTTATAATGTTTTAAACATGATTAGATGCCAAGTCTTTACTCAGGTACTTTACCAGGTACTTGCAAAATCAAGCTCTTAATTAGAAAGACTAGTCATAAGATAAATTAGTTTGGCAGGGAGAGATACATTAGTGTATCATCAAATCAAGACAGAATCAAAGAAAGGGTAGGCAGTGTGGCAAAGGTGGCAAACGTTTGGACATATCCAGCTAAACTAGATTTTTAAATATCCTTTTTACTTAAGAACAAAAAATGTCATAGATGACCATAATCAGGAAACTTTCAATGGACATCTTCTGGTAAAAGCCAAATTACACAGGACTGATTAATAAGTGTCATGTGGCAAGTGGTGACAAAGAATATTGAAACTTTCAGATTTGAAGGAGATGATACATATTAAACAATGGTTTGATAAGGAGATAATGTCAAAGGAGGGCTATCTGATTTTATTTTTAGGATGCCACATTTATTTTTAGGACACGACAGACTTGGATATTATAGTATTGAATGAGCCCATGGAGAGAAAAAAAAAAAAAGAAAGAGGATTATTTATGGAAATAGGTATATCAGTATTTGGAGACACTGACTTTGAAAAGGAGGAGGAAAATGATGTTCCTTAGTGGTGGTGTTGCAGCAAATCCTGAGAAGAATGGGAAAATGAGTTTGGAAATGCAGAATTTCTAATGATACCTTCCTGTAGAATTGTGCTCCTATTTACAGAAGATTTTTTCAGGAATTGGAATACCTGAAAAAAATCAGAAATTTTAGGACTGATCCTGGCGTTGCTATTTGAGGACAGGAGAGGCAAGATAACAAAAATGTATTGGCACTGAGATAGCTAATGGAAGAGAAATTAATGATCACAAAATACAAATTCAATAAAAGAGGCAATCTAGTCAGTTATCAGTGTTGAATAACAATAGCCAGAGTAGACATCCCTGTCTTGTTCCTGACCATAAAGGAAAAGCTCTCAGTTTTCCCCCACTGAGGATGGTGTTAGCTGTGGGTTTTTCATGTAAGGCCTTTATTATGTTGAGGTATGTTCCCTCTAAACCAACTTTGTGGAGGGTTTTTATCATAAATGGGTATTTACTTTGTCAAATGCTTTTTCTGCATCTATTGAATGGATTAGAAGAACAAATACTGTTAAAATGTCTATATTACCCAAAGCAATCTACACACTTAATGCAGTTGCTATCAAAATACTACTAACATTTTCTCAGAGGTAGAAAAACAATCCTAAATTTTCTATGGACCCACAAAAGACCCAGAATAGCCAAAGCAAACTTGAAAAAGAAAAACAAAGTTGGGGTCCACAATTCTGGACTTTGAGTTATATTACATACCTGTAATTATCAGAACAGTATGGTACTGGTGCAAAAATAGACACATAAATCAATGGAACAGAATAAAAAACTCAGAAATGAACCCACAAACTATATGGTCAATTAATCTTTGACAAAGAAAGAAAGAATATCCAATGATAAAAAGACATTCTCTTCAACAACTAGCCGCGGGTAAAATGGGACAGCAACATGCAGAAGAATGAACTGGACTTTTTCCTTATACCAAACACAAAAATTTTAAAAAGTGAAATTAAAGTATCATAAGGATAAAAAAACAAAGGAAATACAGTTGCCTCTTGAACAATGCAGGGGCTATAGGAATCAATACCACGCACAGTAAAAAAAATCTATGAACAACTTTTAAATCACTAAAAACTAATAATAGCCTACTGTTGACCATATTAATACATGTTTGTATGTTATATGTCTTCTTACATTAAAATAATGTAGACAAACAAAAAGGTTATTATGAGAAGCATAAAGAAAATACATTTATAGTACTGGACTGTGTTTTTAATAAAAAAAAATCCATGTACAAGTGAACCTATTAATTCACATCCATGTTATTTAAGGGTCAATTGTATATCCATACATTCACAGAGGAACTATACTGAAAGAAATACTAGAAGTATGTCATCCGATGGAAGAATAATCATTATAGATGCAAGACAGAATAAGGAGCACTGGCAAAATAAATATCTGAGAACTCTACTATATTTACACTAATTTAATAAAACAAAAACATCATTCATGGATTAAAATTTAGTAGGATTAAAATACATGGTAACAATGACAGAAAAAAAAAAAGTAGGAGAGCATAAATGTAGCTCCAGTTTCTAAGGTCCTGGCAGTGTTAGAGAAGTGGTAAAAGCAATTCTTTATATTAGGATCTAATTTGTCAAATATGCATGCTATAATTACTAAGATAACTTCTAAAAGAATAAAACAATGTGTAATTAACAAGCTAACATAGAAGACAAAAATACATAATCTGTCTAAAAGAAATGATAAAATAAGAAGTAATTAGAAAAAACAGAAAGAAATGTTAAGATGGTAGATTCAAATCCAAATGTAAATTCTATTAAAGATAAGTGAATTGAATTCTCCAAGTAATAAGTTACTATGCCACAAAATTAAAATATAATATAGAAATACAATCATAGTGGGATTATATTTGACATTTTCTCTCAGTAACTGATAGAAAAATTACAGCAATAAACAGAAAGGATATTAAAAATTTGAACCATATGGTTAACCACTTTAATCAAAATGACTTATGCAGAACTTTGTATCAAGTAAGTGTAGAATGTATATCTCCTTTTCACGTGCATGTGAACCACTGTATAAAATTATCCACATGTTGGTTCCTACAGCAAATAATTCATTAGTTTTTATTTACATTTTATCTAATCCAAATTTTACTTTTACAATAATCATCAATTTTTTCAATTCATTGGGTAACTATTGAACTTCATAAACTTAAATCCATCCATTTATCCTGAAGTATTTGTCACTTGTGTATTTAGAAAACCAAAAATATTTCACCCAGTGTTATTGTTCTCTTAATAATCTTATTTGTTGATGGATACAGTTTTCCTGGGTAAGCTTCTATGGCTTTGTATGGAGATTTAGTGTGTGCCTCAGTAAAGAGGGATTAGCATGATCTGCCATTGGATTATTTCCAGTCTTCCCAATCTGACATATTTTTAGGCAAATGCCAGACCCATATTATAAGTGGACTAAATGAATCAGTGTTTTAAAGGTGTATTTTGTATTGCTTTGATTTGGTTGTAGAAACAACCACCTGTTAATATTTCATTACACCAAAATAAATCCCACTATTTCCTTATTTCATAAATGCCTCGACCAATAAAAAAGTAGCTTCTGAATCTAACTGAAACAGTAAATTGTACATTCAGGTTATGGTTTAGGCAAGGACTGCTAGCAAAAATAGTCTGTCTATAAAAGCTGGTCATGAGGATGTAAATCAAAGTGGTAAGAGAAATAACTTGTTACCATAAAAATATAGAGTATTATAAACCTATTAAGTACTCATATGCTCATATTAAAATCACCCCTCCTTTTATCTCACCAGAAAAACTGATAATTCAATAATAATAACTATATTGACATAACTAATATATTGGGGTGATGTTGAAACAACTGACAACTTGATTTTCCAGAGTTGCAAGATTTGGAGAGTCTTGGATACATTCTCAACATTTATTTCCGTGATTATCTGTGGAGAAGGGGGTCTTAAGAATCTTAAAGGAATATTCCTTTCTTTGTGAAATATGAACACGTGCATTAATTATCTCAACTTCCCAACTGCAATTTCAATTCAATACCAGGTACTTTACTCATTACCTGGAATGCAATCAGACTCTTGTTAGAGAAACAGGTTCTGTCCTGGATCTCATGGAAGTTCTCTACCATTATGGGTTTATCTGCTTTGACGGAGCAAGGCAAAATTTGAATCTTATGTGTAAGCTTGAACTTTTCTCAGAACCTGGACTAGCAACTGCAATTGTTTATTAAAGATTTTGACTATATGTGACTTCTAGTACTGGAGGGATGTGCAGAAGAAAGTATAACATCTAATGCTTCTAACCCATTAATTTTTGGTTACACTATATGTTTTCATTTGAGAATGAAGAAAATTATTCATATGTGTTGATATTTTTACACATCTTGTTCAGGCATTCCATTTAATCAGGAAAATTAAGAACTCTCAAATTACATTATTATACCTGATACAAAATAATGCATTAGAAGCAAGTTTTCACCTTTTCAATTTCTACTATTCCACTAATGTTAACCATTTTTGTTTATTTCATCAGTATTATTCAATTCATACATACTATTTTAATCATACTATAGGCATAATTATTTATCTCACAATTAATGTTATATTTTAAGCACCTATGCATAAAATTACTTGGTCACTGTACATGTTACATACTGTTTATGTGACTTGGTAGATAGTAGCAGGCCATGACCCTCCAGGTATTGATAGTAGCCAGAGAGAATTCAGAGGTGTGAAAATAATTCTTTCACTTGATCATTTTACTGATATTGATGGGAAAAATAGCAATAGGAAACTTCTTAAAGGGGACCTGGGTGACTCAGTTAAGTGTCTGCCTTATGCTCAGGTCATGATCCCAGGGTTCTGGAATTGAGCCCCATGTCAGGCTCCCTCCTCTGCTCCTCTTCCCATTCATTCTCTCAATCTCTTTCTCTCTCACATAAATAAATAAAATCTTTAAAAACAAAGAACCTTCTTAAAGGATCAATGTTTAAGTTTACTTAAAAAATGAAAGATAAGAACATTAAGTATTAATACCACATTGAGCTACAATTTCACTTTTACTTTTTAAATTATTGTTTTGTTATTGAAAGGTAGTCAACATGACTAACTTTAGAAATATGAGTTTTTAAATCTAACTGATTACTTTTGTAATGACCAATTATAGGAAAACAGTAAATGAAACAAATAATTGCTTACATCATGCTATAGAAATTTACAGATAATCACATGGGGGAGAAATAGCATTCTAAAATGAATGGCAAAAATTATGAAAAGAAAGGCATTGGGACGCCTTGGTGGCCAATCAGTTAAGCATCTGTCTTCAGCTGGGGTTGTGATCCAGGGCCCTGGGATTGAATCCCACATGGAGCTCCTTGCTCAGCAGGGAGCCTACTTCCCCCCTCTGTCTGCTGCTTCCCTTGCCTGTGCTCTCTCTCTGACATAAATAAAAACTTTTAAACAATAAATAAATAAAGTCATCATTCTTTAAAAAAAAAAAATGCCCCTGCCCCAACTGCTAATAAAATTTTCATTTATCTCTAAAGTATCAATTATCTAGTTATCACTATCTTAAAGTTTCCCAAAGGAGTTGCAGTAATGGAGCACATTTGTCAATTCATTCAAGTTTGTTTCCTGGGGGCAAACAGCCACATGTTAAACACTGGTGTTTTATGCATCTGTGGTGCGGAGATTTTTCTTCCATAGGTTCCTTATCAAAATGAGCCCCCTGGAAAATTGCCCACAATTATCATCAAAATGAAATACTGTCTATTTTAATTCAATCATTTTTATTTCCTAAAAAACCCAGAATTAATTAGTTTTAGAATTATTTATTTTAAAAGGAAAAAATGTTTATGATCTTAACAAATTAATTTTCTTTTTTAAAGACTATATAAGGTTAAGAATATGACAATAAATCATGGTGATTGAGAATTAGGGGCCATTCCCTTTCAAAACTGCTTTTTTGGATGACTTAACAGAGGTTTTGACTACTTAAGGGTCTAAGGATCTGAGATCTTTCTGACATATTGTAGTTTAATAGAGGGAAGTTCCTTTCTCTCGTTTTCACAAGTAGCACCTCCTAATTAACTGAGCTCAATATTTCCCCTGAAGCAATCTTTACAAAGCAACAGAAGCATTAATGAATTTTATATAAAAATTTAAATTTCAGTGTTCGGGTGTTTTTTTCCTGAGATGCAAAATAAAATTAAATAAACCCTACAAATGGCTACTTAAAACCTTCTTTTAAAATATCAAAGAAAGCAGTATTTTTTGCGATCAAAGGAAATTTTATAATATTTTCAAAGGCTAACTTGCTAAAATCTGTTTTCTTCTTTTAAATTGCCCATGCCTTTGAGAAAAGCATGTTATAAGGTTTCCAAAGGAAAAGGCAAAGGCTCATAATATGTATATACCTGGATATCAAGTATCAGTTCAGAACCCAAACTGAAACTTATATATGCAACTATAATGTCCTAAATTGCATATTTCTATTACTCTTATTGGTCTTGGTTTTCTTTACCCTTGTTTATCCTTCTTTGAACAAGGTTATCTATCTTTCTTTCTATCATCTACTTACCTACCTCTCTATGTATCTACTTCTTTCTATCTCTCAAATCTATCATTCATCTAATTTTGCTTATACTTCTTATAACTTCAAATCAAAACCAAAATCCTCTAGGCTTAACTATGTAATAAAAAATTTATATAGACTTATCAAAATCTGTTCTAGTTATATGTATTTACAACATAATAACATACTGCCAAAATTCATTGAGGTTTATTATAATTACAAATCTATGTCTTATCTCATTATACTCTTCAGAGTATGCTGTATTCAGGATGCTGAAGACCAACTTTTGGTTTCACTAGGGATGATGATCTCTTGCAGATGAGTACTGATTTGTAAATATCACATAAAAATAGATGTAACAGAATTTCCCAATTAATTGCAATCAACTTTGGAAGGGAATGATGATTACAGTTTAGTTTCTCAATTAAAACTACTTTAATATAAATTATGTTTCCTTTTCCACATTTAAATTAAGAAATTAACATAAACTAATATACTAATTGATATCAAGTCAAAGTCATTGAGATTCTTTTAAATAATCTATAAGATTTGTTTTATTTGAACTGCTATTAATAAATATGGGAATGTGCATAAAATCTTAGAAACATGCTTGTTAAATGAATAATTATTGCTCCCAAAAGACTATATGTACTATACATAGTTGACAATGTTGATTTAATTAGATAATAAAAATATAATTTGAATTACAACTTTTATACATGGTACAATCAAAATATAATAGGGGAGTGGATTTTTTTTTCAAAATAACTTATAAATACAAATATATTATGCAATCTTCATTTCGTTTGTCAGCATTCTTTTTTCCCCCCTCTTCCATCCTTTCTGGCTTCCTTTCTTCTTTCCTTCCTTTCTCCCTTCCTTCATTTTTTCTTTCACTCCTTCCCTCCTCTTTCTCTTTCTCCTCCTTTTCTTCCCAGTCCTCCTCCTGCTCTTCCTCTTTGTCCTTGTTCTTGTTGTTCTTCTCCTCCTCTCCCTTCTCCTCCTCCTCATCCAACTCCCCCTCCTTTTCCTTCTCTTCTTCCTTCTTCTTCTTCTATCCTCCTCCTCCTTTCTCTCTCACTTTTTTTTTTGGAATTATTATATTCCAAAAACTCTTCTAGCTATGGTACTAAAACTGTGTGCACAAGACTAACCTCAAACTTACATAATAGCAGAATTTTCAGAAACTGAGCAGTGCTATCATGAACATAAAATAAGTCAACATCACAACTATTACTGGAAAAAGATAAGAGCTATATTATCTTAATTGAATTAGATGTTTGAAATTTTACTTCAATGAAGAAAGAAATACAAGAGTGCAATGATCCCAGGGTTATTGCTCTATATTCAGGGAAGGAATGTCCAGCACAAAACTGTCAGGACTGGAAAATTCCTGGTGGAACTGGGAGACTGAAATAAGAGTAGGCAGTGGGAAAGGGCATGCATAGTGGAAAATGAATTCAAAGAGGTAGTCTAGGGCTAAGTCAATGTTGAAATCACTTAGATGGCTCCTCAAGTATTTTATTTGTGCCTTTTATTTTCCTTTTCTTTTTTACTTTTCTAGTTGAGAGGGAATTCCATAACTTTTTTCCTGCTATTTCTATTAAGTTTTTTGTTGGTGCTATTATATTTTTAACAACCAAGAAAATTTCTTGTTTCTTTTCTTTTTATAGTACATCACTATTGTTTTACAGATGCAGCACCCTCACAAGTAGCCTTTTCCTCCTCAGGGTTCAAGTATCTAGCTGAAACACTATTTTCAAATTACTAAAATCATTTTTTTCTTGGCACTCTGTCAGCATCATTGTTAACATTTAATTCAATGAGATTCATTTTTTTTTAAGATTTTATTTGAGAGAGAGAGAAAGAGAGAGAGCACACAAGAGAGAGCATAAACGGTGGGGGGAGGCGCAAAGGGAGAGGGGGAAGCAGGCTGCCCACTGAGAAGGGAAATCACTTAGATTTCCCATTCTAGGACCCTGGGATCATGACCTGAGCCAAAGGCAGACACTTAACTGAGCCACCCAGGTGCCCCGAGATTCATTTTTAATAATCTTCATTCTCACCTAGTTGATTTAAGACACATAATAAAACATACTTGTGTTGTACAGTTATGAATTTTGACAGATGCATAGAATTATGTATCTCCTGACACAGTTCCATATAAAATAGTTTCATCTCTCCAAAAATCTCACTCATGAGGTACTTTTGTAGGTAACTCCTCCTCTATTTTTTTTCTCCAATTACTTTTTTAACCCCATATTTGTGTTCTACATTAGAATGTCATATAAATGTAATCATACATAGGTAGCTTTTGTGTCTGTTTTTGTACAATGGGAACATGCATTAAAGCTCATGTATGTTTTTTTCCTTTAATTTCTGAGTAGTATCTCATTGCATGATTCTACTACAGATAATTTAAACTTTGGGTTCCCAGTTTTTGAGAATTACAGATAAAATGCCTAACTCTGATAGAGATTAGATGTTTCTTCTGTTCCTTTCACTCTTTTTCTCCCTTCTGGTAATCCAATTACACATACATTACACATCTTGCAATTATAACTGGACATTCCACTGGCTATATCCATTTTTGCGTGTTGTCAACCTATACATTAGTTACCTTTAACATATTAATTATAACATTTTAAAGGCCTTATCTAAGACTGATTCTTATGATTACTTTATCTTTGAAAGCATATATTTCTTCTTGCTTTTTTGTATGCATCATGATATACTGTCAAACCTGGATATCTTATATAGGACAATGAATACTAACATGAATAATTTTCTGTAAATGGGCACAAAATTCTTTGCAGTAGGCCTTTAGTTCAAACACTTGAGTAAATCAATTTAGGAGTTAAAATTCAAATGTTCTCAAAATAAAGGGAAACCTAAAGCAATTTAATTATCAATCCTTGAACACATTCAAACTTCTGGCTTTAAAAAAAATTTTTGGCTTTAGTGATATTTGAAAGAAATGGGAAATATATTCTCATATATATTATGTATATATTTATATATCTGATAGATATATGGATTTATGTAGATAGTTTATTCAGATGTAAGTATATTTATATATAAAGTAGAATTTCTACTAGTGGACTTGTTGGAGATAAGAATGATTTTACATAGACTGTTTGAACATAAAATGATTAATCTCTTCCATTTTATTAGAAGGATATCTACCCTGAGTTCTTGGGGAAAAAAATCAACATTTTTCCCATTTTATTATAAATAAGGTATAGACATTTTTCTGATTTTGGATATTTTTTCATGATTTGAATCTCTGAATTCCAGATCAACTGTAACTAGATAT
Source organism: Lontra canadensis (assembly GCF_010015895.1). NCBI lineage: Eukaryota > Metazoa > Chordata > Mammalia > Carnivora > Mustelidae > Lontra > Lontra canadensis. The sequence goes on along the minus strand of NW_022631009.1, from coordinate 10,811,002 downwards.
ATGGTTAATTTTATGGGGACTATGAAAAATCTAAAGTCAATTTACGCTGGGTCAATCCTTTAGAAACTTGCTACTCAAAGTATGGTGTAAAGACCAGCAGCCTCAATATAATCTGGGTATTCATTAGAAATACAGAAAATCGGGAGCCTGGGTGGCTCAGGTTATGATACCAGGGTCCTGGGATCGAGCCCTGCATGGGGCTCTGCTCAGCAGGGAGCCTATTTCCTCCTCTCTCTCTGTCTACTTCTCTGCCTACTTGTGATCTCCGTCTGTAAAATAAATAAATAAATAAAATCTTTAAAAAAAAAAAAAAAAGAAATACAGAATATTGGATCCTTTTCCAGATCTACTGAGTCTGAGTAAGTGTCTTAATAAGTTCTTAGTAAGTGTATATGTGAACTGGCTCAAATGTTCACTGCTTTCAAGGACACATAAAATTTGGCCTGATGCTAATCACCTGCAGTGTCCGATCCCTTCAGGATGTTCAGGTTCTCATATGTCCATTTCCATTTAATGGAAATATGTTAAAAAATTTTTCAGTAGAACCCCTCTACCATTCATATAATATTCTTACCAAGTAATAATTACAATTTCAGTATTACACTTGACCTTTCTACATTCACAATCCATGAGGGACTTCCTGGGCCCAAAATAATTCTGCTGTATTTAAACTTCTTATCCTTTAAAACAGAGACACATAGGGCTCTGTTATGACACTACTATTTAAAAATAACCCCAGTTCATGTATCACACAATTAGATAGAAAAGGATGAGAGGACTCTGTCACTCCTGGAGGCCAAATCTAAAAAACCAATCTCTCCTAGTGTGTTTGAATTGTTGAGATTCTAAAACTCTGTTTCCTCTTCTCCAGACAATGCATTTATACATTATTTTAAATAAAATATTAGAAATTTTGTAACCATGTCCTCAACTCAAAGTGAAAGTCATATTTCACATTGACTTTTACTTTAAGTACAGAATAATACTATGTGTATTTATTCTAAGCATAGTTGTACTTTTTTAGTCTATACAATTCAGCCACTAGTATCTAGATAAACTGATAACCTCTAATTATGTACTCTACAATATCATATAAAATTCTACAAGCCATAATTTCTAAGTCTCAACAACAGAAATTAATAGGTTTTATATCATACTTTGGATCACCGAGAAAATATATTTTAATCTGAGAGGTTTAAGAACCCAAGGTTTATCATAGTTAAATAATACAAAAAATGATAAACAATTAAGCTTACACTCCATTTATGGATATTTCTAAAATATGTGTCACTACAGAGTAACAGTGTAACCATTAGCAGAGCCATTTACTATATGATTTTAAATCTTGCTGTCATAGAAAACCTAGAGGCATTCTTTTTTTCCGTATGTTTACTTGTCAGTTTTTGGATCTGTCCAAGGATGGGCAAAATTCATCACTTTTCTGTCCCAGAGTTATTTGGTGCTTGTGAACTATTGTGTTATTGTTTCAGTTTAAGACAGATTCGCAATTCTTGCATTTTGCTTGAGACTATTGTTGAACCGAACCCCCAAATGCAAAGTAAAAGTCAGCAAAACCTGCCAAGTTTTCTCTAGCTTTGGATTGAAATAGATAAAGTCAGAAATATTCTAAACCAAAGTGGAAAAGTGAAAAATAGCCCAAGGACAATAAACTCTTAACTAAAAGAGTAGTTGGAGGCATCATCACAAAATTTGGGGCAACACTGAGTTATACACTGAGTACACAGAATATCAAATTCCCTAATACAAGAATTGAGTGTCACTGATTTTATGCTCTTCCATTTTCATGGCAGTGTTCAACAAATCTTTGCTTGTCACAAAGATGAGTCAAAATGAACTGCATGTGCTACAGAATACTTCTTCCTACTTGCTCTCAACTAACCAATATATTCTCTTCATAAACTTTTCTATTCTTAGCTCATTTTGAAAATGATGCATGACTTAGACAAATATTCTTAGACTTCTTATGTGAGAGGAAAGCAGTATTCCAAAATAGTTATTAAAAAGCTTACTTATTACATGCCCTCTCTTTTAAATTAACACTAGCATAATACTGTAACAGAAATAATAAAAATAAACAGAAAAAAATGAAACTATGAAAAGCTATCTTCAGATCAAGTCACTCTCACTTTTGATTTGACTCTCACATAAGAAAATGCTGAGTATTTTACCCCAAACTTTGTTATTTCATATTGAAGAATTAAACTAATATATTATTGAGATAATGCAACATTTTTCTCTAGTCTAAGAGCACTTGATAAATTGGAAGTGCTTTTTTTACACCATCTAAATGATGCATTTTAGATTTTTTTTTTAATTCATAAATTGATCGCTCAGATGGCATTATTCTCCAATCCCAGAATTATAAATAGAGCTGTGGGGTTTTTTTTTGCAAGTCATTTCACAGGTTTTTGCTTCAGTTTCCTAATTTACAAAATGTGGTGTGTGTGTGTGTGTGTGTGTGTGTGTGTGTGTCTGTGTGTTTTTAATACCTCTAGAGACAGGAATTTAAATCATAATTGAGTTTGTGTTTCTGTTTAACCACTTATTATTTGAAATAAAGTAAGCATATCTTATAATTTTGTTGAACTCCTCTGTAAAATACAAATATTGATATTACATTATAATTATAAATATTGCAGGAGATGACATATAGTATATTTAAGTCCTTGGATTATTATTGTTTACTCAAAAACATATTGGTCTTTTTCCTTCTGAATTTATTTATTTATTTTCTTTAATAATTTCTTTTTTTTTTAAAGATTTTATTTATTTATTTGACAGAGAGAGATAGCGAGAAGGGAGCACAAGCATGGGGGAGCTGGAGAGGGAGAAGCAGGCTCCCCACTGAGCAGGACCCTGGGATCATGACCCAAGCAGAAGGCAGACACTTAACTGACTGAGCCACCCAGGCACCCCTTCCTTCTGAATTTAGACACTGCTTTTAAAATATTGACCATCCCTATAATTCTGATTCTGACATGCTTTTACAGCCTTTTGTGGAATACATGTTTTTATGTATAAACATAAATAAACACACACACACACACACAAACACACACTACTAGAAATGGTCACTAGTCAACCTCAGAAAACTTAACAGAAGTTTACTTTGGCACAGGCATGTGGTTGTGTGGAAGAGAACCCCATTTTCCAGTTAGCTAGTTGCCAGGCAACCTGACAAATTCTCTAAGAGTAAAATTATCAAACAATCATTCCTTGTCTTTCTTTAGCAGAAAATGAAGATTAAAGAAATTATATATACCATAAACTCTCCTTAATGCCAACACCTGTATAACACCCCAGAAAACAAAAGGAAGATTATTTTTGTGGGCAATAAAAGACACATTACAAAAATATTTTTTTCTTTCAAAACACTTGTACTTTGTCAGTCTTTTGTATATAGGTTATTTGTAATTTTCAAAGAAAATCTGGTAGATGTGTATTTTCTCCCCTACTTTAAAAGTAAGGAAATTAAAAGTAGGCAATTTCCAAACACTTCACAATCAGCAAGTGAAAGCTGCAATCCAAACCCACATTTTTATAAATTCCAAATCAAAATGATTGCCACCCTAAGATTTCAGGAGTATAGAAGACAACATGCCTAATTAGCCTACAGAGGAACAAAAGATTTTTCTTGGAAGAAATAAATGTTAATGAGAAAGGATTTCAGTAAGTAGAAAGATATTAGTTTTTTTTTTTTTTTTTTTCTGACTGAGCTAATAGGTGGCTGGGTAAAGAAATACAATTAGAACTGGGACCTGGAAGAAGCAGAAGGGAATACACAGAAGGGGAGAGAGGACTATAATTAGTTACATCTGATTTCCCTTTTAGTATCTTTCAGTCCAGTAAAATAATTATTTCCAAAGCATATGTATGTGAAAGTTCAGACAGTCAGACATTTATCAGACATTACACCTCCCAAATACCCTACACTTATTAATACATTAGTATTACTAGTACCATCTGCATGAATATGAATGACATGAGTTGATGACTTATCAGTATAGAACCTGGTAAGATGGCCTTGTTAAAAGAAAGTTTCCAAGATGACTTTTGTGAGGTAGTGAAAAGGATTTCAAAATAATCTTTCAAAATCATCTGCTATTATTCAGGATAGAGTAGTAAAAAAATTCTGGCCACCAGAAAATTTAGAAATAGAAAAAAAAATATATATATATATTTTAAACAGCAATTTTCAGACATTGGACATCAAACAGTGCAAGGAAATCCATGACGGAGAGCAAGTCTACTAGTTAAGACCAATGCTTATTTCAGTTTATTGCCTGGAAAGATTTCCAGGCACAGGGAAAAGAGGGAACCAAGGTGTAAGTCCAGTGGTCTTCCTGGGTTAAAGAGCCCAACCTTGGTCAAGGAGATGAAGGCAACTTGAGCCGCAGGGCATAGTAATGAAAAGGGGAAAGTTGCACAGAGAGAGATCTAAAAAGAAGTCACTCTGCAGAAGTTACTCTGTTCCTATCTAAAAACCTTAGGAGTAACTCTCAATAAGACCAAACTACCTTCCAATAACTACATCTCATAGTAAAGATCAAGAACATGAATAGGAATATAAAAATCATCCACTGCTTAGCAAGGTAAAATATTCAATGGGGGGATCACATTTTTAAAAAATTACTAAGAATGTAAAAAAGGAAAATACAATATATAATAAAGAGAATTGAAACTAGAGAATAGGCCAAAAATAATAGAGCTGTTTTAACAGTAGATAACAGGTTTTATTTTGTTTTGTTTTCTAAGTACCTGACCAACCAACCATACCCTTAGCCATTGTCAAAGATTTAGGATTAAATACCTGCATTAGTTTCCCAATTGGTGTTTACACAGATTACCTGAAATGTAATGGCTTAAAGCAATACAGATTTATTATCTGATTTTTTTCTGGATGTTGGAAATCTGAAATGAGTCTTAGTGGGGCTAAAGTCAGGATGTCAACAGCACTGTTTTTCTTCTGGAAGCTTTAGGGGGAAATTCCTTTTTTTTTTTTTTTTTTTTTTAATTTTTTAAATTTTTTAAAACTTTCCAGCTCTTAGAGGCTACTTGTGGTCCATTCCTCCCTCTTCATATCTACCTTTGTAGCAGCATCTCCTCTCCTCTCTGACCTGCTTCCTGCCTATGCAGCTCTTTGTGATGACACTTGACTCTCCTGAAAAGTCCACCAAATTAATTTCCCCATCTTGAGAGCCTTAATTTCATCACATCTGCCAAGTCCCTTTTGCCATTTAAGGTAACATATTCACAAGTTTCTAAGATTAGCATGTGGACATCCTTGAGGGGCATTATTCTGTCAACTGCAGTAACCCTTCTTCCAGGCAAAGTGGTCATTTTGATGTCACTGACAAAGTTCTTCCCACTGGAAAGATTTTATGTTACTCTTCCGTGTTTCAGTGCCACTGCAGAGAGCAGCTGAAATGCTCATTTCCAAATGGTGCCAACACCGCTTATAAAAGAGGGTGGATTGTTTTCCCTCCTGTGATCGCCAGTCTTGGGGAACTCTTCATTAGGCAATATGCATGTATAGAAGCTGAGGTGGTGACCCAAGAAGAGGTTGTGTCATGAGAGTCTGAACCTGCTCACACAACTTATTCCTTTCCAAAGTATTCTAACCTGATTATCTATCTATCCATGCATCCATGCATGCATCCATCCATACATCTATCTGTCATCTATCCATCTATCTATTATTTTAAAGAGGATTCATGTCACACATGATTAGTGCTATGGCTCAGTACATCATGATGACAGCCCAGGTTTTAGGTTCACCTGAGGTCCCATTATCAAGCATGCCATTTTAGAAGGCCGCAGTACCAAACAATGAGTTTATTCCCGAAAGAAAATATTAATCCATAGAGTATATAAATTTGCCTCAAAATTCTAAGGCTTTCTGCTGTGATTCTACAAGGTGGGTTCTCCTATGTCTCTGTATAGCATCCTTATTTATCATGGACATATTGAAACATATTGAGTTGTTATGTCCTAAGGTCTGTGTGAACTGCTGTATGGGCATCATTCAGAGACTCCTTTAGTTCAGAGCCCCTCTCATTTTTAGCAGCCTGACATGTTACTCAGAAAATAGGACAAGGGGAGATGGAGAGGAGAAGGGAGTTGAGGGAAATTGGAAGGGGAGGTGAACCATGAGAGACTATGGACTCTGAAAAACAATCTGAGGGTTTTGAAGGGGCGGAGGGTGGGAGGTTGGGGGAACCAGGTGGTGGGTATTAGAGAGGGCACGGATTGCATGGAGCACTGGGTGTGGTGCAAAAACAATGAATACTGTTACGCTGAAAAGAAATTAAAAAAAAAAAAAAAAAGAAAATGGGTCAGAGCTGCACACCCAGCCATGACTTACGTTGGATTCAAAATTCAAAGAGACCCAAAACATGCACAGAGAGTTACTTGGGTGATTTTAATAGTAAGATAGACTGTATTACAAAGGAAAATTGCTCTATGGAAATAGATTGTTTTCTTTCTCTCTAATTTAAATTTGTCTTTAAAAACAACATATAAGGGGCGCCTGGGTGGCTCAATGGGTTAAGCCTCTGCCTTCGGCTCAGGTCATGATCTCAGGGTCCTGGGATCGAGTCCCGCATCGGGCTCTCTGCTTGGCAGGGAGCCTGCTTTCTCCTCTCTCTCTCTGCCTATCTACCTACTTGTGATCTCTCTTTGTCAAATAAATAAATAAAATCTTTAAAAAATATATAAGAAAATTTTAATTATGTTTCATTGATGTGTAGATAATATACATTCTAAACCAATAAGAGCAAGTAGTGCAACATTTTCAAAAAAAGTTCTGTTTATAGTGCTATTCTTAAGCTCAATCCCATAGCAACATGATTAAAAAGGGCAACACCAGGTGATGGTACAATTATTGGCTGAGTTGAAAAGTCACAGTGGGTGTTAGAACTCACTGTATAACAAGTGTTTGAGGGCTCATTGTTAGGCACTATAACATTCAGATGTCTGAGAAAGCTTAGTACAGTGGGTTATAATAGGGTAATTAAATAGAAAAGCACTTGTGCATCTAACTTTAGTATTCCACAAGTACAGGCAACCCTTAGATCTTTAGATAATCTTCTTGATAATATATTCTTTGGATACAAGGAGAATTGAACAAAGCATGACTGAACATATTATGCACAATAAGTTTGCTTCAGTTCTGAGAAAGGGGAAAATTATGTATAGCTTCTCGTAGCCATAAAACATTGGCAAGCATAGTTATTAGGCATTAGTAGATAGTGGGTCATAGCCAGGCCTGCCACATGCCTAAGGATGCAGTGGAGTAGTAGGCTGAGAAACAAAAAAAGAATTAATAGGTGGTCTGTAATCCATCATTTATATCTTAAGGATGTGGAGGAGAGAGAAAGAAGAAAACATAAAAGATCTAGTCTCATCAAATTTCCTCATAACAATTATGACAAAAATATAGAGTCTTTACTGATCACATGCTTTTAGCAGGATGTACCTTGTCTGTATGTAATTGCTTATGATAAAGAAACCTAAAATCTATGGATTTATGGGAGAGGACCTGCTGCAAAATTTCAATGTTGATTATGTAATTATAAGAGGTGAGAACTGAAAGTTTTTTTAATAACTGAAATAGCTTACTTTGTGTTAAGTGACGGTGTTGACCTGCATCCCTTAGAGATGTCATGTTGAAGGGTACCTACTCTATCTTAATAAGATGAAAACAATGGGACAAGTTATTCTAGCTCCTTTCATGCAGGGTTCCTCACTCCATTTCAGCTGTATTTTATAAGTTAGGGAGGCATGGGCATCTAGCTTTACATATTTATTCATATCATCTTCTTATGTATCTAAAACATGTCCTTTTAGTATGCTGGTTTAGAAGTAAATTAAGTGGAAAAAAATTAATTGTATCTAAGAGGCCATTTATCAATCTTTGTACCTAGTACAGATTCAACCTGGTACAGATCTGGCTTTCTCATTTGATTGAAAAGATAACCTCTCAGAAATGGGAAGGATAAGAGAGAGAAAAGTGAACACCATCCTATTCCCCATGCACACATACATACTCCAAGTTTACACAAGGTCTGATGGAAGTCCTGACCCTGTGAATTCTTGATCTGTGGGGCTCATTTGTACCCATTTTTGAATATTCTAGAGAGGTACTTGTTAAAGTTTAATGTGCATGTGAATCATATCGATATCTTATTAAATATAGAGTCTGTCTTATTTAGTCTGGGGCAGGGCCAGATATTGACTAACAATGCTGATTCATGGCCACACCGTGAATACCAAAGATCTGGGACATTCTTGGGGTGGACTCTTAGAATGGAAGGTCCAATATCACTATATGAGAGTCCTAATGGTAGTGACAGCATAAGTAAATTTTGATAAGGTTTTTTGAGGATATATGGGATGCTGGAGACAAGGACCAGACAGAATTGAGGTGTGAGATAGCAAAAAAGTGGTATTCACTTCCAGTGAATACACTCTTAGAACACACTCTAAGTTCTAGCATCTGTAATTAAACTCATTAAAAATGACATTTAAGTTGTATAATTCAATTGTAATTTATACCTCAAAATACGTTATAATTTTTTTTTAAGGAGAGGGAGAGAGAGAGAGAAAAACAGAGTCCCTGCTGAGTGGGGAGCCTGACATGACATGAGGCTCGATTCCAGGACCCTGAGGTCCTGACTTGAATGGAAATCAAGAGTCAGATGCTTAACAATTGAGCCACCCAGGCACCCCAAAATACGATACAATTTTTTAAAGAAATCTACATCTCATGTGATTAAAGAAAATGAGAAGGTCCTAGTTTAACCATGGGATAGGCTAACTCCTTGCCAACCGTAGGGGCTCCAAGCAAGCAGGCAAGCAAAAATAGAGCCTATAACAGACCCGCTGCTGTCTCCTAGGGGTGGGCCACTGAGAAGCTTGCTGTTGATAGGCAAAGTCCTAAGGGGACTCGCAATGTGTTTACTGGTGCTGAGCAAACTTATGCTATAGACCAAGAGAAATATTTGGGCCCCCACTGTTGTGCTTGTTACTGCCAGATGGGAAATGTGTGAATAACAGCAAAGTAATGGGCTGAACATATCACAGCCCAATGCCCCACACTACAGGGACAATTCAAGTGTATTCAGTAGCTTAGGCCTTGAGTATACTTATGGGTCATCAAGTGACATCTCTACCACATCAAGTATTCTTGAAACCCTGAAAATCCTGGACTTGTTTCTCTTAGTCTGCTGAATAGCTTTTCTGACTTTCCCAACTTCACAAATCTCCTGACTAAATACAAAAGGACACATCTAGTAGTAGATGTGACAAATCTGTGCGTATTCTGGATTATGTGGCCCAGAATAGACCTCTTGAAGTATTGCCTGCAGAAGTAAATGACAGAAGATTTATGCTTCTCCATTTCTTTTTGAGGAACTCTGAAAACCTAGATTTGAAAGCTTTAGTTCTGGAATATAAATTTGTTAGAGGCTGAGTTTCAACAGAAAACTAGTGGCTTACTTTAAGCATACTAAATACAGACCCACAAAAGTTGTTGGAAAGTACTAAGAAAGGTAGCCATTGAAATAAGTTAGATGTGACTTACAATGGAAATTATCCATAATGTCTTGTCATATTCTGATTACTGTCACTATGAGTTTGGCATAGTTCTGGGATAAAGATAAATGGCACTGAAAGCCCAAGAGGCCCTGAAACTGGGTGATGGGGAATAATTAGCAGAGGACATGGGTATTGGCAGTTTGCCACACTGTCAGGCAGAGAGAGAGGTATTTGAGAAGGATCTGGGAAATGCATCATTAGAGAGAAGAGGCAACCAATGTAATTTATATTCTTATAATGAATCGACTATAAGAAGATACAATTCCTTTGTAACCTTCAACAGATACTTCCAAAGAGGAAACTAGATTTTGTATGTTTAGATACTCCAACAGTAAGCCAAGTTACGAAACTGAAGTCAGACCATTTATATATCACTTCATCATCAGAATGCAGCTTCTGTGTTACCTTCCTTGGATACAATTTATAAGCCAGAGGTTTTATCTTCAATATGTCTGAGATAACATTAAGAATACCTCGCTTTCTTAAGTTCACCAAGGCCATTGCAAGTAGCATGTCCAATTCATGAACTTTAGAATTACCCATAAACAACAAGAGAGATATGGACATACTGAACTGGTGAACACTGATAAAAAATTTGTGGACTATAAAAGCCAGGTACTTTTCTTTAGTTCCCAAGAAGAGCATGGAATTTGTGTAAAGAGGACATAAAAATCTACATCTATAATATTTTAATCTTTAAAGAATTGCCAGATATAAGTCCTATCTCAGGAACAAAAACACAGTAAGGCTAAAGGTAGGAGTGTAGTTTAAGAACAACAGTGCATAGTTGGAGACATGATTTTTTTTTCTTTTCTTTTTTGAAAAATTAAGACATGCTATGAGAATAGGCAAATATGGCATATACTACTCTTCAGAATGATAGAAAAAAATTGCTTATAAAGAAACAAGTATGAGAATGGCTTTTTCACACTTTACATATCAAAACCAAAGAAATAAAGGGAAATAGGCTTTACACTACTGACAGTGTAATGATTTTTTTTCTTTGAAAGTGCTACAATGTGAAAGTAGATGTGGCAATCTGCAAAGTGGAACATGAAGAATACCTGATTACAACTTTCTGAGTACAAGGTGATGTAATGGTTGACATTTAAGATGATAATTTTAAGACTATTCAAATATTTGTTTCTTTATTTTACAAAATATTTAGACAGTGTTATGGAAGGGAATGTATACTTGGTGACAATATGCCTATATTCTTAATTATGCCACCAAGAATGCAGTATTAGACTGTTACTCGGTACTTATTTAACAAACAAATGTGGAAGAAATAGGTAGTAAATGATGTGCTAGCTTTAGCGAAATAGTTGGTGGCAGGCAGGAGGTTAGTAATAGTGCAAGACTCCGTACTCAGCACAAGCATGGAGTCTGTTTGAGATTTCTCCCCTTCCCTCCCTACCGTCCTGCTCCTTCCCTGACTTGCGCTCTCTGTCTCTAAAATAAATATCAAATTCACATTTGAATTTGATACCAAGAACCATAAGACACCTGGGAATAAACCTAACCAAAGAGGTAAAGATCTGTACTTGAGGAACTACAGAACACTCATGAAAGAAATTGAAGAAAACACAAAAAAGATGGAAGACCATTCCATGCTCATGAGTCAGAAGAATAAACACTGATAAAATGTCTATACTGCCTAGAGCAATCTACGCTTTCAGTGCCACTCTGATCAAAATTCCACCAGCATTTTTCAAAGAGCGGGAGCAAACAATCCTAAAATTTGTATGGAACCAGAAAACACCCCAAATTGCTAAGGAAATGTTGTAAAAGAAAAAAAAAACTGGGGGGGGGGGCACCATGTTACCTGATTTCAAGCTTTACTACAAAGCTGTGATCACCAAGACAGCATGGTACTGGCACAAAAACAGGCACATAGACCAATGGAACAAAGTAGAGAGCCCAGATATGGACCCTCAACTTTATGGTCAGATAATCTTCAATAAAGCAGGAAAAATTATACAGTGGAAAAAAACTAATGATGCATTGTATGGTGACTAACATAACACAGCAATTTTAAAAAATGCTGTAATAGCAAAAAGAAAAGAAAAGAAAAGACAATTCTCTTCACACAATAGAATACTGCTGAGTGAAGTAAGTCAAGCAGAGAGAGTCAATTATCATATGGTTTCACTTCTTTGAGGAGCATAAAGTATAACATGGAGGACATGGGGAGATGGAGAGGAGAAGGGAGTTGGGGAAAATCAGAGAGGGAGATGAGCCATGAGAGACTGGGCACTCAGAGAAACAAACTGAGGGTTTTGGAAGGTAGGGGAATGGGAGGTTGGGTGAGCCTGGTTGGGGATATTGTGGAGGGCACATATTGCATGGAGCACTGGGTGTGGTGCATAAACAATGAATTTTGGGACACTGAAAATAAATTTTAAAAAATAAATAAAAATTTACAAAAAAAGAAAGAAAGAGGGCAAACAAGCGACTAAGCCACCTGGAATCACTGCACCCCAATTTCAAGCTAGATTACAAAGCTGTTGTCATCAAAACAGTATGGTACTGGCATAAAAACAAACACACAGGACAATGGAACACAACAGAAAGCTTGGAAACTGATAATCCTAGTACTTTTGGCAAAGTTTATTCATTCACATATTAAAGGTATATTTAAACTTGGCTCTGATAGAATAATTAGCTCTGAATGGGAATTTATAATATTGATACCCTGTTCTAACATTTGTTAACAATAAATGCATTTTTTACACACACAAAATGTGAATTTGAGAAAGGCAATGATCAACAGTATAAGATAGCCATTGCCTTATTTACTAAATTGGTCATAAACGTCCTTTATAAAAACTTTTGAGAAGTCAAGGTATATGAAAATCTAAATCATGGATTTTTTTTCATTTCAGTAAAATATTATTTTTGTGTAATGTGGTATTATTTCAAAAGTAGACTAAAATATTACATGTTCCATTCTTTATATGTTCCACACTCCTTACATTTCCTATTAAGAAGGGCCCTCAAATTTCTTCTTTAACCAGAAGTATAATACATGTATGAGTTGTATTGTTTTTATAACATATGCTTAATTTACTTCTTTTCAAAATTTAAGAACCTATGACAGTTATTTGTAAGCATGTATATGAGGCAGAAAAACACGTTTTAAAGAAAAAAAAAAACATTTAAATCCCCATCCCCACCTTCCTTCTCATTTACTTACTAGATCAACAGTCTGGCAACTATACTTCTTCATATTTCTCTCTGCTCATGCACACATATATTAGCTAACATAAGTGCATACAGAATTTATTTTTACATAAAAGATATCGTACTATTTACATTAATCTGTGAGTCATTATGTTCATTTAATACTATATATTTACATTTCTAATAACATAAATATAACAGACATATTTTCAGTGAACACACAAGTGTACTTTTACAGACAGTGAGATTTTAAAAATACGGTGATGGCTTTAGAGCAATTATTTTAGATGTGTATATATCTCCTATTTCAAGCAGCTCACTCCACCTCCACCCTATCACATCAGATAAAGCACATCATTTTAACCAGTGTATATCTTCCAGTATTTTTATACTTGTTCTTATAACCATATACATATTATGTCATCCTTGGAAATTAATATACAATTTTAATAAAATCAATAGTTCAAAAAAGATATCTTTGGGTCAAGAGCCTAGTAAAACAAAACCAAATGGAAGTTTTATTTATATATACTTTTTCTTGGTGTTTGATAATTCCTCAGTGGCAAGATGTACATCTATTACTTGTAAAATTGAATATGAGCAAAATAATATGTGTTCTATTTTAACAATACAGATTTGATATAAAACTTATCATAAGAAGTGATGACAATAATGCTATATTAGAAAAAGGTTTAGACTTTTTTTTGTTTTGTAAAATTTAATATGTGCTCATCCAATAATTTACTGATGCCTAAACTGCCCTAAGAATTGTTTGATGGATCATCCAAAGTTTGTATTATTTTCTCTTTTTTACCCTGTCAACATTGTCTTCCTGGAATTTATTATTTTGACATGTGGCAAATAAAGTAATTCTGTTTTAGGAGAAGGAGTTGGAATCTCTACCTGACATGCTCTCATACCTCAGTGTGACTGCTGTTTGTCTATATGCTTCAATGCCAGCTTTGTATCTTTTTTATTGAGTAAACTGGAAGTGGGAATATTCTGCACTCTGAATCTTTAAATCAATTTCCAACTTCCATTCAGTTGATACTGAATCAGTTTCCTACAGCTTATACTACAGTACTCTACATAATATGGTCCCTAACTCACTCTAGCTGTCACTGTGATAGGAGAGTGTGTGAGTGTGTGAGTGTGTTTAGGTTTGTCGACTGTTCATTCTGCAGGAATTTACAATCCATAAGAAGAGGGGGTCTATCTGCTTTTATTCCTTGCTGTGTCTCCACTACTTAGAACACTGCCTGATGCTGAATAGATGGGTCATATATTTCTACTGAATGGATAAACTGTGTTGTTTCAAGAATCCAAAATGTTTGAAAAGACTGTAAGAACCATGGCAAGGTTGGGCTACTTGGCATAATATGCTGAAGGCAAACTGTTAGCAAGAACAATTTTGTTTGTGACGAGATCTAGCTCAAAATTACTTAATATTTCTTTAGTCTAATCTTAAATATATTGCAATAATCCTAACTTTAGGATAGTAAATGATAGCACACCTTTAACAGAAAACTGTTTTTTATTATCTACTTTGGCTTTTACTTGAGCAAAGTTTATGGAATTTGTGGGCACAAAGTATATTCATCTTACTGTCTTCTTTCCTCAAAGTCTTTGAGCATGAGAGAATGGTGCCTACTACTCAAATGCCTGGAAGGAAAGGAATGGGGAAAAAATAGCCAATATGTCATTCCAAGTGACTCAACATTCTTTTCAACTCAAATCCAAGCTTTTCTTCTATGCTTATAAATTACCTAAGCTATAATACATAAGGATTTCCCTTAGCCAGTTCTATTCAGACTTCAGGATTAACTGAAGATTAAAAAACCCAGTACTGCTGTTGTGGCTCTGTCTGCATTTATATGTAAGTTTAAAATAAATTATTCTATGCTAGAGAAACCATAAATTTACTATGAAATACAGGTATTCTTTTTTTTTTTAAGATAATGATTCTATTGATTCTATCTTAATAGGAGCTCTTTAGGTAAGTTTACAATTGCTTTATTCACTTTCACTTCCACAAGTCTCATCAGAGCCAAGTGTAAGGAAACAAAACCACTTTCAACAAACTGGTTAGATTAAAATATTTTCATTATTGCCCATAAAATAGTGTAAAAGTAAAATAAACAAATGAAAGGCATTATCTTGCTTATGAAAAATTTTGACTTTGGGATGTGATTTCCTGTTAGCTAAACAGTGGTAAATGGCTCGCCCTGCTCCTGAGCCCATCAAAATGCCCACAAATGAACCTGAGTATGTTAACAAGGGGCACAATTACAATGACACTGCTCACTGGGAAAACTAATCAGACTGTGAAACCTTACAGAACGATTTCTTCCTAACAGATGACATGTTTTTAAGAAATAATTTTTAACATATGATCTTTGAAAAAGATTAAGACATTAAAGAAAATACCAAGTGGTAGAAAGAATTTAGTCACTCTGATTACTTCTTTCTCAGAGAAAATATCTCTGGAAGTCTAATTTACACTTACCTGCTTACAGTAGAGAAGATGTACAGGAAGGCTTGTATTACTCAATTAGTTTATTTAATCTAATAAATTGGTTTATAGACAATCACTTTATAAAGGTAACTATAGATGGAAACATAAATGGGAGAATTTACAGCATAAAGAAATTTTAGTTATCTATAGTCCCGCCATTTAAACAAAGCATTGTGGTAGGACATGTTCAGGTGCAGACATTTTCTGTATATCTAATGATTCAATAAAAAATAAAATGCTGAATTAGGTAGGGTTGATGCAGTCAAAATTTTCTTATATGGCAATGGTGTGAAACCCTGAATATGGAAATGTTTACCTGCATACCCAACATTACAAGTATTTACACTATAAATAATATTCATCAAACCAGAATCAAAAGTATTGAGAAGAAAAATGGTAGCATGGAGAGGTAACTGAATGAAAGGAGATTTAGAATTAAAATTCTAATTAAGAAAATAAGAAATATTCAAGAATGCAACACATCCATGAATCAAGAAAGAACTTCCAAAGAAAAAGTAAACACTATTAAAGAAACTTATCTATGACTGTCAGAATAAAATCCAATAGGAATTTTTGTAGAAAAAGTTAAATCTACAGTATGTGTATTAAAAAAAAATATCAAACTCTCTCTTTTCACAGATGACATGATACTTTATATGGAAAACCCAAAAGACTCCACCCCCAAACTACTAGAACTCATGCAGCAATTCAGTAATGTGGCAGGATACAAAGTCAATGTACAGAAATCAGTGGCTTTCTTATACACTAACAATGAAAATACAGAAAGGGAAATTAGAGAATCAATTACATTTACTATAGCACCAAGAACCATAAGATACCTGGGAATAAACCTAACCAAAGAGGTAAAGGATCTGTACTCAACGAACTACAGAACACTCATGAAAGAAATTGAAGAAGACACAAAAAGATGGAAGACCATTCCATGCTCTTGGATCGGAAGAATAAACATTGTTAAAATATCTATACTGCCTAGAGCAATCTATACTTTTAATGCCATTCCGATCAAAATTCCACTGGTATTTTTCAAAGAGCTGGAACAAATAATCCTAAAATTTGTATGGAATCAGAAGAGACTCCGAATCACTAAGGAAATGTTGAAAAACAAAAATAAAACTGGGGGCATCATGTTACCTGATTTCAAGCTTTACTACAAAGCTGTGATCACCGAGACAGCATGGTACTGGCATAAAAACAGACACATAGACCAGTGGAACAGAGTAGAGAGCCCAGATATGGACCCTCAACTCTATGGTCAAATAATCTTCAACAAAGCAGGAAAAAATATACAGTGGAAAAAAAGACAATCTCTTCAATAAATGGTTCTGGGAAAATTGGACAGCTATATGGAGAAGAATGAAACTCGACCATTCTCTTACACCATACACAAAGATAAACTCGAAATGGATAAAAGACCTCAATGTGAGACAGGAATCCATCAGAATCCTAGAGGAGAACATAGGCAGTAACCTCTTCGATATCAGCCATAGCAACTTCTCTCAAGATATGTCTCCAAAGGCAAAGGAAACAAAAGCAAAAATGAACTTCTGAGTCTTCATCAAGATCAAAAGCTTCTTTCTGCACAGCAAAGGAAACAGTCAGCAAAACAAAGAGGCAACCCACGGAATGGGAGAAGATATTTGCAAATGACAATACAGACAAAAGGTTGATATCCAGGATCTATAAAGAACTTCTCAAACTCAACACACACAAAACAGACAATCATATCAAAAATGGGCAGAAGATATGAACAGACACTTCTCCAGTGAAGACATACAAATGGCTATCAGACACATAAAAAAATGTTCATCATCACTAGCCATCAGGGAGATTCAAAGTAAAACCACATTGAGATACCACCTTACGCCAGTTAGAATGGCCAAAATTAGCAAGACAGGAAACAACGTTTGGAGAGGATGTGGAGAAAGGGGAACCCTCTTATGCTGTTGGTGAGAATGCAAGTTGGTGTAGCCACTTTGGAGAACAGTGTGGAGATTCCTTAAGAAATTAAAAATAGAGCTTCCCTATGACCCTGCAATTGCACTACTTGTATTTACCCCAAAGATACAGATGTAGTGAAAAGAAGGGCCATCTGTACCCCAATGTTTATAGCTGCAATGGCCACGGCCGCCAAACTGTTGAAAGAACCAAGATGCCCTTCAATAGACGAATGGATAAGGAAGATGTGGTCCATATACACTATGGGGTATTATGCCTCCATCAGAAAGGATGAATACCCAATGTTTGTAGCAACATGGACGGGACTGGAAGAGATTATGCTGAGTGAAATAAGTCAAACAGAGAGAGTCAATTATCATATGGTTTCACTTATTTGCGGAGCATAATAAATAACATGGAGGACAGGGGGGAGATGGAGAAGAGAAGGGAGTTGAGGGAAATTGGAGGGGGAGATGAACCATGAGAGACTATGGACTCTGAAAAACAACCTGAGGGTTTTGAAGAGGCAGGGGGTGGGAGGTTGGGGGAGCCAGGTGCTGTGTATTATGGAGGGCAGGAATTGCATGGAGCATTGGGTGTGTTGCAAAAACAATGAATTCTCTCATGCTAAAAAGAAATTTAAAAAAATCAAAAGTCAAAGAAATGACTAAAATAAATTGGAGAAAAATTCAAATGGTCCAAGATTCTACTGATATGATGAAGAAAACATGGAATTCCTCCAGTTCTTTCTCAAGTACATCTTCCCCCTCCAACTTTTTCTTCTCTGCTTTTCCATATTTATTTTCTAAGTGGTGTGCTTACTTTAGGCTTCTGTCCCTATAACCTATTATAATCTATTATACAAATAACATGGACTCATATCTTATTTTTATGTTATTTTTATGTTGCCTGGGTTGATTCATTTCAACATATCTTCATTGCACACAGAACAGAATCTGTGGTTTTCCAACCTTAGTTTTTGTCATCAGTGTTCAGTTCATTTACACTGAGTTACTTTCAGTTCTTCAAACATACAAAGTCCTCTTTTACCTTGGGGTTTTAACCCCAAGGTAGAAGATAAAATACACATATGTTTGTGTCTCCTCATACGACTGGCTCTTCATCTTTCATGATTGTGTTTGAATTTTACTTCCTCAGAGATGTCTTAATAAAAGATGTTTCCTTGCTATTGTCTTTCATTGTGCTCATCCATTCTTGATGGCTCTGTAAAATGGTATAGTCACATTATAAAATTCCTTGGCAGTATCTTGTAAAATTAAAATATACTTATCTGACGACTTAGTAATTTTTCTCCTGTTCTCCTCTAATATTTAGCATGTGCAATTTCCTCAGTTTGAAACTGCATGGTCATAAGATAGGCATATATTTAACTTAATAAAAATGTCAGGGTCTGTGTCCCCATATTGTTGAATAATCCCATAGTACACATAGCAACATAGTAAGACTTCCAGTTTCTCCATATTCTTAACTATAGTTAGCAATCAGACTTTTTAATTTTCCTCATTCAAAAGGGTGTGAAGTGATAGTTTTCAGGTACATTTCCATGTTTACTAATAATAGTGAAACCTTTTCATATGCATATTGGCCATTTATTTTCCTTAAAGATTATTGTCTTTGTCATTGGAATGTTCTTATTATTGTTATAGAAATTCTTATCTGGATTAAACTCCTTGCTAATACATATCATTCTAAGTTTTTTAAAAGATTTATTTATTTATGGTAGATAGAGAGCACATAAGTGGGCAGGGCAAAGGGAGACGGAGACAAGAGACTCTCAAGCAGACTCAGCACTCAGTGCAGAGCTCAATGCAGAGCTCAATCTCATGATCCTGAGATCATGACCTGAGCTGAAATCAACAGCTGGACACAACCAACTGAGCCATCCAGGTACCTCTATTCTAAATTTGATCTCAGCATTTTAATGGAGTTTTCATACTCTTAAATGTGTCCTTCATGAACTACATGGCTTTAATTTTAATGCAGAAAATTTTATTAATTTTTAAAATCACCATTCATGTTTTTCAGTTGTTACAGAAGTCACTAACACAATATTTTTAAAAAATTATCTTAAGTTTACTTCTAGAAGTTTTGTAGGTTTAATTTTTAGGTCTAGGACTATGATCCATCACAAAATAGCTTTGTTGTACAGTATGAAGTATGGTTCTAAATTCACTATTTCCTTGTACTTAATCAGTTTTTCCATCACCATTTTTTGAAAATATTTTCACCTTCCCCTTGATTTACTTCAGTGGCATGTTAAAAAATTAAATAAAAATAAAACAACTTGGTAAGTGTATATATATTTAGACTTATTCTGGTGATTAAAAAAAAATGAGTAAGCCTATACTGTACTGTGTTGATAAGTGTAGCTTTGTTGTAAAACTTGAAAAATAATTAGTTTACATTTTTTACTTTGTTCTCATTTATCAAGATGGTTCCAGCACTCCTAAGACATTTTATTTCCATAAAATCTTAGAATCAACTTGTCAGTATGTATTTTAAAAACTAGCAAGGATATTGATTCAAATACATCAAGGGGAGATATGTGTATGTATCCTAATTGATTCACAATCTAATCAACATCCTTGAATGCTTTTCTAATGCATTATATATATATATGACAGACATATATGCATATATTTCATGTTAACATTTATATATTTAATAATCACATATAACATGCATATGTGTATTATATACGCATATATATTATATACCCACATATATGAAAGAGAGAGAATAAGGAATGGACACTGTGTGAAGACATATACACCACATTTTAGAAAATTATTTATAATTATTTAACTGAAGAAAAATGTGGTATTGGCACATGAACTGGTGAAATGGATGAATAGAATAAAATAGAGATCCCAGGAAGTACCAACATCAATATGGAAACTTGCATGGTATATAGAACAGATGAGATTGATACTCTTTGGGAAGTTATCAACTACTTAAGAGTTGATTGTGGAATGATAGGTAATCCATATGAAACAAGATAAAATTGGATTCTTACTTAACACAGTTGATAAAACATCTATGCAAAGACAATGTATAAATTAATTTCATATGGATTAAACAATAATTTAAAGTATAAGAATATATAGGAGAATATCTTTATAGTTTCTATGTTATAATTTCTATATACTGTAAAAAAATAAGTTAATTGTCTATTGCAATGATTACGTGGCTTTTATTAGTTTGGTCTTTTTCTATATGATTTGAGTTGGAATTTTTTTTAAAGATCTGGATTATAGGGGCGCCTGGATGGCTCAGTGGGTTAAAGCCTCTGCCTTCTGCTCAGGTCATGATTCCAGGGCCCTGGGATCAAACCCTGCATCAGGATCTCTTCTCAGCAGGGAGCCTATTTCCTCCTATCTCTCTGTCTGCCTCTCTGCTTACTTGTGATCTCTGTCTGTCAAATAAATAAATAAATAAATCTTAAAAAAAAAAGATCTGGGTTATATCCTTTGTCAGAGAGAAAAAAGACGAGAGAGAGAGAAAAGAGGAAGAGGAAGAGCAGTTAATAATGTACCAAATTCAGGATAAACTTAAATCAAAAGAGAGATGACAAGAATATGAGGGATTCATAAAGGTTTTATTTGCATTCTGATATTTTATTTTTTAAATCTTTTTTTTTCTCATGACTGTTTGAATTATTCACTTCTTATTTAGAATTAATTACTTAAATAAAACTCAATGTCAATGTTGCACTTTTCATGCTATAGTTTTAAAATTAGGCATTTGTCCAGAAGTATAGCATGATGTACTTTTCTTGCTTTGAGAATGTTCACATCACTCTTTTTGTTGTTGTTTATAAAATTGACAGTACAATTTTTCACAGATGAATGTAATAATATTACAAGTGTAATAATAAGGCATGGACAATAAATCCCTACTAGATATTAAACACCAAGTTATGAAAACTTTCTCTATTTCTCCATTATAAGCTTTTAAAACCAAAATAAAGAATTGGGTCCTTCTTATATTATATCGATTTCAGAGTTATAATGTTTATAAATTGTTTTGTTTTTATTTAGAAGTGCCAAAGAGAAAATGTACAACCTATACAGAAACTTTATGATTTAAAGATATTGTTTTATACAGTAAATTTAAATTTCTTAGTGCAGAGATATTTTTTAAAGTACTGAATTTTACAACAGTCACTATCTGATGCTTTGTAAAATGGTATTAAAGCAGTAAAATTTTTATTTATAATTAGGATGGTATTTCTAAGAAAAATACAAGATAACCAAAATCCCAAAAGTCTCAGATAGCATAATGCAATAATTAATAAGGGCATTTCTATATAAATATTATCATTTAGTTAAAAGCAATATTACATAAGCCAATTCATAGGGAAATGCTACAGTGTTCACATACTGCAGGCATAACTTCCATCACCAGAGCAGTGACTGGGTACTGATAGAGAAGAGCACATAATATTTCTAAGGATTATGAATAAAAATATATCTGTTAATATATCAGGCTTGAAAACCAATAACTGAAGGCCTTATAGGATATAATACTGCTGTGTGATTGAGAACAGCCTTCTAAGCCTTGTTATTATGGATTAAGTTGTTAGGGGAAAAAAAAAAAACCTCTATAATAAGGTAAAAAACAATGAACTATAGTATATTGATACTGTATATATTTGGACTTATTCAATTCCAGTAATCATACAGGAGAATATATCCCTTATTATTTAAAAATTACACTCACATAATTAATTGTTAGGATGATTGGACTAAAGAAATATCATATCGATATGTTAATATATAAAACTGTAATATTATGATAGATGATTACATTTTTAGAAGCTAATTTTTTTAAAAAGGTATGGTTTGGGCATTCACATTTTGATTTTATTTACTATATAACTGAAATGATGTTACTTTTACTTAGCATTGAAGAAAAAACATGATAATAGTAACAATGGTACCTCTTTTATAAAAGGATAATCTACACGTCCAAGAATTTTAGTTAAAGAGACACAAGTAAAATTCTGGATTTTATTCTTAGTAAAAAAATAAAGAAAAGAAAAGAAAATATATACACAAATAGAACTTTCTTCCTTTAATTTTTAGTTTTTTTGTGAAAACTATGATGCTACCATAGGCTTGCCACTCAATATATTGTTTTATAGTAACCAAAATGCATGCATTTGACATATAACCAAACAATCTGTGTAGTTTGTTTTTGTTTATGTTTTTCTGGAATTGATCCAAACTTTGGAGGGAGATATGTGTATATACACGTACATATATCTCTATATCTATCAATATCAGTATATATCACTAATCAGTTTTAAGAATAGTTTAAGTAAGCTTCAAACTTCCAGAATAAATATTTGCTGCTGCATGGAAAAAGTCTATTTAAGAATAAAAATAATAGTAATCAATAAAAGAAAAAGAGACAGATGGCTGGTGACATTTGAACGTACGAATCCCACTATGCATGAAACTAGCTTTTCTGATTGCACTTGCCACTTACAAAAACCAACATCTCCTTTTTCTCTTCAGATATCTTGGATTGTGGCCTGATACTTATGACTAAAATATTAGTGGCCAACATGAAGATGAAGTTTTCTATATTTAACAGATGAAGCAATTATAAGACTCAGAATGGTTACATAACTTAACCAAATCAGATACATTGTAGTGAAGGTCAAACTATTGTATTCAGATGGTAGATTTCTTAACATTTCTCATCTTTTATAATGTTTTAAGCTTTCACGGTACTGTACACAAAGAAAATTTTATTTTTGAAATCTTTGGTAAAATATAGGAATCTTTATCTGATATATTTAACACTCATCTTCTTGTTAAAATGCCTCAGTTCTTATTATGCCACAGAATGCTAGAGCTATAAAAAAAATAAATATAAACATTGTTTTTTCTCTCTGGCTAGAGCAGGAAACTCTGTATTTTCCTTCCAGGTTTTATAATTTTCTGATGAACAACACATATTCAAGATAATCCCTTATGATACCTTTACAAATCAGGGAAGTTATGGATTTGAAAAGATGTCTCTATTCCTAGGAAATTTCCTTCCTAGGGAAAAAAAAAATCACAAGGAGTTTCTAATATAGTAGACAGATTAATGGATATTACTTCTAATCAAATGCTATAGTTTTGTCTACTGAGTGTTTATCTTAATGACATTACTCATGAGAACCACAAAATACAAATCTTTAATATTATGAGTATGTACTACTCTGAAAAATATTAAAAGTTATGACTTTTTATAATCCTAAATACATATGCTAAATCACACAGACATAGACTTACATATGTCTGAAAAAGATCCACATTTATAGAAATGACATTTTTTTTCCATAGGCCATTCATTTTATGAAAGTGAAATTCTCATAACATTTTATATCTTTTGTGCTTTTACAAAATATATGAATGGTTCATCAAAAAGGAAATGAACGTAGGCTTAGTTAACTTCTGGGAGACTTCCTGTATCTTAACTTAATATCAAGAAATATGTTAGAAGTATGAATGTTCAAGAGAAGGATGTACAGGGATATTTGTATACATGGTTTTTGGACATTTCCAAGTAAGCAACTGTCTCTTTCAACCATATTTATTTTCTAGTTCTAGCAAAAAAGTCATAAGTTTGTTATGGGCATATAGGATGAAAGATAATTTACATTAAAACATTAAAAACTGATTTATAATTTATTAAGAAATATGTTTCCACACACTTATAGTATAACATTTTGAGTTATTTTCTCTGAAGAAAGACCATTAATATGGAAAAATATTTGTTAAAATTTATGTAGTTAATTATATAATATTAAATACTTTATTAGAATAATAATCAAATATTCATAATATATATTTGTTGATATTTTCTTATAGAGTTTGTCTTACAAACACATAACATAGAATATATTTTGAATGTATTCTTATATGTGTTATCTTAAAATATTAATCATTCTTGATGATATTTATATAATTACAGCCTATTTGAATATGTCTTAAAATGCTGGTATGAAAATAAAAAGCTGGTCAGCTGAAACATATATATGAAAATATATAATCTATAAATATATATATATAAATAATATATATAAGATAAATATATACATAAATATATAAACATAATAAAATATAGTATATCTTTAAATTTAATATAGATACATATAATTTCATGTGACATTATAATTCAGTTAGTATTTATGCAGTACTCTCTATGTGTCTAACACTCTTCTGGCACTGGGGATATATCAGTGACCAAAACCAAAAATTCTTTTCCATACAGTGCTTACTTTTTATAGGAAAAACAAAATAAAAGCTAAATAAGTGATATATTTGATATGACTAGTACATTAAAGAAGAAAGGCAATAAAGTGATAAACGCTAATGGGTATGTGTGTGTGTGTGTGTGTGTGCTGGCCCCACAGGGAAGATGACATGTAACTAATAGCCCGAAGGATGAAGAAATTTAGGTGAGGAGTACACCTGTCATAAAGCAAAGTGAATAAAAGGCTCTGAAGTGAGACCATGTGTGAATCAGATTAGAAAGATGAGGAAGGGGCAGAAGTTATGATCTTGCAGATCTGCTATTGTAAGAACTTCCACTTTTATTCTGAATGAGATGAGAAGGTATTACAAATTTTGGAGAAGATTGGCATGATATATTTTTCATTTAAAAGGATCACTGTAGGGGTGCCTGGGTAGCTTAGTTGGTTAAGTGTCCAGCTCTTGATTTCGGCTCCGGTCATGATCTCAAGGTTGTGAGACTGAGCCCAGAGTCAGGCGCCTGTGCTGGGTGTGGAGCCTGCTTAAGATTCTCTCTCTCCCTCTGCCCTTCCCCACCTCCTCCCTCTCTAAAAAAACAGAAAAGAAAATAGAATTGCCAGATGATCTGCAATCCCAGTATATATTAGGATATATATATATATATCTCTCTCCAAAAAAATTGATATCAAAATTTCAAAGAGATATCTGCATTCCCATGTTCATTGCAACACCATTCATAATAGCCAAAAACTAAAATATCCATCAACAGATGAATACAATATACATACAACACAATATTACTCAGCCTTAAAAAGGGGGGAAATCCTGCTATTTGCAACAACAATGAACCTGGAGTACATTATGCTAAGTGAAATAAGCTAGTCACAGAACAACAACCACTGCATGATACTTGAAAGCAAGCATGAGGTCTCTCATGGATTGACAGATCATTTCTTTCTGGTTCTAAACATAGGTCCTTTGACTGTGAGCAGACTGTAGCATTATAAATCAGCATTTGTTCGGGTCTGAGAAGCTATGAACATAAGCAATAGGAAAGGGAGAAGGTGGCATAATCTGTACCACAGATCACTTATTTAGGTGACTCCTGTCCATTGAAAAGGGACCAGATGCCTTTGTCCAATCTAATGGAAAATTATGCAATTGAAGAGCCATGAGAAACAAAACAAAACAAAATAAAAACACACATTTGAAATTCCTTCTGATGTTTGATGCTTTCTGTTCACTAACCCTTTTCTGTTTTTACACTGGTTCAATGTTCAGGATCTAGGGACTGGCTGTATCTCGGTCTGTTATACTTTGATCAGTATAAGAGATTTCTCTGCCTTATTCCCAAACTTTACATTTTTCTCTCACTACTGTGTTTTACTTTTCTTTTCTTTTTTTTTTTTGAAGGTGTCAGCCCTTGTTTCCCTTCTCTGTTTCCTAAACAGACATGTATTCTTTAATTTATGTTCAGAGAGCTGCCTTCCCTCTGTCTGAGAGGAGCTACTCAGTTATAAGTCACATGCACTCTTCTAGTTTTATATCTAAAAGCTTTATGTGGAAATTGTCAAACATCTCCTCTTAAATCACTATTTCACAGGGCTTACCCCCCCCCCCAAAAAAAGTCTATATATTGGCTTGCCTTCTATCTAGGAAGCTGTTCCTTCTTTGATTCTCTTGCCATTATTTTCAGATGCTTTCCAAACTTCTAAATTTTGCACATTTTCTTATTTCTCTCATGAAAATTTTATATACCCTGAAAGCTTTCCCTGGCATCCATCTCCAAATCTAAATTAGCACCTCTCATGTATGGTTAATACAATACCTACCTTGACTTCTTAGCAATTACCACAATATATTTTAATTACCTGTTTGTGTATTTATATTTTTAATTTTGCAGCAAAATTGCTGAGAGCAGATTAGTTCTCTATCTCAATAGTATATTGCAACACCTACCTCAGTGCTTGAGGAGAGCAGGTGATGAAATATTTCTGAATTAATTAATGGATGTCAATTCTATGCAGATGACATCTAATGGTGCATTTACCATTAGGATTGCTCTCCTGAGTTCCATTCTCATGCTTTAAAACTAGCTTCCATGTTATGAAACTATGTTTAAGACAATCCCACTTTTTTTTCTAATCCAAACCAACTTTGTTTTTGTTCTTCATATTTGCTAAGTCTCCCAGATTCATAATCTGGAACTGAGTATTAGATTTTCTCTCTCTCCCTCTGCCCACATGTCTCAGGGCAAATTATTCATTTTCTAGAATTCATTCCCCCTTTCTCTATGCCTGTGATTATACAATGAGTATAATCTTTATGCCTTTATTTTATGGTCTATTGGAATAGTCTGCATTTGGGCCATTTCACTGTCAAAATCTCTTTCACATGTGCAAATCTTTCATAGGTGTCACTGTCACTTCTAGCCACTTTCAAGGTGCACATAATCTTCAAAAAATCTCCCTCATCCTCTTTACAGACTCTTCTCAAGCCATTCTGGGTTATATATAATGTGCTTCAATGTGGTCTCTGGGTTTTTCCTCCTCCAAATCCAAAAGCAAAAAGAGTTTTATATAACAGAATGGGGACCCATTCTGGTAACAGCAATGTACTGTTTGGACTTTTGTTCTCCAACTACGTATCTTTGTAGTCTTTGACAAATCACTTGTTTATGGCTTACTTCCTTTCTACAAAAATAAGATGATATTTCTATTCTTGTGTGTGCATGTGTATGTGTCTGTGTGTTCATGCACAAGAACATATGCTGAAAACATGATTGTGTACGTGAGGCACTTAGAAAAGGGCTTATTGCATACTGACTGCTCACTCAGTAGTAGTTGCTATCAGGATGTCCATCCATGATGTGACCAAGCTAAACCACCCCCAGCCTATATATTATATTATACCATATACTATATATATATATTATTATATTATAATATATACTATATTATACACTCTTGCAAACAGACACAGACCATGATTAAGTCTGAAATGATTTGTACAAGTTTCTAAAAATAAACACAAATGTCTTCTTAATTCTCTCTACTTCCACTTTAAAGTAAAGCCCTTCCAAAAAGTTGTCCAACCTCTCTACCTATTTCCTATTCACCTCTTTCCACTCTCTCTGAATCTACTCCCATCTGGCCTTTGCTCCCAGCACTCCCCAAACTATTCTTCCTAGGTTCCCAATGATAAGAAATAGTTTACGTATGGTCCAGTATGACTCTGGACCCAAGTATTCTTAGTTTCATAGAGAAAGCAATAGAGATTCCCAAAAAAATTAAAAGTAACTGGGTATAGTAGGTCTCCAGATCTTGAAGTAGTTGGGTGAAATCAGTCAATCAGATTCCAAATTATTTGTACACACTCTGTGTTTTCATGAAACTTCCATATTTTTTTATCAAGACTGTTAAAACCTTTTAGTTACTTAATAGCTATTCAAAATTTTATGCCCTCTTACTTTCATATCAAACTTTAACA
This sequence comes from Lontra canadensis, assembly GCF_010015895.1. Classification (NCBI taxonomy): domain Eukaryota; kingdom Metazoa; phylum Chordata; class Mammalia; order Carnivora; family Mustelidae; genus Lontra; species Lontra canadensis. Next base: position 10,782,967 of record NW_022631009.1, on the reverse strand, counting down.
ATGATAAAATATGAATGATTTTCATTGATCATATGGTGGCATAAAGTTTTCTTTTTATACATTGTGCTCTATCAGCATTAAAGTAGGTTGTGTTTACTCAGATTGAAGGAAAATGGAGAAGTTATGTATGGAACTTGATGATTGTTGATAGCCGGGAAGAATGATCCATGTTCCACATCTCAATGTCTCCAAACTGGCAGAATTACTTGCAGTACTGGTACAAATACGTACATTTATTCTTCTGTATCAGTAATAGTCCAAAGCTTTCTGTTTGTGAGAAAAAGTACTTTCCGACAAAATCAAGGTTCCTTTTTTTTTTTTTTTTTAATACAAGGACATATTTCATTAAGTTCATTTAATGCCAAATAACTAATTTTCTCTATATCTTTTTCTCTGAAACTTGCTGTTTTGTGCCTGGGTCTTATTTTATAAAGGTGACTGAGAGATGACTTGGAGAGGTTATTTCAGTGTTAATGACAGTTCCCTTAGAAACCAGAGGCACACTCACTTTGTAGGGTCTCAGGAGGAACACCAGGTTTTGGTCAGAAAGCAGAAACAGAGTGCAGCAATAGGTTAAAGCCAGAGCCTTTATTAGGGTTTACATAGGAAACGTAAGACAGGGCAGGGTATACAATTTAGGATTGGCTTATTTGAATAATTTCAGCAGGCTCTATGCTTTAGAGCCCTAGTTTATTAGTACATGGCCCTGGAGTGATTAAACAGAGGAATACTGTTTTCTGGAATACACAGGACAGAAAGAAGTATGGCTCTGTTTTGGTTAGTCTGCATATCAAAGACAGGATTTGTGAGTTTCTTGCTATCTCTAAGAATTGGCTAATCGGGGCAGTCTCTCCCTAAAGTGAAAGGTGTTTTGTTTTTGTTTTTACTTTTTTTATGTCAAAACATGATAATACACAGAATTTAAAAAAAAAAAAAAAGATGAATACACATGTCCACAACCAACCACAGCCGTAACAACACAGTTCTGTTTTTACATACCTCAAGAGACATGTTTGGCAGTGCATACAGCAGGGCGCCCTGTGCTCCTGGAGTAAGAGATTGCCTTATTGGATTCTGGAAAAAAGAGATAAATGAAGAGTTAATAAAGGTACTTCGAAACAAACAGATTCCATTTAGGTAAGAGTTCTTAGAATGGAACATTGTCCTGAGTTGATTCAGCCCTGGGGTGTTGAATGCACATAGATACAGTGCCCTTACTATAGCCATTCCATGTAACTCTCAGTACAACAAAGTAACCATAAGGCATCTCTGCTGTTATTCGGTAGGCTAACTGCAAAGTTCAGTAATTTGTTGAATTAAATTTCTAGGTGGAAAAAACTATGAATCAATTAACCATTTCTGTCACAAAATAAAAGGCAAAGAAGGTTACTTTCATGTAGGACATTTCATATCGAATGGTGTAATTTCTAGCATATCTACGCTATCTTGACATTACCTTCCTGAATTATTTTTCTTCATTCAATTAATTTTCTTAATTTATTCTCATGAGTAACTACATATTTCTATGATCCTCTATTTAATATGCCTTTATGACAAGGTTACAAAGTTCCTAGGGCCATAATGTCCTTTCTACTTTTCATTGCGTAGCTCAATGTTTGTTATATTTATCTGATCCATCTATCTACCTACCTACCTACCTATTATGATCTATAATAGACTTTCTGACCTTCATTTGTTACATTTTAGTATGCCGTATCTGAATAACCTTGGAACACAGTGACAAACACGGAACTGTCATAAGCTAAATACTGACGTTTTTTCTTATCATTCTTCTTTACGACTGATAGTAAAAATAAAAATCTTCTTGATTGTTTTTAATGTTGCCTTTCAGTGCTGATTGAAACATATATTCTCAACATCTAGACATGGCATGCTCTAGGAAAGCAAGACTTGGGAAAAAATCCAAGCAATTTCATGTCATATATACCACATGCCAATAGATGCCACCATTGCACTGTGACAACCGCCTATGTTGTGGTAACAAAGGACCACCTTCACTCTTCTCCATTCTCCTATTAGAGAATGCTTAAGTATGAAATTCTTAAATATAGTTTGGGAGATCTATATCTCATACACTTTTTTCCTACACCCTTAAAATATGGCTGGAAAGTTAAATTTCCAAGCAAGAACATTTCTCGTTAGTGTTGAATGTATTGTTGCTATTGTTACAGCTGAAATGTTACTAGATTGATAATGTTACTTACAATTATTTTAACCCTTTTATGAGTCAAATTTTGTCCATTATTGAACAAAAACTAAAAGAAAGTTAAAATTAAAAAGCCCACATCAGATTTATGTGTCACACTTGTTGTTTACATATTATCTTGTTTTATTAGAGTATTTCAAAATCATCTATGTTTTAAAACTTACCATAGAAATTTAGCAATACTGCATAAAGTAACACAACAATGTTGTCTGAAATATTTGTAAGAAAAATCCCATCAGGTCATGGAACACAGAACTCAAACATTAAATACAAGAAAGAATACACAGCCATTACAAATAATTTTCTCTTTTGTGTTAGTGAATGCATCCAATTTATGTGCCATTGTACCGAAAGGTAATGTTCCTCTTTCCCTCATTTCCTTTTCTTATAATTCCTGATTAAGATTAATTTGTGATTTATAGTTCTCTTCTTTCCAAACAATTCCACTGACTGGCTTCTCATTAGTGGTTTGTGCTAGCATTAGTAAAATCCATAACCATTTCTACTGTTTTTAACTGATTCTAAAATAAGAGATTTTTCAGAATAGAGCTTATGTATATTTTCCTTGAGTGCTATATCTCAGGTTAGTTTTCCTACTGCTGAAGCTTAACAGCAACATACTTATGAGAGATTTATTTCAATAGAGTGAAGAAAAATGTATTCTCTACTCTTTACTGCTTCACTTTTTTTAGAACCCAATTCAAGGTTGCTCAAATTAGTGTGCTTATGTACTACTTTACAATTTCTGTCTATATAGAAACATGAACATAATTTCCTTTAAATACAATTTTAGGAATGGCAAGAAAAATTGAAAATACCATCATATAGCAATGCTATCTTTATCAACTTTTACTACATATCATGGCTCAATAAAAATTTGATGACTTTTGGACAATATAAGATATGTTTGGTTTATTAAAAACCTTACAGAATGATGATAGAGTTACAGAATAATTCTAGTAGAGTTTTCTCTGAGTTGTGGAAATCCTAGTGAACTTTTCATCTTTTTTCTGGTAAGGATTTTATTCTCATAATATAAAAAAGGTTATATATCATTATTCTAATACTAAGCCATCTAATTCTTGTATCACTAACTAGCTTACTTGCTACTCTGTTGACTTTTCAATCCCAGTCATCTGAAATTTATTTATTATCAGATGAAGACTTTCTGAAATTTTCTACATATGTACACAAAAGAAAGGAATATTTATTTCCTTCACGAAAACTAAGTATTTTAGATAGCATTTTTTAAAAAAGATTTTATTTATTTATTTGACAGAGAGAGATCACAAGTAGGCAGAGAGTCAGGCAGAGAGAGAGGGGGAAACAGGCTCCCCGCCGAGCAGAGAGTCTGATGCGGGGCTCAATCTCAGGACCCTGAGGTCATGACCTGAGCTGAAGGCAGAGGCTTAACCCACTGAGCCACCCAGGCGCCCCAGCATTTTTATAGCCTTATGAAAACATAACTCATTTTTGTCTGCTTCTCTAAGAGACATATGTATGTGCTTTAAAGCTACCACATTATCTGATGCCTTTATGAACAATTACTGGAAAGAAAACATTACATGCATTACTTTCACACAGAATTTATTGATAGTTCCTGAATCTTGCAGATTTTTAGAGAGAATTTTGTTTCAAAGAAACCGCAAGTTTGGCCTACATAAACTCAATTCCCCAATGCAATCTTCATATCACCAATCTTGTCCCATCAGTAAACTGCCTATGAAATTTCTGTCATTTGGGCTGTGAATGACAATAGCAAATGCGACAAAAGGATGCAAAATTAATGCTGGGGCCATGAAAAACAACAAGAGAAAAATTACTCAAATAGAGTTGAATATTGGGCTGTCAAATAGGCTAAATAAGGAATTTATTCCATTACCAGGGCAAACAGACTTTATAAACCTTTCCCTTTGTTAGATAGTGGCGACTGATAGGAGTTTCATTATTTATGCACTGAAGAATGAAATACAATATTCTTCTTTCAATTCCACATTATGTAATAGGTTTATGGTGGGGAGTGGAGAAGGGAGAACAACTTTTCTTTCAGTTAATATGCTATCAGCCTGTATAGAACCCTGACAAGATATAATAGGACTTTGCAACAACCCAGAGTTCCTTCACTGTCAGCCTGATGCCATAAATGATAGCGCTGTTGATTTTTTTCCTTGAAAAGGAAATCCATATTCTTTTTGCAGGAAGAACAGTGCAATGGATACACTCAAATAGGGAGTGGCAGAGGTCACCATAACAGTGTGATTATTACTCTGTTCTGTGTCCATTCTCCTCTTTCTCTCTCTAGAGAGATCATGGCTCCTCAGCTGAAGACAGAATTTTCTAATTTCCCTTACAGCTCATTTTACCCATGTGGCTTAAGACACAATATGTCAGTACTAGCAATATGACAAACTTCTGGGTCATTTCCTTTATTCTAGACTTTTCCTCTTATGATTGGTATATCCTTGGAACCCACATGTTAAGGATGGCAGAATTATCCCATCAGCTGGATGCTAATTTTTTACTATTATATGAGAGATAAATAAATGTCTGTCATTGCTAACCCACTTTCTTTTAGGGTATCCTTCTAATATCATGGCCTCTATATTCCCAGTAATACAGTTATAGTGCTATTATTTTAAATGTACTATTGTTTCCTACCACCCAGAAATCACACTACTGGGTATTTACCCTAAAGATACAAATGTAGTGATCCAAAGGGGCACATGTATCCGAATGTTTATAGCAGCAATGTCCACAATAGTCAAACTATGGAAAGAACCTAGATGTCCATCAACAGATGAATGGATAAAGAAGCTGTGGTATATATATACAATGGAATACTATGCAACTATCAAAAGAAACGAAATCTCACCATTTTGCAATTACATGGATGGAACTAGAGGGTATTATACTAAATGAATTAAGTCACTCAGAGAAAGAGAATTATCATATGATCTCTCTGATATAAGGAATCTAAGAGGCAGGGCAGGGTTCGTGGGGGGAAGGGAGGGAAAAAAATGAAACAAGATGGGACCAGGGAGGGAGAAAAACTGTAAGAGACTCTTAATCTCAGCAAAGAAATTGAGGGTTGCTGGGGGACAGGGGGGTAGGGATAAGGTGGCTGATTATGGACACTGGGGAGGGTGTGTGCTATGGTGAGTGCTGTGGATTGTGTAAGACTGATGATTCACAGACACCCCCCCCCACCGAAGCAAATAATAAAATTATATGTTAATTTAAAAATAGCTAATATGTGACTCAGGACTTTTATTAAACCTTTACAAGTAAAACTGGTCTATACTTTTCTCTCTTTTTTAAAATATTTATTTATTTTGGAGATAGTGGGGGTGGGGGAGAGGGCACACAAACAGGGTGAGGGGCAGAGGCAGTAGGACAAACAGATTCCACACTGAGTGTACCACCTGACAAGGGGATCCATCTCACAACCCTGAGATCATGACCTGAGCTGAAATCAAGAGTCAGATGCTTAATCAACTAAGGCACCCAGGCACCCCAATGTATTTTTCTCTTTTTAAAAATCTTATTACTTCTTCTTCTCTGTTTTCAGAATCATCATTTGGTTAGCTTAATAATGTGCATGCATATATTTTACTTAAAAAGTGAAAGCAAAGTTGGTCATTTTCTGTACGAATAGAATACATATTTTCTAAATGAATTATGCATAAGTTTCACATTATTTTTATTTCATCTGAAAATGATGTACAGTGTTGGGAATCAGATATATTTTCAATTGACAAGTCTTGTAAATGTATATTACTAATGAACTCAACCCAAGAACAGCAGAATGTGCAGACTTTCTGGAATAATGTGAAGGCTTTGATACTAGCCAAGAATTTTATTTGAAATCCTAGGAACAGTTATTGTGCTCACTTTGTATATCTGGAGACACTATAATCAGATCATTTAAAATAAGTAATCAGACTTATATGCAAGTATCCAGAAAATTCTAAGCTTGCCTATATAACTTCACTTACATTGTTAATGCTCTTGGTCCTAATTCTTTAACAGCAATTTACCTGTCACTAATTACAAAGAACACAAGAAGGCAACTAACAGATCAAATAATGCCATGTTTATTTTAAGACATATTTAGAATCTAATGAATCCATGATTCCTGACAGCTGTGATTTCACTTTTTCACAGATGTTACTAGGTTGGGGAAAATGAAGAATACTAAATTGGCAAATACTCTCAATTATATTAAATACTGTTATTGTTTCCATTCGAGAGACATGATTTCTATCTGCAACATTTGATTATTCAAAGAGAAATTGGCAACTTACTTGTTAGAACTGTATCTAAACTCTTCTAGGAAAGCACATTAAACCTAGTCACTATTTGTTGCAGGAAGTAAAATCTGTTCCTCATATTGCGGAATAAGAAGAATGTTGAAAAATATATTGTTGAATAATTCATATACAGTTTTATTCAGTATAAGCCAGCCCAGAAAAAAAGTCTATCCTATATCAAATCACACTCAAATAAAAAACACTGGGAAAAAACCTATATTTTGCTCTAGAGCATCTTATATATCCACAGTATATATAATAATATGTAATTATTTTAGAAGTAAAAATAATTTATCTAAAAACATTATTTTCTTCTAAAACTAAGGTAATTTGTAGCTTAGATGTGCTACAAATGTTATTTTCCTTTAGAATTGCCCCTAAAAAGAAACACTTATATGTAAGCTTCATAATTATATACTTACATGTTAAATTTAAGTTACAAGAATATCCACTTAACTTGTTTACAAATCCCTACCCACATAATCTCAGTTTTAAGACTTGAGTGACTTTGACAATTAGAAGTAGGATAACAGCACTCCTACTCTTGCTCTCTCTCTCTCTGACAAATAATATTTTAAAAAAATTCTGAGGGGCGCCTGGGTGGCTCAGTGGGTTAAAGCCTCTGCCTTCGGCTCGGGTCATGGTCCTGGGGTCCTGGGATCGAGCCCCGCATCAGGCTCTCTGCTCAGCAGGGGAGCCTGCTTCCCTTCCTCTCTCTCTGGCTGCCTCTCTGCCTACCTGTGATCTCTGTCTGTCAAATAAATAAATAAAATCTTTTTTAAAAAATTCTGAATAACCAAATTCTGTAAAGTATTAACAATAATTTTGAACATGCAATTCATTTACTAAAGCTAAAAAGTGTGCGCACCACATGATTTCTATACTTTGAAATACATAAATCCATGTTCTAATAGATATCATAGAAGTTAGTGATTATCTGAATGCATATCATGCTCTAGGTACCATGACCAACACTGGAGTTAAGAAAAAATATAATATGCTTCCTGTCATCAGGAAGCTTACTCTTAAAAAACAGCCACTGCCAACAAAGTTTGCATAAAGCTCCATCTATTTTTTTGAGAGACAGAGAGAGAGCAAGTGTGTGAGCAGGGGAAGGAAAGTTGGGGGTGGGGAGGGCCAGAGAGAGAGAATCCCAAACAGACTCCCGCTGAGCATGGAGCCTGACTCCATTCCTCCAGAGATCATGACCTGAGCCAACAGGAAGCGTCCATAGCTTAACCTACTGAGCCACCCAGGCGCCCCTAAACTCTATACCTTAAAAAACAGTCTCATACTTACTGTTTGAGTCTGAAAAACAAGTCTCCCTCTGATTAATAATAATCATCGTCAAATAGAGTCACAAAGACTCAAAACAGCAACGATAAAAATCTAAGTTTACAATGACATATAAGAATGTATATTGAGTTGGTTATATTCCCAAATCCAGTATTATTATTACTTTATCATATTTTAGAAAAGAGAAAGCCAGGGCTCACATCCATCAAAACACTTGCCAGTGTCAGATACTATAAGGCAAACAAAGAACATAGATTCTGTTCTTCAAACTACTAATTCAGGATTATGTTTATCCTCACAGTACACACTTGTTAGGTGAATGTTATTCGTGATAATATATCTCTAACTAAATCTGTCATAGAAATTAGTGTTTTATTTCTCATAACTAAAATTAAAATGAAATCAAAAGTTACCTATATTATTCTCCTTCACCCCTTTCTTCAGTGCAGTTATTTTATTCATTTGCAGTAGGTTTATTTTTTTCTATTTATTTTCTATGTTGTTTGCCATCTCTCCCTTGTGGATTTTAGTTATTTATTTTTGAGTATGAGAAATATTAATTATTTATGAAAACGTGTTTTATAGCAAAGTGTATACATTTATTTTTGACCATAGCAAGTATTAGAAGCAATTTATCTAATTAAATTTAAAAATGTTTAAGGTGGTTACTTATTGCTGCCAACTTTATTTATCATCATAAAATATGATTTACTCTTTGGATGACATTTGCATCCTAACTCAATTCTCACTAAAACAAATATTCTTTACATAGTTCTGCTTCTACTTCCATAATTCTTTACATAAAAAGAAACAACTCTCATATTTTCTCTATTCAAGGTTCCTCATAAATTTTCTCTCAATTTTGAAAACTTTTCAACATGACTTCTGAATATTTATTTTCACTTCTGTGTAAAAAAACAGATACAACTCAGCTTGTATTATTATTTTAGGCTTAATTTTTCTCTTAATGTTTTTTAAAATTTATATTTTCTTCTTTAATGAAATATAATTAACATATAGTTATAGAGGTTTCAGTGTACAATATGATTCTACAATTCTATAAATTTCTCAGTGTTCATCTATGTAAGTGTACTCTTAACCCTTTTTATCTATTTCACCCATCTCCCTCTGTCTACCTCCCCTAGGGCAACTATTAGTTTGTTGTCTATATTTAAGGGTCTGTATTTTTGTTTGTCTTCTTTTTTTCATTGTTTGTTCATTTGTTTTGTTTCTTAAATTCCACATGTGAATGTAATCATGTAGTATTTCTGTTTCTCTGACCAACTTACTTCACTTAGTGTAATACCCTCTAGGTCCAACCATGTTGCTGCAAATGTCAAGATTTCACTTATTTTTATAGCTGAGTAAATATTCACTGTAATATATATATACCACATCTTCTTTACCCATTCATCTACTGATGAACACTTAGGTTGCTTCCATATCTTGGCTATTGTAAATAATCCTGCAATAAAAAGAAGCGCATATATCTTTTTGAGTTAATATTTTCCTTTCCTTTGGCTAAATACCCAGTAGTGGAATTGGTGGATCATGAGGTAGTTCTATTTTTTAACTTTTTGAGAAATCTCTATACTGTTTTTCAGTGGCTATACCAGTTTGCATTCCCACCAACAGTGCACGATGGTTCCTTTCTTTCATATCCTAGGCAACACCTGTTATTTCTTATACTTTTTAAAAAAAATTTTAGCCATTCCAACAGCTGTAAGGTGATATCTCATTGTAGTTTTAAATTGCATTTAGAGTCCATGCGTCTTTGAAACAATTTTCAGATGAATTGAAAGTGTTGCAAAATCAGTTGGAAGAATTCCAGTATACTTTTCTACTATATTTTTCAAAAGTTAATTAATTACAAAACAACAGTACAAATATGGAACTACAAAATTAACAATGACAGAATAGTATTATCAAATCTATAAGATGTATTCACATTTTAACAACTTCCCTACTAATGAACATTTCTGGTCCAGCATCAAATTTAGTTGTCATATTGTTTTGGTTTCCTTTATTCTGAAACAATTTTTTAGTCTGTCTTCATGTTTCTTGATTTTGTTATTAGCCAGTTATTCCGCTGAATTTGGATTTGTGTGATATTTTCTTGTGATTAAATGCAGATTACACAAATTTGGCTACAATGGCACAATGGTTACTTTGTATTTCCAAGGCATCACATCAGAAGGTCCATGCTATCAGATGTACCCCTGTTAATTATATTACTTTGTCATTTGGTTATAGTATCACCGGCTTGATTTCTCCCTGAAAACTTGATATTTTCTTTATTTTAATTAAAATAAATTTTGCTAAGATTTTTTGAGATTGTTTCCTATTATACTTTTCCACTCTCTTTATCATACCTAAATGAATGAAATACCATGATAGCACTTCTATAAGGAATTCAAAATAAGCGTAAGAATGAAATGGACCTCCATCTTTTTTTTTTCTTTTTAATTTTTTTTAATTGGATCCCAATCTTAAAACCACTCACAAAATTAACTCAAGATGAATTAAGGACTTAAATTCATACCTGAAACCATAAAATTCCTACAAAAAAACATAGGGAAAAATCTCCTTGACACTACTTAAGAATATTTTTTTTCTGGATAGGACACCAAAAGCACAAACAACTAAAGCAAAGATGAACAAGGGGGACTTACATCAAACTAAAAAGTTTCTGCACGGTTAAATAAATACACTGCAAAATGAAAAGTCCACCAATGGAACAGGAGAAAGTATTTGCAAAAACGTGTATCTGATACAGGGTTAAAACCCAAAATATGTAAGAAACTCAAATAACTCAATAGTAATAATAATTATAGTAATAATAAAATCTAACAATTAAAAACAGTATGGGCAAAGGACTTGAATAGACATATCTCCAAAGAATAGATATCACCTCACACCTGTTATTATTGCTATTATACTGAAAACCAATAAGAAGCATTAGCCAGGTTATAGAGAAAGGGAACCCTTGAACATGCCGATGGGTATATGAATTTATGCAGACACTATGGAAACAGTGTGCAAATTCCTCAAAAAATGAAAAATAGAGCTACCATATAATCCAGAAATCTAAATCCTGGGTATATACCCAAAGGGACTGAAATCAGGATTTTAAAGAGATATCCATACTCATGATTTTCATAGTAACTGAGACACAGAAGTAACTGAAATGTCCATTAACAAATGAATAAAGAAAATGTGATATGTATATATGAGGGAACAGATTCAACCTTCAAAGAAAAAAAAAAAATCCTGGCATTTGTAGCAACATGGATGACTCTAGAGGACATTATGTTGAGTGAAATAAGCCAGACACAGAAGGACAAATACATGTTAGCACTTGTATGAGGAATCTAAAATAATTGAACTCATAGAAACAGACAGTAGAATAGTGGTTGCCAGGGTCTGAGAGAAAGGGAAACAAGGAGGTAGTAGCCAAAGCTATAAAGTTTCAGTTATGCAAGGTGAATATATCCTAGAAATATACTGTACATCAGCGTGCTTATAGTTAAGACTACTGTATATATATTTTAAAAACTTACTGAGATGGTACATCTTATGTTAAATGTTCCTTTCACAACAAAGAAATCTATGAGTCATATATATTTGTTTTTGTCTTACTTTTTTCTAACTGTATTATAAACTTCTTGAGGACAGAATCTAGATATTTACTTCATGTAATTTCTCTCTTCTTCAAGTGCTCTAAAAAGTGTTCTTATGGGTTTCAATAACCATGCATGTACAGTACTTATATTTTAATGATAAAACCTGAGCAGAAATCTAAGCCTGTGTACTCTTTTTTTTTTTTTCACAATAATTTAATAAACAGAGCATAGGAAGTTCGGCCTTGGAACAAACTGCTTTAGGTTCAAATCTTAACTCCAAAATACAATAGCTTTGCAACCTGGATATAGTAAGATGACATCTCTGAAGTAAACTTTCCTATCTTTTATTTATTTATTTATTTATTTAATTTTTTAAATTTTTTATTTCTTTTCAGCATAATAGTATTCATTGTTTTTGCACCACACCCAGTGCTGCATGCAATCCGTGCCCTCTCTAATACCCACCACCTGGTTTCCCCAACCTCCTACCCCCTGCCCCTTCAAAACCCTTAGGATGTTTTTCAGAGTCCATAGTCTCTCATGGTTCACCTCCCCCTCCAATTTCCCTCAACTTCCTTCTCCTCTCCATCTCCCCATGTCCTCTGTGTTATTTGTTATGCTCCGCATAGAAGTGAAACCATATGATAATTGACTCTCTCTGCTTGACTTATTTCACTCAGCATAATCTCTTCCAGTCCCGTCCATGTTGCTACAAAAGTTGGGTATTCATCCTTTCTTTTTTTTTTTAATTAAATTTTATTTTTTATAAACATATATTTTTTTCCCCAGGGGTACAGGTCTGTGAATCGCCAGGTTTACACACTTCACCGCACTCACCATAGCACATACCCTCCCCAATGTCCATAATAACCCCACCCCCCTCCCCCCAGCAACCCTCAGTTTGTTTTGTGAGATTAAGAGTCACTTATGGTTTATCTCCCTCCCAATCCCATCTTGCTTCATTTACTCTTCTCCTACCCCCTTAACCCCCATGTTGCATCTCCTCTCCCTCATATCAGGGAGATCATATGATAGTTGTCTTTCTCCGATTGACTTATTTCGCTAAGCATGATACCCTCTAGTTCCATCCACGTCGTCACAAATGGCAAGATTTCATTTCTTTTGATGGCTGCATAGTATTCCATTGTGTATATATACCACATCTTCTTTATCCATTCATCTGTTGATGGACATCTAGGTTCTTTCCATAGTTTGGCTATTGTAGACATTGTTGCTATAAACATTCGGGTGCATGTGCCCCTTCGGATCACTACGTTTGTATCTTTAGGGTAAATACCCAGCAGTGCAATTGCTGGGTCATAGGGTAGTTCTATTTTCAACATTTTGAGGAACCTCCATGCTGTTTTCCAGAGTGGTTGCACCAGCTTGCATTCCCACCAACAGTGTAGGAGGGTTCCCCTTTCTCTGCATCCTAGCCAGCATCTGTCATTTCCTGACTTGTTAATTTTAGCCATTCCGACTGGTGTGAGGTGGTATCTCATTGTGGTTTTGATTTGTATTTCCCTGATGCTGAGTGATATGGAGCACTTTTTCATGTGTCTGTTGGCCATCTGGATGTCTTCTTTGCAGAAATGTCTGTTCATGTCTTCTGCCGGTATTCATCCTTTCTGATGCAGGCATAATACTCCATAGTGTATATGGACCACATCTTCCTTATCCATTCGTCCGTTGAAGGGCATCTTGGTTCTTTCCACAGTTTGGCGACCGTGGCCATTGCTGCTATAAACATTGGGGTACAGATGGCCCTTCTTTTCACTACATCTGTATCTTTGGGGTAAATACCCAGGATACAAAGTCAATGTACAGAAATCAGTGGCTTTCTTATATCCCTAACCATGAAAATACAGAAAGGGAAATTAGAGAACCAATTCCATTTACTATAGCACCAAGAACCATAAGATACCTGGGAATAAACCTAACCAAAGAGGTAAAGGAACTGTACTCAAGGAACTACAGAACACTCATGAAAGAAATTGAAGAAGACCCATCCCATGCTTTGGATCGGAAGAATAAACATTGTTAAAATATCTATACTGCCTAGAGCAATCTATACTTTTAATGCCATTCCGATCAAAATTCCACCGGTATTTTTCAAAGAGATGGAGCAAATAATCCTAAAATTTGTATGGAATCAGAAGAGACCCTGAATCACTAAGGAAATGTTGAAAAACAAAAATAAAACTGGGGGCATCATGTTACCTGATTTCAAGCTTTACTACAAAGCTGTGATCACCGAGACAGCATGGTACTGGCATAAAAACAGACACATAGACCAGTGGAACAGAGTAGAGAGCCCAGATATGGACCATCAACTCTACGGCCAAATAATCTTCGACAAAGCAGGAAAAAATATACAGTGGAAAAAAGTCTCTTCAATAAATGATGCTGGGAAAACTGGACAGCTATATGTAGAAGAATGAAACTCAACCATCGTACACAAAGATAAACTCAAAATGGATAAAGGACCTCAACGTGAGACAGGAATCCATCAGAACCCTAGAGGAGAACATAAGGCAGTAACCTCTTCGATATTAGCCACAGCAACTTCTTTCAAGATATGTCTCCAAAGGCAAAGGAAAGAAAAGTGAAAATGAACTTTTGGGACTTCATCAAGATCAAAAGCTTCTGCACAGCAAAGGAAACAGTCAACAAAACAAAGAGGCAACCCACGGAATGGGAGAAGATATTTGCAAATGACAGTACAGCCAAAAGGTTGATATCCAGGATCTATAAAGAACTTCTCAAACTCAACAGACACAAAACAGACAATCATATAAAAAAATGATATGAACAGACACTTCTCCAATGAAGACAAACAAATGGCTATCAGACACATAAAAAAATGTTCATCATCACTAGCCACCAGGAAGATTCAAATTAAAACCACATTGAGATACCACCTTACACCAGTTAGAATGGCCAAAATTAGCAAGACAGGAAACAACGTGTGTTGGAGAGGATGTGGAGAAAGGAGAACCCTCTTACGCTGTTGGTGGGAATGCAAGTTGGTGCAGCCACTTTGGAGAACAGTGTGGAGATTCCTCGAGAAATTAAAAATAGAGCTTCCCTATGACCCTTCCTATCTTTTAAATGTAGATGATGTTAACTGTTGAGAATGGAATGTGATAACATAAATGTTTTAGTCAGTTTGGACATCACTATACACTGGGTGGCTTTAAACAACAGAAATTTCTTTCTTGTTATGTAGGCTGGGACTCCAAGATCAGGGTGCCAGCTGGTCCAAATCTGGTGAGAAATTTCTTTGGGGTTGCAGACTACCAAGTTATTGTGTCTTTCATAGCAGAGAGGGGAAGCAACATCTTTCTCTGGTAACTTTTGTAAGGGTACTAATCTCTTCATGAGGCTATACCCTCATTACCTCATCTAACCCTACTTATCTCTTAAAGGTCCTATTTCCTAACAGCATCACATCAGGAGAGATGGAGAGGTAGTGTTTAACATATAGATTTAGGGGAAAAGCTAATATTTGGTCTTTAACATTTTGCCCATGGCCCCCCAAATTCGTGTTCTTTTCATATGTAAATTACTTTCCCCAATCCCCATTCCAGCATCAACTCTAGAGTCTAAAATCCAAAGTCTCACCTAAATAGCAACTAAATCATATATGACTCAAGTTTTGATTACTCCTAAGACAATATTCCTCTCTAGCTGTGAACCTGGAAAACCAAAAAGTTAAATGCATCTAAAATACAATAGCAGTATATGCAAGTGATGAATTATCGAACTTTACATCTGAAACTAATGATATGTTGGCCAACTGAATTTAAAGGAATAGGGGCACCTGGGTGGCTTAGTTGGTTAAGCATCTGCCTTTGGCTCAGGTCAAGATCCTAGGGTCCTTAGATAGAGCCCCGCATTGGGTTCCCTGCTCAGCAGAAGGCCTGCTCCTCCGTCTCCCTCAGCCTGCCTCTCTGCCTACTTGTGTTCTCTATCTTTCTGTAAAAAATAAATAAATAAATAAAATCTTTTTAAAAAAATTAAAAAAGAGATGAAAAAAATAAAATACAACAGTGGGATTGGCTTAGGATAGACATGTCAGGGACTGCTACATTTGTTAACTTATTAGATGTTGCATATGAAATAAACATGTATGTGGTACACTTAAGACCATATAAAAAAGACCAGTTTTTTGTTTGTTTATTTGTTTGTGGAAGAGGGAGGCAGCGGAGGGAAAGGCCTCTTGGCCTGGGAGGCAGGGGACTTAGGAAATTTACCTAACCTCTCTGGCCCTTTTTTTTCATCTTCATTTCAGATATCCTAGGGTTAAAACGGCTTCACAGAGTACCATGGTTCTGTGGAGGTGTCTCAGAGAAGATGAAAGTCTGTGACTTCTGAACCACCCCCCCGCCAACTTCAATCAGACCAGAGTAGATCCACTCTGTTTTACATGTTGGCATTCTGCTTGAGATTTCACCTGATAAAAAGAATCTTCTGCTTGAGAACAATGGCTTACTGGCTCTGTATCAAGTAGTTTCCCTCTGCATTTTACCCCCCAACCCTAGGCTTGCTAGTAATTCCACTGAACCCAAGGCAGGGTCCCAACAGTGACGGCTGCCTCAGATTCAAGTTCGTTTGGCTTTGCCAGTTCCCATCACCAGAGAAGGAACAAGTACAGTCTCTTCCAATCTGAGGCTGCTAGAACATACCCCAGGCCATGTTCTAGCTAAGACCTGGGAACCTTGAACCTTATCTCCTGATTCTTCTTAATGCCCCTACAAGACACCCTTGCCCTCTCTTCCATTGTGTTGCTCATAAACCATTAGTATTATGGTGGTGGTCAGGACAGTTGTATGTTTGTTTATCAAAGTTTGTTGAGAAAGAGTGGGTGACTTTTGTATTAAAGTAACAGTAATAAGAAGAAATCTTTTCAAAATGCTACCTAAAGGAAGCTGAGAGCTCTTCCAGGGGTGATCAAAGGATTTTCTACTGCAAGTGGCCACCTATTAATTTGAAGAGGAAATTGAATGATATTACAATATAATACTAGAGAAAAAGGCAGTAATTTAGAAATAAAAAGAATATAGTAACCAAATGAACACTTATTTTCCCCATAAAATTGACTCCTACACTATTAAAAGTCAAGTCCTTATTAGGCTCATAAATGAGCTTTCAAAACTAGCACTGAAGAGGATTTTTAACCCTTTATACATTGCTAAATTAAAGAACTTAATTTTTCATAAAAATAACAAGGTTTTTAACTGATATTATGAAGGTTAATGCTAACCTTCCTACAATTAACATCAGACCAAATATCCACAGTATCATTCATTTATTTGTGAATTTGTCCAGGTCTTGTGGAGCGCCCACTGTGTGGAGGCACTGACTTAATCCACTGAGTTACATTAAAGAAAGGCATAGTCCATGACCCATGCTTCTGAGAAAGAGTCAGTACATTCGTACTTAACAAATTATCTATACAGAATATCAATTCAAAGTTACATAAATGTAACAAAACCATAGCAGTATTTTTCTTTTCTTTTTATAAATATGAATAACTGATTCTTTGCATAAGCAATGGGAGAAAAACATGTAGAAAAGTGCAATAATTTACTCTGCAATTCTGTAGAGTAATTAACTAAAGCTTGAAAATTGCTGACCAAATCACTTGGGGGAAAATCTTATTAACTTGGAAAACCTTTAACAATATTCTTTTTATTCTTTTCTAACATATTTTAAATTTAATTTCTTATAAATAATAGTGGTTTATCTTTGTGACCTTTTTCTCAGTTACAGACAGAAAAGAAGAAGGAGAAAGAGGGAGAGAGGAAGAGGAGGAAGTGGAGGAGGAAAAGGGGAAGGGGAAGAGAATAAGAGGAGGATTTGGGGGAGGAAGAGGAAGAAAAGGAGGAAGAAGAGGAGGAGGAGAAGGCTGAGACTGAGAGGCAAAAAAGAAAAAGTGAGTGAAAAGGGTTTGTTATGGTCTCCAGTACAAAATCTGCTTATTTTTAGGTCAAAAGCCTTTTTGGTAGTTACATACATATATTACCAAGAAGGCCTTAACATTCCCCTAAGCTTGTCTAAACTTTTGACAGGTTTCTTCCTGATTATAAGCCCCTGACCCCCTTTTTCTTAGGGAAAACAAAACAAACAAACAAAAAACTTACTTTGTAAAACTTAAAATTGTAAACTCTTTCTCTGTTCCTTTGGGATGTAAATTTTTTCCTAGTATCTTGCCAGTTTTACAATCCAGGAATGACTTTCTCAAAGACCTGGAGCCATCTCTTTGAAATACAATCATCAAGAAATATGGAGACCCTAACTCTTCGTCCGTGTGGAATGGTAGGGGCCTAACTTTGATATGCACCAATTAGCAGACACACTTTGCCTGATCACATCAACCAATCTCCACCTTAAAGTCTCCCACCCTCACCCCCACCCCCTGCTTTTGTACTAGCTCACATCAATGCTTTAACTCTCTTTTACCTCTCATTTCAGTGGAGGTAAAGTTAATCTTTTTTCCCTATGGCAGTAGTTGTGAAGAAAGTCTTCTTCTCCTGTTTAACTCATCTGGTATAATTTTATTTATCTATTTTTTTTTTACAATATCAGAAACTAAAACAAAATAAAGGTCAGTAAAAGGCACTAGAAATGCCAAAAATGTTATAAATAAAATTATATGCAACACTACTAACCTGGCCATTTCAGAATTTGAAAAATTTACAATACAATTTCGCCCCTTAGAGAAAAAAGAAGCAACACATAAATATACTATTTTTAAAATGAAAATAACTTATAATTCTATTAAGTATAAAATAATCCTTTAGCTACTCTTCCCACTCTCTTGAAATTTTGATAACAGTATGTTGAATTGTTTCAATGTTTTATGTGCATATGTACATATAAATGAATATATTTTGTTACATTTATTACTTGTTTGGAATCAAATCTGTTTTGTTCTCTTCTTCAGTTAATGCTATACTTTGAAGCTCTACATCAGAATACAAGAGTTTGGTGTTAGAATAATGATATGCAACCTTTTATATTGTATAAGATGAGATACAGAGATGATCAGATCTCGTTGATTAGATAAAAGATGAAAAATATACTAGAATCTGTACTTAGCACTCTGTAATTCTTAATGAGCCACACATATTTCTTATGTTTTCCAAGATCATCAAAATTTTATTAAGCTATGATATGTACTAAAGGCAGATGAAGACAGCATTGTTATATGGAACATCATTCTCCATGTTTATTACCATTCCTAAAATTATATTCAGTGAAACAGCAGAAACAGCCACCAATCCCTAGTCTGTTTTGCAGACAACCACCAGGAGCTTTCGCCACTGAAGAAATCAATGGTCAGGACAGCTGCAACTGAACCCTGTGGATTTCACTGGTTTTTGCTCCACAGGTATCTGCATTCACTCCAACCACCTGAGTCCCTCCCTACTCCCTTTCTAATCCCCGCTGGAGCCCTGGACATGCACAAGCAGCCAGGCCAGGCCTTGGTGGCTACATTAGTGTAGAGTGCCACACTACACCCCCAAAGTTAACCCTTACTGTTGTGCGCATTCTAGAGGCCAGCCCTTCCAGCCATGTATTTGCACACTGCTGGCCTGACACCTGTTACTGGCCTCCAGTGCCACGTGCAGACCTGTGGCAAGGTCAAACAGCCATACAACCCATCAAATTGTATAGCGTGAATGAATGGATTAAAACAGAAACAAAAGAACAACAACAAAAAGTAAGACCCAACTATATTCTGCCCCTCAAGAGATACACTTTAGTTTCAAGGATACAGACAGGCTCAAAGTGAAGGGATGTGGAAAAGATGTTTCATGCAAATGGAAACCAAGAGAGCAGAAATAGCTATTTTATATCAGACAAAATAGATGTTAGTTAAAAAAAACAGTAGCAGGAAACAAAGGTCATTATATTATGAAAAGGGATCAATTAATCAAGAGGATATACCAATTATTACATATATATGCATTCAACATCAGAGCTTCTAAATATGTTAAGCAAATACTAAAGATATGAAGGGAGTAATAACAATACAGTTAACAGTGAGAAATTTCAATATCTCACTTTCAACAATGGATAGATCATCCAGACAATAAATAAAAAAGGAAACAGTGAATTTGAAAAATACTTTAAACCAATTAAACCTAACAGACCATTCTATCAAATAGCAGCAAAATACATATTCCTCATAGAAATTCTTCCAGGATACTTTATGAATGTATTATAATTTATCATTTAATTATGAATTATGCATATTTTCCTTCTGACATTCTAGTTTGTACCATTTCTACTTATGTGATTAGTTTTAACATGGAGCTGTTAATTGCCTTTGCCATCAAATGAAATGTAAGGCAAAAAATGACATCTTAAAAGTTACTCTCAGGTGCCTGGGTGGCTCAGTGGGTTAAGCCTCTGCCTTCGGCTCAGGTCATGATCTCAGGATCCTGGGATCAAGTCCCACATCGGGCTCTCTGCTTGGAAGGGAGCCTGCTTCCTCCTCTTTCTCTCTGCCTACTTGTGATCTCTCTCTCTGTTAAATAAATAAATTCTTTTAAAAAAAAGTTACTCTCAATATTTTAAGTTTCTAGTCTGGTTAAAGCAATTTATTTTGTCTGGAAGAAATGATGCTATATTTACATGAAATATCATTCACTATTTTAATAAAAGTGCAAATACAATAGAAGAGTAAATTTTGGAGAGAATGATCTCTTTTGAATAAACAACTCTCTTAGATTACTCTTGTAGAGTGTAAATGAATTTTATTTAAAAATAATTATTTAAGTCTATATTATCAGTGACTTATCTTTGTAAAGAACCAAAAATAAATAAAATTCAACACATTACATGTTTAAAGTCTTATATTGTCCTTTTTGTGGTAATGATGATCACTTTTTGTAAATCACTCTTTTGATCAATATGACTCATCATGTAAAGGGAAAAGAAGGTGTATGCAGTATGTATGTGTATGTATATGGAATAGCTTAGGAATATGATAATTATTTTAAATATATTTTACATACAGTTAATGATTATGCCTCTGAAAACACTTCAGCTACATACACTCTAATGTGAAGATATCAGAAGAAAGTAAATCATGGGATGATAGAAATTTTTGGTATTTTACCTCATAAACCTATGTAGGTACACCATGGCTAATGAAAATGCATTGCGTGTTGCATTCATGTTGATAGGAGTAAAAGAAGTGTCGTATTTATGGTGGTAAGAGTGCTAGATAAAAAAATTAGAAGTTTGACTTTTCCGATTTTCCTTTGGTCACTGATTTCTAGTTTCATACCAGTGTAGCAGGAAAAGGTACTTGATAGGGTTTTTACTGTCTTAAATTTAAGACTTTGTGGCCTAATATGATCTATCCTGGAAAGAGAAAAATGTATATTCTCTTTCTATTGGATGGGACATTGTGTATATACCTCTTGGGTCCTTTTGGTCCATAGTATTGTTCAAATTCTGTTTTCTTATTGATTTTCTATCTCGATTGCTATCTGTCTGATAAGGGTTAATATCTAAAATATTATGAGTCTCCTACAACTCAGCAGCAAAAAGAAACAAAAAACCTAATAAAAAATAGGCAAAGGACTTTCATATAGATACTTTTCCAAAGAAGACAGACAAGTGGCCACCAGTTATATGAAACTGTGCTCAACATCATTAATCATACAAAAATGCAGATCAAAACCACACTGAGATATCACCTAACACTTGTTGGGATGGCTATTATAAAAAATCCAAAAGATAATAAGTATTGGCGAGTATGTGGAGAAACTGGAATCATCATACACTGTTGGTGGGAATGTAGAATGGTGCAGCCACTATGAAAAACAATATGTAGTTTCTTTAAAAAATTAAAATAGAACTATCATATGATCCAGCAATCCCACTTCTGGGTTTTTATCCAAAGGAATTGAAATTAGGATCTCAAAGAGATACTGCAGTTTCATGTTCATTGCAACACTTAGTTTCAGTATCAAAGATTTGGGAAAAGACAAACAAACAAGTGTTCATCAACAGATGAATGGGTAGAGATATACAGAATACTATTTGGCTTAAAAAAAAAAAATTAAGAAATCCGCTCTGTGGCACCTGGGTGGCTCAGTTGGTTAAGCATCCAGCTCTTGGTTTCGGCTCAGATCATGATCTCAGGAGTCCTGAAACTGAGCCCCACATCTGGCTTCCTACTGAACAGGGAGTCTGCTTCCCCTCTTTCTCTCTCTCTCTCTCTGCCCTTCCCCATGCTCATGCACTATTTCTCTCTCTAAAACAAACAAACAAATCTTTAAGGGGGAAAAAAAAAAGAAATCCACTATTTGTGACAACACAGATGTATCTAGAGGAAATTTTTCTGTGAAATTAGTCAGTCACAGAAGGACAAGGATTGTGTGATTCCACTTAAATGAGGATTTTAATACAGTCAAAGCCATAAAAAGAGAATGGAATGGTGGTTGCCAGGGACTTGGGGGAAGGGCAAATGGGAAATGTTGCTCACTGGATATAAAGTTTCAGTTATGCAAGATGAATAAGTTCTAGAGATCTTCTGCACTGCTATACAACATAGTACATATGGTTAACAATACTGTATTGTGGACTTTATATTTAAAGGAAAGTTCTCAGGTTTTCTTCACACACACATACATGTACACACATACATATATACACACACACAAAAGAATAGAGGAAATTTTTGGATGTGTTGAGTATGTTTAATAATGTGGTTATGGTGATGGTTTCATATGACATGCACATGTCCCAAATTATCAAAAAGTGTACATTAAATATGTGAATTTGGGGTATATTAATTATACCTTAATAAAGCTTGGAAAAGAATCAGAAGTTTGAACTCAATTAATATTACCACTATTTATTAGGATGCTAAAATTTCTGAGTACCTGCATTATATGTTACCCATTATTGTAACTTCAGCACATATGTAGTTGATACTCATATATCACAAATAAATGATTGTATAACATAATTACATAATTATAATTCTATACTATTTATATGACTTAGACCAAGGTAATTATTGTCAATCATCTTAATTTATAAAATGAGATTAAAGTCTATTTCATGAGGTTCACACAATATATGGTAGCACTGTAGTAGCATGGTGGTCTCTTAGTAAATTTAGCTTTAATGCAATAGATCAAACTGAACACTTAATATGTGTCAGAAACTGGTCCCTGGGTTTAGAGAGTTCCAAAAGCAGTACGTAACACTGTATTTTTGTGAGACTAGATAGGAAAAAGAGTTAAGAGGGACTGTACATAAGCACAAACTTGATTATCTACAAACAGAATGACAACATAATTTATTAGCCCAAATGGGACACTTCTAAGAATTAAGATAGATCTCGGTTAATCACTGCGCTGGGACAACAGACTAAACCAGAAATATTCCCTAACTGCCACATATTCAATGCTACTATCTGGTATATGTTTGATTAGAGTTATCCATGTGTTAGTCATAAAGAAAGTTAGTGTATAACTTTCAAAAGAAAACAAAGGTTCTTTTTCACATTTCTGCCAAAATTCTATATAACAGATTTTCTCCTCTAAGATAAGGCAAAATTATTGATGTTAACCATGAATCTAGTCTGGAATAAAATAAATAATTTAAATAAATTAAAATGTTAATTAAATAGCTCAGAAATATAGACACTGTCTATATATCCTCATTCAATATACTAGAATCAGTATATTTTTTAAAAGTAATTTCAAGAATATTTTAGAGTGTGAATAATGACTCATACTAGCTCGATTAGATTGAGAGTTAAAATATTTTAAGTTGATCTAGTGTCACTTTTCCCAGACATACATATAGTTTACTAAACTATTTTGACTTTTTTTTTATTCTTTTAAGAAAGGGAGAGAGGAGGAGGAGGAGGCAGAAGAGGGGCACAGGAAGAGGGAGAGAGAGAGAATGTCAAGCAGACCCCACACCCAGTGCAGAGCCTGACTTGAGGCTCAATCTCACAACCCTGAGATCATGACCTGAGCTGAAATCAAGAGTCAGATGCTTAACTGACTGAGCCACCCAAGTGCAACTAGACCATCTGAATTTCTCAAGTGAAACAAAGTAAAATACATAAATTGCTAAAATGTCACAATTAAAACCACTGTTTATTTTTAACCTTCTACAATGGCAAATAGTAGCCAATCTGTTTCCTTCTGAAAGTATTTCCTCTATTATTTTGTTCTTCATTCACAAATAGATCAGAAATGTTAAAAAAAAAAAAGTGGTATCTAGAATGCATGTATCACTTCTGGGCTCACTGTTTTCCAGTTTCTAATTATCCTTTATAATTTGTTCCTGCTTATTTTTATAGATCTCTCAATTTTCCCTCTTACTGAATATAACTAAGTAATTACAAAGCAAAGTACGGTTTTATAACAAGATAATTTAACAAAATTAAAAACATTGAAAAGTTAAACACTAAACAGGTAAAGAAAATTGCTACATTAGCATGAACAGAACAATCTTCTGTGATGACAAATCATTCACTAAGAAAAATAATCAACAGAAAATAACGAACTGTTAGGAATAAAAACAATAAAACCATCGAACACTTATTTTAAAACAAATTGGAATCTTTATGGACATTTTATACGTTGGCTATTACAATTTTAATTAGACAAGGATGGGTAATAAACTAACCACAATAGCCAAGTTTGTGAAGAGTAAAATCTGTCTCTAAGTATTGAATCCTCCAAGAAAAAGAAGGTAGTCTCGATATTTGTCTTCATGACAGACTTTTATTTGCAATCATGCCACATGCATAACACTTCTTCACTTCTTCAGATTAACAAATTGTATTCTAGAGGGGAAAACTATGTTTATGAAGAGAGAGCTACAATGTTAAAGAAATATCATGTGGTTTAATACACAAAAGAAAAATCAATTATAACATTTTAAAATACATGGAATAAATAGAGGTTAATAATAGGTTATTTAATCATAGTTTTACAGCTATAGGAAGTCAGATAAATAAAAATAAATAAAAGTACTTATGCATAGGGAATACAACTATGGCTACATAATTTGGTATTTCCAGCTTCTAATACTATGCCTGCATACTAAAAAGTCTTAATTCGTGTATAAGTGAATCTGCAGTGGTTTTTTAAGTGGATTTCCTTCTGTTTTTTGTTTTATGGATGTATGTATCTATGTGTATATATATATGTATGCAATCTCTACATCCAACATGGGTCTCAAACTCAAATACCCCAAAATCAAGAATCTCATGCTCTACCAAGTGAGCTAGCCAGGCACCACAATTATACATAATTTTTAATTAATAAAAATAATTAATTTGGGGGCACTCAGGTGGCTCAGTTGGTTGAACAACTGCCTTTGGTTGTGGTCATGATCCTGGAGTCAGGATCAGGATCATCAGGTCATGATCCTGGAGTTCCAGGATTGAGTCCCACATCAGCCTCCCAGCTCCACCAGGAGCCTGCTTCTCCCTCTGACCTTCTCCCCTCTCATGCTCTCTCACACTGCCTCTCTCAAATAAATAAATAAATAAATAAATATTTAAAAAATAATTAATTTTAATTAATTAATTCAAGTCCCTCTAAATAATTTGTCATTAGCCAAGTTTCCCAGACAGCTGACTTTAAGAGAGATATTTGCATGCAGGCATTTAAATACAATGTGTGCTAGATAATAACATTTTTAAAGGAGTACGGGTAGCGGAATGGAGCTGACAACTCATGTCAATCCCATAGGGAGTTTTGAAGTTGGAATGGCTCCAACTAAGAAAAAGGAGCTTGGCTTTTTTAGCCCAGAGTCCTCCCTGGGGAAGGATGCAAATCTCAGCAAGACAATGCCGTTTGAGCTAGTGGAATCCCCACTCAGAGCTGTGAATCACTGGTAGCACATACTTCTGAAAGTTGAGGGAGTGAGTTCTTTGGTCTTAAAAACAGTATCTGTATGAAACAACACTGTGTCCACAATAGGTCCCTCCTTGTGTTGCATGGATTTACTTGCTTTATACAGTAAGTTCATTTTGTCTGGGACAGAATTTTTAGAATTCTGGTCTGTTTCTTTTGCTAGGAAAATATTCAGGGAGAAAAAAGATATGAACAATTGCCACTTCTGCTTTTATTTGGTCTGAAGACCAGAACTGACACTAACGACTTCCATCTTGATCACCCACTCTGGATTCCCCTCTGCCTCAAATGGGTCTCTTGCCTGGTGGGGTGACCTGATTTGCTGAGGAGCCTGAACTGGTTAACACGAATCTATTAGGCTATAGTAGCTATAGTTGGTCATTTAAAGTTAAAACGGAATAGTGACCAAAGCATGCCTCAAGTGGATTTTTCAAGTGCCAATCATTTGCCACCCTGATCAATTATAAAGCAAAATGACTACTTCCTTGTGATGACCAATTACTTCTGCCAGTATGATAGTTAACTTCTATTCTACTCTACTCTCTTCTATTCTAGTCTAACCTAACCTATTCTATTCTATTTTTTGCTTGATGGGCTTTTGGCAAAAGGAACCTAGAATGATCAGGCAGCAGCTAAAACTTAACAATGCTGTGATTCTATGTTGGCTTGTATCCCATGGTGGATTATTTCCCTATGTAAAAACAAACAAACAAAACCATTGAGACTACTGTTTCAGAGACTGTTAAGTATGTATTCCATAGCTGATAATCAGAATTAATGTTGAGTGGAGTTATTCCTAATTCTTCCCCTTGGCATCCATTCCCAGACACATAACACTCTATCTTGATCTTGATCTTTGATTTGATCGAGTGATCTTGATCACTCTATCTTGATCTTTGATTTAGAGTACGTATGTATAGCATCATGGGGTGTAGTGCCTTTTCACTCCAGGGTTTCATTTTCAAGATGGTTATGAAGGTGTGATAGCAAGGAGCTGCTTCATTTTTATCAGGTCAACAGCTTTGGGAAAGTTTGTTATATGGTCCACAGCCAGTGGATCCCATGATCCTGTGTTCACTGCTCTACTTCTTTGGTTATAAAGTGAGTTATTTGGTTTGATGTAACATTATGCAGCATACTATGTTAATGATACAAACAATTCATGAGCTCTTGTAATGCTCCTAAGTGATACTGCCTAAAGCCATGTGAGCAGGCAGTAAAAATCTGTACCTGGGGGCGCCTGGGTGGCTCAGTGGGTTAAAGCCTCCGCCTTCGGCTCAGGTCATGGTCCCAAGGCCCTGCATCCGACTCTCTGCTCAGCAGGGAGGCTGCTTCCTCCTTTCTCTCTGCCTGCTTCTCTGCTTACTTGTGATCTCTCTGTCAAATAAATAAAATCTTTAAAAAAAAATCTGTACCTGAAAAAATGTGAAATTTCAGTCAAAATGAATTGTTTCCCCATCAGAAGTTAGAAAAAAAATTAAATGTAGTCAATTTACCATCAGATAGTCATTCTTTTTTTTTCTTTTTCTTTTTTTTTTTTTCTAAAAGGAATGGTGCCATTTTTGGAGATCAGTATTCTTTTTGTTGCTAGCAGGATGTATACTGAGAAAGTAAATAGAAACTCAGGCAGTGAAGGCCTACACTGTGGGCTCAATGAATAGTCTACATCCATAATACCATAGGTATTCTGTCCACAAGTCCATTTAACCATAACTGATGATTCTGATGGTAGGCTCTGGCTGACATTAACTGGCCAAATCATTGTTTATTTAATTGTTTAGTGTGCTTTAGTTGTAGATGTTGCCTGTTAGATATTAACATTGAATACAAAGATGTTTGTATTTCAATAGATCCGTTAATATGCCTCTTCCCTGCTCGTTTCCATTCTTCCAATCTTTTAATTCCAAGTTTACTAAGTATTGTTTCTTCCTTCACGGGAATTGCAAAATATTATAATTTTTTCTTTTGGGCAAAAATGCCCCTGAATGCTCTAGACCACTGATATTAGAGATCCTTGAAATTTCATGGGGTTTAACTACCATCTTCTGGAATGTATGTATCTTACCAAAGTTCTTGCTGTGTCTTCTTATTCATATGTTTAGCTTGTTGTCAGCAATATGGTACATTTATATTATGTTCTAAAGGTATACAATTATCCCTTTTAAGTTAATGTAAACTTCTCTTCCACTTGCCATATATGAAAAGGAAAAGACATATTTGCCTGATTCAATTCATGAGTACATTCAGTGTACTTGAGGCCATCCTACAATTGATGCTAGACAGGCACAGAACAAAAATTGGAGCTAGTGCTTGACTGATACTAAGGTAATGCAGTGTTCTGTGCAGGGTCTGTCTTCATTGTTTCTCACAAGAAGTCTGCTGTTATCTTTGTTCTTTTGTATGTAATATGTTTTTTTATCTGGCTTTTAAAGAGATTTTCTCTTTATTCCTGCCTTTTAGAAATTACTTTATGGTGTGTCTTACTGTGGTTCTGTTTGTAATTGTTCTGCTTGCATAATTTACATTTTGTATTTTTTGAATTTAGTGAATTTACATTTTGTATTTTTGAATTTAGTGTTTTATTGAATCTAAAACATTTATTCTATTTTTTTTTTCATAAAATACATTTTTGATTCCTTCATTTCACTCTTTGGGCCTCCAATTACATATATATTAAACTTTCCCAAATTGTCCCAGGTTGTTGAGGCTCTGTTCTCTCTTCCTTAGGTTCCTACACACACACTATTTTTGCATTTGTTTAGATTGTTTCTATTGCTAAATCTTCAAGTACAGTGATTTTTTCTTCCACAGTGTCTAAACTGTTTTTAATGTCATTCTATACAATTTTCATTTCAGTTACTATATTTTTCATCCCTAGTTAGTCCATTCAGTTAAGTCTACTTTTTTTCATTTTCTCTTCATTATATCCATGTTTTATATTAATCCTTGAGCATATTTATTAATAATTGCTGTATAGTAAGTTTGCATGTAGAGTGAATTGGATTGGATGTTGGATATTGTCAATATTGTGGTTTTGAAAGTCCAGGGTTTTTTTCTTCATTTTGAGTGTGATTTGTTGTTTTGTGACTGTCCACTAACTTATTTGTGAGCTGACTAGATATTTTTTTAAGTCAATTGATGTGTTTTAACTCATGTCATGAGTAGCCTATTGAATTATTCAGTCCAGCCTCGCTATTAAGGTATTATAACTCTTAGTTCCCGTTGAAAACCTGTGCATTCTGTATGATCTCTTTACGTTATCAGGCAGTAACACGAACATCTCTTAGCCCTTGGGGAGCTCTGCGAATTGCTCATCTTACTACTTTCCAGTATGTTCCTTACTTGTGATTTTCACCTCATGTAAGGGCAGCTTAGTACTCAGAAGCAGAATTAAAGGTGGACCTCCAGAGATTTTTTTTTTTCCCAGTATAACTCCATCTCCTCCAAATCCATGGCTCACAAATTCCAGCAACATAATTCTTCTAGAATGTAAATTTATGTTTCCAAAACTCAGTGAGGCCATTATGCAAGTTGGCTTCTTTATTACACCATAGTTAAGAAACAGCAGCCAATGAATATCCAAGATGCCTGCAGGGCATATTTTGTCTGTTTCCCGTAGCTTAGAAATCCTCATCCTAAACTGTACATTTTCCAGTCTCTGAAAGTAACAAGTTCATATTTTTTACTTAGGTTTTAGTTATTTACAGAGGTAGGGCAAGTCCAGTATAAATTACTCTAACATGGTCAAAAACAGAATTCATCTACTTTTAATAATCTCTTGTACACCTTTAAGATCATATTCTCTGAAGAAATAAGATTAATATCTTGGTGTGTATCTTTCCATACATTTATCTACAGATGGACATCAATTTAAGATTGTGCTCATACTATTCATATTTATTTCCAAAAAGGCATTATTTTACTTAATTATTTAAATTTTGCAATAGAAATCTTGATAATTTTTTTCTGGATTAAGATGGTATAAATGAAAAATATTATGTTGCTTCATGTTACTTTTAATTCTGTCTAGAATCTCTTTAAAATTTCTCTTCATCTCTAAATTTTAGAAATTTCACCAGCATATTATTATAATACTATAACAAATTATAATATTATAATTTGTGTAAATTGTTTCAAAATGAAAAACAATTCTCCCTTTATTAACTCCTGTTGTTGTTATTTCTCCTCTATCTATTAATATTTATGTTATAGTTTCTATTGAATTTTGGCTTTCCTGGAAATCCTCTTCATGACTGTAACTCTATATCTGTTTTCCAGATTGAAAACACAGTTTCCAAATTTTACCTCTGATTTCCAGTTTGAAAATACAATTAATAATTTCTCCTATAGTGTGTCATATTTTCTCCATTTGGTATACCAAAATATTAACTTAGTTTTCATCTCTTTCAGAAGAGATGATTTCTTTAAATCCAAATTTGTTCAATGACTTCCTATTTTACATACCTTTTTTCCTGCAATTATTTTTCTTTCATAGACTTTTCTATGAATGCTTCCATTAAGTTCTCCTTTATAGCAGCCTATAAAGGATTGAGATTGATTGAGATTGATCTTCCTCCTTCTTTTTATTGTATAAATCATGATATTCCAGCTACTGCATATGGGGCCTCTCAACATTGGTTTTGGTCTTCACATTAGGTAGACAGTCAAAGATAATGTATGAATATTTTCTTCAGTGGCCTGGTGTTGACTAGAGAAACAAAAAGGACTTCTATCTTTTAGGGGAGCCCATCTGTTTTATCTCTTTCTTTTTAAGTACAGTTTGTAACAGGGAACCTTCAAATAAAACGTATTCTCTTCAAGTGTTAAAGCAATTGATGTGAACATCTTAACTCTCCTATAATTACATGTAGCTAAGGATTTACCAATATGTCTGCTCAGAAAATCAAGGTATTGGCTGGACTTCACCCAAGGCTCCTTCCAAGTCTTAGTAGTTTTTCCCAATGCACAAATTACTAAATACATTAAATATTTCCACCTACTAAACATCTATTCCACATATACACATGTCTCACCAAGAACTCAAATTCCTAAGTATAACAAGGATCTTCTTCAAACTACAAAACTTTGTGGCTGTTAATTTGTTACTCAACTGTCCTACCGGAGAGTTTGAGTGGATAAGAACACAGATGTGTTTAAGTCACTTTATTTCCAAACATTACTCATAGTTATTTAGTATGAATTAGAATCACTTAATAAAATGTAAATTTGAAGGTATAACAATCACCATATTATAATAGATTAATGGTAAAAATATCGTGTTAAGTTTTAGATATCAATCTCAAAATGGCATTCATATTCCTGTACATTTCATTTTCAGCATATATTAATTTCTCTAAATCAGTTTTAATTGCTTTATGCAACTCACCAAGGATTTATATAAGTATAAATTATACAGATGTAAAAAGTTAGGTCCTTTAGTAAAAAGTATGACTTAACCAAACAAAATTCTTGAGTATCAATTAGGCATACTGCATTTCCGTGGAAGCACTATGGATGCTTAGTGCTTGCTTGGTAGCTTTTACATAAATAAGAGTAAAATGTAAGACAATAACAGAAGGGAAAAAAACATTCTAAACACTTGGTAACAGAGTTTCTCTAAGGGAGGGAACTCTTTGTTTCAAGTGCTTTAGAAGCAGCTTTGGATCTGGAACAGAAACATGTATTTTTGTATATGAAACTAATAGAAATTCTAGGAGTTAGGTTAGCATGAAGCACACTGGGTATGAAAGACTCTGAAGCAAGTTGCTTAACACTCAAAAACTGGAGGCGGTCAAGGATCTGAGGACTCAGATCTGGGGATAACAAGTACTTCAAAATTAAGTTAGTTTTGGCATTGCAATACAAAATCCTGTTAAGTAAACCCTTTTCCTTATAAACTCCTTCCATTTTTCTAAACTTTAAACAAAAAGCTTCCCACACAGCTCTGAATATTTGGAGTTGATTTGTTGAAAATACCAGGGTAGTGTTAAATCTGGAATCACCACATATGAAAAAATGGAGGACGCCCGTTTTCAATGATGATGATCTATAAACAGAAATAACTCACAGCAATTAGAAACTGGGAGCAGGGGGTGCCTGGGTGGCTCAGTGGGTTAAAGCCTCTGCCTTCAGCTTGGGTCATGATCCCACGGTCCTGGGATCGAGCCCCGCATGCATCAGGTTTTCTGCTCAGCAGGGAGCCTGCTTCCTCATCTCTCTCTGCCTGCCTCCCTACCTACTTGTGATCTCTGTCAAATAAATAAATAAAAATATTTAAAAAAAAAAAGAAAAAAAAGGAACTGGTAGCAGCACCATTCCCAAGTATAAGGATTTAGGGTAGTACTTGATCTGAAACTAAATGGAGGATTTTACAAATAGAAAAATGTAGCTAGCAATTTTATAAGGGAAGGTGAACACTGGTGAAGAGCTTGAAATGCAGAAATCTACACTTGGGGAAGAAAAGAATTGGGAGATGACAAATAACTGGAGGTTCCATAAGGTGAAAAGAAAGTGAACAAAATGGTGCTGAAATATCAAGCTCAGTAAAAGGAATTCTTGGTAAAAATATTTATAATCTAAAAGCTGAGCTTAACCTCATTTTTCTTCTCTCTTTTTAATTTTTTATTATTTATTTATTTATTTAGAGAGAACAAACAGTCAGGGAAAAGGATCAGAGAGAGAGGGAGAAGCAGGGTCCCTGCTGAGCAGGAAGCCCAATGTGGAGCTCAATTCCAGGATCCTGAAATCAAGCCTAAGCTGAAGGCAGCTGCCCAACCGACGGAGCCACCCAGGCACCCCTTAACCTCATTTTTCAAAACTAATATAGCTGTATTATAAATTTTTTAAAAGATTTTATTTATTTATTTGACACGGTGGGCGGGGGGAGAACGTGCATGGGAGGAGAGGGAGACAGAAAAGGAGAATGGATGGGCTCTGATCCCAGGATCCTGGGATCATGACCTGAGACAAAAGCAGACATGTAACTGATTGAGCCACCCAGGTGTCCCATATTAGAAATCTCAATCATAAATCCTCAATAATATTCTGTAAAGCTACAAGTAAAGAATATTTTTTAAGCTTGTTCTGATAATGTAGGCTCGTATCTTCACACTGGCCTAATGGAATTTTAGAAAGGATTTAAACATTACCAGTAAAGGAAATCTGAGTTCACCAAAACTTTCTAACAAATCAAAGTAAGAATGACTAGAAACAAATGTAGAGCTAGGTTCAAAGAAAAATGGAATTATAACAGTTTCTTTGTGATTGAATCATGAAATAACGTTTGTGCTTGGTTAGTGCATTCAATGGCACACTGACACCGAATATAAAGTTTCTGGAAAATTTCCTCTTTGAACATGTCATGCTCTTTCATTGAAAGACTCCTTGAAAATGACTACAAACTCTCTGAATCTATCCATACTTCCAAATATTATATCCAATTTATTTTCACTATGCTTATTTTTTTTAAAATATTATGTTATGTTAGTCACCATACAGTACATCATTAGTTTTTGATGTAATGTTCCATGATTCATTGCATACAATACCCAGTGCTCCATGAAATACATGCCCTCCTTAATACCCATCACTGGGCTAACCCACTCCCCACCCTCTCCCTTCTGAAACCCTCGGTTTGTTTCCTATAGTTCGTAGTCTCATGGTTCGTCTCAGTTTTGATTACCCACCTTCATTTTTCCCTTCTTTCTCCTAATGTCCTCCATGCTATTCTTTATGTTCTACAAATAAATGAAACCATATGATAATTGTCTTTTTATGTTTGGCTTATTTCACTTAACATAATCCCCTCCAGTTCCATCTACATCAATGCAAATGGTGGATATTCATCCTTTATGATGGCTGAGTAATGTTCCATTGTATATATGGACCACATCTTTATCCATTCATCTGTTGGAGGGCATCTCAGCTCCTTCCAGTTTGGCTATTGTGGACATTGCTGCTATTATCATTGGGGTGCATGTGGCCCTTCTTTTCACTACATCTAAATCTTTGGGGTAAATGCCCAAGAGTGCAATTGCTGGGTCACAGAGTAGCTCTATTTTTATCTTTTTGAGAAACCTTCATACTGTTTCCCAAAGTGGCTATACCAATTTGCATTCCCACCAAGAATGTAGAAGGGTTTCCCTTCTCCCCTTCTTCACATCCTCTCCAACATTTGTTATTTCCTGCCTTGTCAATTTTTGCCATTCTAACTGGTGTAAGATGGTATCAATGTGGTTTTGATTTGAATTTCCCTGATGGTTAATGATGTTGAACATTTTTTCATGTGTCTGTTAGCCATTTGTATGTCTTTTTGGAGAAGTGTTTATTCATGTCTTATGCCCATTTTTTGACGTGATTATCTGCTTTGTGTGTGTTGAGTTTGAGAAGTTCTTTACAGATCTTGGATACCAGCCGTTTATCTGTAGTGTCATTTGCAAATATCTTCTCCCATTCCATGGGTTGCCTCTTTGTTTTGTTGACTGTTTCCTTTGCCGTGCAGAAGCCTTTTATTTTGATAAAGTCCCAAAAGTTCATTTTTGCTTTTGTTTCCCTTGCCATGACAGAAGTTGCTGTGGCTGATGTTGAAGAGGTTACTGCCTGTGTTCTCTAGGATTTTGATGGATTCCTGTCTCACATTGAGGTCATTCATCCATTTAGAGTTTATCTTTGTGTATGGTGTAAGAGAACGACTGAGTTTCATTCTCTGTATATGGCTGTCCAATTTTCCCAGCACCATTTATTGAAGAGATTGTCTTTTCCACTGGATATTTTTTCCTGCTTTGTCGAAGATTAGTTGACCATAGAGTATGCTTATTTTCTTACTCATCCATTTTTGTATATTAAAAATTTAAGTTATTCCAGATATAAATTCTTGCAATTTTCTCATTTTGCATATGAAGAAATTAAAGTTCAAAATCATACTGTGTCTGGCTCATAGTGACATGGATTGTTGGTACTCAAACTCCAAGCTTCCTAACTTCCAGATTATTCACTGGATTCTTCTTATGGGAGAAATTATGATTAAAGAAAATAAATTGATGTTTTTCTCTTCAGTTAAGGGGTAAAAGGGGATGCAGGGAGATGGTGATATAGTGTCCTTGTGACAAAGAAAGTCAGTTGAGTATTTAGGAGTGGCTGAAGCTATATAGCATGTACAGATGAATATGTTGCTTACAATGCTGTCACTGGTGATGTCAAGTCAAATTGTTTTCATTGGGATGGAGCATGCATTTTATATTTAAATCTCACTTTAACTGAACTCCTCCTTTTAGAAAGACCAAGTGCATTTATGTTCTTTAACTCCATCATATGTGTGTATTTATACACACACACACACACACGTGTGTGTGTGTATATATAATTAAATCATGTATTCATGATTAAATTCCAAATATTGTTTCCCAAAAATCACACACCTAACAACAGTCAGGTTGGTGAGATAAGTCTGTTATTTTACTGTATGTCTCATAACATTTCTAAGTTGTCATGCTGAGTGGTGAATTTGATGAACTTGTTTGCAATTAACCAATAAACCTACTGTCAGGGACTGGATAAGCTAATAATTATATTAGAAGAGAAGATGGAGGCTTAATAGTGTGATTTTACCTCTTAAATAACTGAGCCATCAATTGTACTATGTTTGTGGGATGCTATGTTATTTACTCCTCCTTTACCCATCTTGGAACATTGAACTTTAACTTTTTTCTTTTTTAAGATTTTATTTATTTGACAGACAGAGATCACAAGTAGGCAGAGAGGTAGGCAGAGAGAGGTGGGGGGGGGAAGCAGGCTCCCTGCTGAGCAGAGAGCCCAATGCAGGGCTCTATCCCAGGACACTGAGATTATGAACTGAGCCAAAGGCAGAGGCTTAACCCACTGAGCCATCTAGGCACCCCTGAACTTTAACTCTTAACTGGAGTTAAGAGCCAAACTCTAGAGACAAAATGCTTGGATATTAACCACCTGTGTGACCTTGGTCAAGTCACTTAATTTCATGTAACTAGTTTCCTCATTTGGCAAATGACAATGATACTGGTACCTATGCCATAGGATTCTTAGAAGTCTTAACTGAATGAAAAAATCCATGCTTAGAACAGTGCCTAACACATATTAAATGCTACATAAATGGCGTTTACATTTTCATGATCTCCCTCTTATTCAATTTCTCCCTCTCCAGGTCTGTCTCTATCTTTTTATTTCATATACACATACTACAAGTAATGTTCAGTGGCTGATTTTTCTGGATCCATCATTCAAAAAAGTATTTCCACATAAAAAGTTAAATGAAGTTTGTTAAGAAAACATGTAAGTAAAAACTGCCTCTGATTTCAGAGCTGCACCTCATTGAATGAATTGCTTAATTATAAAATGAAGAAATAAATGCTTATTTTTGGCATATTTGCACAAAACTTTAAAGCATACACCATATCAATAGTTTCATAGATAAGCATAGCACCAAAAACCTCAGGGAATATTAGAAATGTACATAAAACTGTATTAGTAGATAAAACTCAGTACTATTTACCAAGTACCCAACAATCAACTTTAGTTTGAAATCATCTGAGTATTATGAGGAAATTTAGCAAATCTCACAGCACACAGCTATTGCTGTTTAAATCTACTCACCTTCAGAGAGAGAAGCAAAAATAGTGACACTGTTCTCGTGTGATGAGGAGGAGAATAGTTGCACAAGGAATAAAAATAAAATAGATTTCTTGTTCTTTCTACTTTAGGAGAAAATGTTGGAGCACATGGGCCCATGAAGAAGGGACAGTGTATTCATTCCCGGATAAATAGCTTAAGGAATGTACGCCAGAATCCTGACAATTTGTCAGTACTAAGTCACCCACCTGCCACATGTGGAGAAATTGTTCTTTAGAAGTTGCCATAGACAAGGAAGTTTTATTCAGAACAAATCTATGTATAGCAAACAGTTTGTCAAATTTCTTTCAGAAGTGTGAGCTCTGAACATATGGGATAGTGTCAGACATAATAGAAAATTGAAATTGGCATGTTTCTACAAAAATGCTTTTCTGTAAGAAGGTGGTGGTTGCCTATATGGATTCCTTAAAAGAATCTTAAGTATCTACCAAGAATTGCAGGGTCAGTTTCCACCACATACATGGGTATCAACACTTAAAAGTGTTTTGATTCCATGCTTTTATCCAGTATTCCTTATGTTAAAGTAGCAGAATGTCATTAAGATAAACTTGTTGCTACACTGCCACCTTCGCAAATGGCCTAGTTTTACATTCAAGATTAGAGAGCTAATCTTACATTTTAAAATGTGATTATAGCATTTACTCAATAATCCAAATAATCCGTGGGTAATACATCTGTTCAGTTTTGGACATTTATTGTATTTAGTAAAGCCAATGTGTCACTTCACATCATTTTTTTATAGATGGAAAAAGTAAATATTTTATATTTCAATGTAAATTAAAGACTCAAATTAGACATCATTTTTCCTGGACCTGAACCTTTTGTAATACAGCCTGAATAGAATCAGTTTACTTTGTGAAGTATATTTATAGTGTTTATGGTGATCATGTTTAATGGTTTTCATATAGTGATAGAAAGGTGGTGTATAAAACAACTGAGATTAAAAGTCATAATTTGCAAACACCCAGGTGGCTCAGTCAGTTAAGTGGCTAACTCTTGACTGCAGCTCAGGTTATGATCTTAGGGTTGTGGGATCAAGTCCTGAGTCAGGCTCATGCTCAGTACAGGGTCTGCCTGAGACTCTCTCTTTCTCTCCTTCTGTTCCTCTCCCCACTCATGCTCCAGATAAATAAATAAATAAAACCTTAAAAAAAAGTCAAGTAATTTGCACTTCTGTATTCAAGCACTAATTTCAATACACATACTAATGTTAATTTTTATTATTAAATATGTCTATCCCTATGAATCTCAATTTTCACATTTATGGAATATTATTAATTGTAGTTAAAATTTTGAATATGTATTTTATGGTAAGTATAGAGCACATAAATATGCATCCATTAACAATTCCAGGTAAATAGTTTTGATATTTTCATTTATTAAAATGAGGGATCCAGGGCACCTGGGTGGCTCAGTTGGTTAAGCATGTACCTTCAGTTCAGGTCATGATCCTGGAGTCCTGGGATCGAGCCCCTCAGGAAGCCTGCTACTCCCACTCACTCTGCCTGCCATTCTGTCTACTTGTGCTCATTCTCTTGCTCTCTCTGTCTAATAAATAAATAAAATATTTTTAAAAAACTAGATGGATAAAGTGAAATGGGATCTGGGCCTAGATATGTTAATAATTTGTCCAAGACACAGAGCTCATGGTAGAGCCAGGATAATGCACCCAGGAATTCTATTTACAGACTTTAGAAACTTGACAAATGGCATGTCCTACCTGTGGTAGATATGTGACAGTAACAGGTCCAGGTTTTCACTCCTCCTTACATTTACACCCTTTTGGTAAGTGAGATATAATTTTCTGTACCTCAGTTTGGCCATGTGATCTGCTTCCACCAATGTACATGTGGGGAGAGCAAACATGACATATAGAGTTTTAGAAAGTAATTATATATTGAGGATTATGTTTTGCCATCTTCTAGAGAAGGTCATGCCCCCATCTAACCTGTTGTCTCAAGAGAAAGATGATAGATATGGGCACAGCTCAGTTGCCCAGGTGTCCCAGGCAACTGGATGAGCTAAATCCATCAAGATCAGCTGAACATCACCCTCCCGATACATGAACTATAATTATAAAATTATACTGCTTTGCTATTACTCTGAGTTTGGAAATAGTTTGTTAAAAATCAATAGTGACATAATACATTACCTTTCTAATTATAAAATGAGAATAATAAATGAGAATAATGATACCTATTATCCTAATTTTTTAGAAGGTCCTAAAATTTGGAAATACTTAGATGTGGAAAGAGGTATATTCACAAATACTCACTATTTTTACTTGTCTTACATAATTTTCTAAAATGAGTTCCCATGGTCATTTCAGAGGACAAAATACAATGTTGTTTGACCCTTCTCTCCCATTTCATGTGAACATGGTTCATCAGAGATTATTTACGGGGTATCCCTAAAAACCCAAGGGCCAGATAATTGACAATTTTCCTGAAATCTTCACCCACTATAAACATCTAATCAACCATTCTCTTTAATCATCTTCCATAAGTCTCTTCCTCTCTACCCCCATTTGCACTGATATTGTAAACTGTCATCATCTTTTGCCAGGAATCATATACAGCTCCTGGACCTCCACAACAGACTACCAGGAAATTGGTTTCTCTATGCTAATCCCTCTCCCCATTCATCCTCAACACTTCCACCAGAGTGACCCTTATGGCACAAAGAAACAGACATCTGACACAGATATTTTCAGTGACTATGAAGGTATAAGATAAAGTCTCAGTTTCTTTCCATCACATAAAAACACTTGCGTCTTTCTTTTTTGACTCCATTCCCAATAATTCTCCACATCACACAATAGCCCTCCTATCTCAACAAAAGCAAACAAGCAAAAACTCACAAGTTTCTGGAAAAAAATTTCTTAATTATTATATATTTCAGCATATGCTGTACTGACTTTGTATATACCAGTACTCGAGCACCAACCTGAAATTATTTTGTCTTTCTTGGCCTCCAGGAAAACTACAGTTCTTTTTAATTCTCTTGTCAAGTGATTAATTATTGAGGAATCCTTCCTGACTACCCTTCTTTAGTTCACGAAACTCAGCAAATACCCTTCCTTATTATAATTATTATCTTCTCTAGAATATAAGTTTCTTCAGATAATGACCATATACTTTCTTTTTATCTCAGTATATACTACTTGCTCCTAACTGATGACTCAGCAAATACTGATTAATACCTCAAATGATGATTATCTGATTCACAGGCAGTATTTTCATAATCTTTTATCAAATTTTTTCTTTTTATGAATAAAAGAAATAGGCCCCCATTGTATGAATTTGATAAATTTAAAATGATTTAAATTGTGCTATTTATTTATTAAAGATTTATTTATTTATTTATTTATTTGAGCGAGAGAGAGAAAAAGAGACAGTGAGCAGGGGGAGTGGCAAAGGGACAGGAAGAGAGAATCTCAAGCAGCCTCCCCACTGGTTGCAGAGCCCAACATGGGGCTCGATTCTAGGACCTTGGGATCATGACTTGAACCAAAATCAAGAGTCGGATCCATAACTGACTAAGCCACCCATGTGTCCCTAAATTATACTATTTATGGAGTTGTATTAAATACTGGCCTACATTAAATCTCTAAGATGATTTCAAAGACTCATAAAAATAATGTAAGAGAAAATTATAATTGATAATAACTATATTGGGGATGTATAGAAAGTAAAAATGTTAAATACAGTTTTGGGATGGATTTAATTGGCATGCTTGCAATGGTATTATATATTATAAAATAATAAGCTTCATGTTAATATTATTTTGGGGAAAACATTATTTTTTCATGTATCAGATTGTCTAACGTGGTTCATAAACAACTATTTTCTGAATGCCAATACTTGTTGAGATTTATGGGACTCTTCACGGCAAATAGATTTCTAATCCATGATATAATTTGATTTAGGTAGTATGTATGCGTCCCCTGATGAGTAAAAAAGTCAAAGGCAAGTACTAATAAATATGCAAGTATCAAGTCACTCTATTACTACTGTAGACTAATTCTATTTATATTTGATTCTAATTTTGATTCTAATTTTGTAAAATCATAACTTTAGTTTCATCCAAAGTCACATTAGTAAAAATTAAGTCAAAGTAGTCATTTTATTTAATAAGCTAATGTGTCTATTTCATAAATAGTTACTGAACACAACCTCTATCCTTGTAAAGATGAAGTGGAGTCATCACAAGTAAAATAAAAAGAAAAGCCCTGTCATGGAAAAAAACAATGTGAGGAGGGCTGATATTCAAATAAAGCAAGGTTGTAAAGGAGTGGTAGAAAATCTAAACAATAAACGACAGTTTACTACTTAGTAAACTATGAAAAATCACTTTAACAGCCAGCACAGAGAACTTGCTTTTGGTTGAGGAAATAGTTGAGGACACAAGAGATAGGTGAGGTGGCTACATATTCTTTCCCCATCCTATTCTGGATGAAAACAGACAAAAAAAGGAGTAGAGAAGAAAGGCCTGACACCTTTGACAATTTTCTAATTATATAAGAAGTTGCTAAACTTAGAAGAGGGAATTTGAAATCTTAGCAATAATGAAATTAGCCAGTCTTAACATTTCAAATAAGAACAAAGACTTTGTAGTAGGTGCTGATTTTAAAACCTCATTTCAAAATATAGAAAGAGAAGAGTTGAATTTAACAGTCATACTTATTTTCTATCCCACCAAAGCAGCTGAAGTTAAAAAAATAAATAAATAAACTTGGGCTTTTTAGCACGGGAAATCTAACTCAACCTGAGGGGTTATTTCTATATCTAGAAGACACAGCATGATTTAAATAAGCACAAGGTACATAACACATTGATAACTGATGTAATTTAAGATTAACATATAGAATAATCTAGCACCATGCTCACCAAGGTGTTCTAGTAACTGCTAATTTTATATTCTAATGAATATTCATTTTGTTTAGCTTTTCAAACTAAATACAAAAATACTAAGATCAGTAAAATTAATATAGCAACCTTACAAAACACTTAAATAAATTGATATCTCAATATTTTACCATCTAAGCAAAATACTGCTAAGTAAATGGGTTAATAGGTATTACTGAGTGATTTTAAATGAAGCATAGTCATGTCCAAATAATTTAACACTCTATTTTATATATTAGGAAATTGTGATTGAGAGAAATTAAGAGACTTGCTTAAGTCACACAGATAATAAGTGACATAATATGGACCACTCTGAATCACCATGAAACACAACATCATATAATTGGACAATAAAAAGTCAGTTTGTATACAAATAATCTTAAAATATAAAAAATTAAATGCCATAAACAAAACTGTTTAAAATCTCTAAAATGTTTAATACATATAACAGAGAATTCATTTCTGAAGTATACATGTAGATAATACTGATAAAAAAGCCAACTAAAGAAAAAGTATAAAAGATACAGAATGAATATGCAAGCTTTTTAACTTAATTATTTTTGTGTTTGTGTGTGTGTTCCAAGATTCATTGTTTATGCACCTTACCCAGTGCTCCATGCAATACATGCCCTCCTTAATACCCACCACCAGGCTCACCCAACCACCTATCCCCCTCCCCTCCCAAACCCTCAGTTTGTTTCTCAGAGTCCACACTCTCTCATGGTTTGTTTCCTCCTCTGATTTCCCCCAACTTACTTATCCACATCTCCCAATGTCCTCCGTGTTATTCCTTATGCTCCACAAGTAAGTGAAACCATATAATAATTGACTTTTTCTGCTTGACTTATTTCACTCAGCATAATCTCCTCCAGTCCCGTCCATGTTGATACAAAAGTTGGATATTCGTCCTTTCTGATGGAGGCATAATATCATTGTCTATATGGACCATATCTTCTTTATCCATTCATCTGTTGAAGGACATCTTGGTTCTTTCCACAGTTTGGAGACTGTGGCCATTGTTGCTATGAACAAACACTGGGGTACAGATGGCCCTTCTTTTCACTACATCTGTATCTTTTATCCCCAAGCTCTTTCATATCAATGTATAAATTAAACAATTATGAAATTCTAGTTTAAAACCTGTAAACCTGAATTGGTCAATAATTTAAAGTAACCAAAAATATTCACTTCTGACTCAAGAGCTATATGACTTTAAGTATTTTACTTTGTTGTAGAAAAATAGAGTATTTCAATATCACTGGAAAAACAATTTCACATGATATCAAGGACCGAACACTTAAATTCAATATGAAATAGAAATTAGCCTTCTAGGGGCACCTGGGTGGCTCAGTTGGTTAAGCAGCTGCCTTCGGCTCAGGTCATGATTCCAGGGCCCTGGGATCAAGCCCCGCATGGGGCTCCCTGCTCAGCGGAGAGCCTGCTTCTCTCTCTCCCTCCACCTGCCGCTCTGCTTACTTGTGCTCTCTATCTCTCTGTCAAATAAATAAATAAATAAAAATCTTTAAAAAAGAAATTAGCCTTCTAGGAAGGGATCTAAGGAAATAATCAGAGTTTCAGGTAAAATTTTGCATACAAACATTCTCATCACAACATGAATTATGTAATAGCAGAAACTGATGAAAATAATAATGATAACATGAGAAGTATTCAGTAAATTTTAACATATTCATATACTCCACTATTTTAAATTTAATAAAAGCATGTTTAAGTTTCATTTGACCTAACAATTAAGCTAGTTGTTTTAACTACCCATCCTCATAGTTGTTTTAACTATACACCCAACCTAGCCTGGATACCTAGACAACATCCTTGTTAATCGACAATATGAACTGATTTTATTTAGTTATATATTACTCTGTCAATACATTATTTACGGGCAGATGACTAAATTTGCAGTTTACATGTAAATTGTGATTCACCTGCTTTTAGTGGAACCATGTCTCTTATGGACGATGATTTAAAGGCAAGCATGTGACCTAAGCAAAAGGAAGCCTTCAAGAACAAAATTTTTCAGTGGAGGTAGCAGACTGGAAGGAAGAAAAAAAACTGGGTCCTCAGAAGCTATCTTAAACTGCTAAATTGTTAATCCTATCATGTCTCAAGTTGTCTTAAATCTCCAGTACATGAGAAAATAAATTCTCATTTATTTTAGTTTGCACTTGAATTTAATGTTTTGTAGACTGAGTGAATCTCTTAATTAAACACCATAATAATAAACAATCTGTGGGAGAGTAAGAATGCCATCTCCATAACTAGAGAACTGAGGAATGTTGTAGAAAGAGTACAGATGAGAGATGGTAGTGAAGCACTAAAAGACTACCTACCAAATGCAGACAGAGAGACTGCTTGGAGGAATAAATAAAGACCCTCAAAGGAGTATCATTAACAAATTTTCTCTTGAAGTAGAATTGACTGATACCGAAAGACTATAGAGAAGTCTTGAGAAAAAAGGAATCAAAGTATATTCTGATGAGTCAGAGCTTTCATCCTGGGCACCATGATTGTTGGGAAGTCATGTTCCATTGCCAACATTTAGTTTACAGAGAAATATTACTATCTTTGAGTTCACGTTTATTTAAATTTGACTTTTAAAGATTCTCAGAGGTCTCAATTAAAGGTCTGATTTTTTTTTTATCCTTCCCAATAAATTTTCTATTTGCTCATATCAGAAGTCTGGGGTCACTTTAAATCAATATTAATACAGTATACTAGTTTGATCACACACATTGTGTCAGTTTAGGTCCACAACAATTCCAAACTATCCAGTTGCCTCAAATTATCAGCAGAGACTGTTTTCTCACATTAAACAACAATGTCATAAGAAGTTTCTTTGACCTTTGTCTATGCAGGGCAGGATTTAATTTATAGGATACACCTTCTTTGAGCACACAGGCCTTACTGTTTCAGACATTTACGGAGGGATGTTTTTTCACACTGCATGGGTCCAAGGCCTCCTTACTCAGTGCCATATTGCACCCCTTGCCATCCTGTCTTAAATTCCAACACCCTCAGTCTGCTTGTATTGGTAATGATCATAGGAGAGAGCCAGATACTTTCCAAAGCTTATGTTTTTCCCTCAAAGCAAAAAAGCTACTTTACTTATTCTCGAGTTCATCTTTTCATTTTAGAATATAGAGATTTTGAATAGTTTGAATATAGAGATTTG
Source organism: Lontra canadensis (assembly GCF_010015895.1). Classification (NCBI taxonomy): domain Eukaryota; kingdom Metazoa; phylum Chordata; class Mammalia; order Carnivora; family Mustelidae; genus Lontra; species Lontra canadensis. Next base: position 10,738,839 of record NW_022631009.1, on the reverse strand, counting down.
AATGGAGATTTTGAATATTTTGAGTATTGTTATATTTGGTAATCATGCACTTAATTTAAATGACAGGAGGATTTCAGTGAGTGTAATCTGCCATAAAGAGAGAAAATTTTGTAGGAAGAACTGTCCCAGCATAATAATTTTTTATGCAATGTTAGTAGAAAAAGAGTACACATGACTGTGTGTGTGTACGTGTGTGTGTGTACAATTCCATTTAGGTAAAAGTACATCATGTAATTATGTGTGTTATACATGTTTGCATATATATACATGAACAATATGCACTTATGTGCATATATGAGCATACATGTAAACACAATTGACATTATGTGTATATTTCCAATAAACATAAGTATGTATGTTTGCATATGTGTATTCATATATCATATGCAGACATTTATACTTCATTGGTCTATAAATTGTGTTTGGCCATTGTGATGTGATTTTCAATTATTTTATGTTCTTATTTCTCTGTTCGACGTCTTGAGAGCATATAAATTTAGAGCTTATTACTTTTTTTTGGTGTTCATTTTTTGTACTCAGAAAAAAATAGGTATTTTAAAACAAGGAAATTGACTTTTCGAGTCTAATCAAGTTAGAATTCATCCTTCTGGCCTAACAGTTTCGTAATACTCCTGTTTTTTTATGTTTAAGTCTTAATCCACTCCTATGTAATAAACTGTTTAATGAAGTAAGTCACATTTTGTCCCTCTATCTATGATTTGTAAGAACTAATGAAATGTGGATATTTAATAATGTTAGACAACATCAGCCAGACAGACACTCTCATAGCCATTTCAAAAGCACTGATTCCATGCAGAAGCCAAAGTAAATTGCTCACAGAAGTTCATATAAGAAAATTTGGAAACTAGAGATTCTGCGCTAATATTGACAGAAAATGTGTAAATGAGGATATGTTTTTTAATAGTAAAACTACTTTACAGTTAATTTTTCCATGTTAAAGTTGCAAGAATTATGATATCTTATCCCAATTCAGGAACAGGACTTCTAAACTGCTGATAAGAATACACAGTCTGGGGCACCTGTGTGGCTCAGTGGGTTAAAGCCTCTGCCTTCGGCTCAGGTCATGATCCCAGAGTCCTGGGATCCAGTCCTGCTTCGGGCTCTCTGCTCAGCAGGGAACCTGCTTCCCTCTATCTCTCTGCCTGCCTCTCTGCCTACTTGTGATCTGTCCCTCTGTCAAATAAATAAATAAAATCTTTAAAAAAAAAAAAAAGAGGGGCACCTGGGTGGCTCAGTGGGTTAAGCCTCTGCCTTCAGCTCAGGTCATGATCTCTGGATCCTGGGATCGAGCCCCACATCAGGCTCTTTGCTCTGCAGAGAGCCTGCTTCCCTCTCTCTCTCTGCCTGCCTCTCTGCTTACTTGTGATCTCTCTCTGTCAAATAAATAAATAAAATCTTTAAAAAAAAAAAAAAGAATACACAGTATGGTTTTTTGGTTTTGCTTTGTTTTGTTTTAAATTTACATTAGTTCTTAAAAGCTATGATCTGGATCAAACACACCGTGTGTCTTTGGTATTAGATATGATCTCTAATGTCTGATTTCATTGATTTCAGCTAGTTTCCAAATTTTGCTAGTAAGAACCTTATCTCTATTTAACTGTACTCATGTACAGAAGGAGACTGTAAATTCCCTCAGTTAAAAAATATTCCATTAAGTTTCTAACTAATAAATTAACCATCACAAAGGATGGTTTCCTTTCTAAAAGGAAAATTTTAGAGCAAAGGAACATAAACCAAGAAATACTGAAAATTTAGTATCTCTTAACTTGAGTGCTGTTAATCAATTCAATTCTACTTAATTTTTAAAGCTCCCAAAAATATGACATCTATGAATCACTTGAGTCTCTCATGATGGACTTTTTTTCAGATGTTTTCCCACTGAGACATTTATTATGATTATCTTACTAAAAATAGCATTAACAAGCCTAGTTACATGAATACTGAATGCCTTACAGTCATTCAATCCATCAATGAGAGAACTTTCACTCTGAACTATTATAACTATCAATGAAGAAAGAATAGTCTTTTCAAAAAATGGTTATGGAATAATTGGACACCCATATGAAAAAATATGGTACTACACAGACTTTACTACATCAAATTAACTCACAATGGAACACGGACACAGGAATGAAAAACTATAAAATGGCCAGAATAGGAAACTATCTATGTACTTTGGTTGTGGTAATAAATTTTAAGATATAACACCAAAAGATTCATGAAAGAAATCAACTGATACGTTAGATTTCATTAAAATTTAAGTTATCCTCTGTGAGAAACACTGTTAAGAGAAAAAAAAGTTATAAGCTGAGAGAAAATATTTGTAAAACAGTTATTTGATAAAAGACATGTATCCAAAATATAAGAAGCTCCTAGAATTGAATTATAAGACAACAAACCAATTAAAAAACCCATTAACATGTGGCCAGACATCTCAACAGGAAACATTTACATACGGCAAACAAATATATAAAGTATGCTCAACACCATTTGTCACTACAGAAATACAGGTTAAAAATAAAATGAGATATCACTACAGAATTATTACAACAACAAAAATCTAACAAACTAATAATACTAATTGCTGGTGAAGATGAAGAGCAACAGGAACTCTCATTCATGGTGTAACCACTTGGGAAAACAGTTTGGTGGTTTCTTCCATAGCTGAACATAAACCTTACCAAAAGCTCCAGTAAGTATGTCCTTAGGCATTTAGCCAATTTTTGAAACTCTATGTTCACACAAATCTACACATAAATATTTATGGTAGTTGTATTCATAATCACTCTAAACTGGAAGCAAGCAAAATATCCTTCAATAAGTGAATGCATATATAAACACTGTTATGTCCACACAAAGGGGTACTATATAAGGAGAGAAAGGTATGTGCTGTCAACCCACATAAACACATGGATGAGTCCTAAATGCATAAAGGTAGGTGAAAGAAGCCTCTCCGGAAAGTTTACACAGGAAAATTGTTGGAACTCTGGAAAATAAAACTATAGAAATAGATATCAATGATTATCAGAGTTCCAAAGAAGAGGGAGATTAGATAAATAAAGAACAAGAAATGTTGCAGGGTCATGAAACTACTCTGTATGATGTTGTAGTAATTGATAATGACATTATGTATTTGTCAATACTAAGAATACCATAGTGAATTACAACAGAAATAGTGAAACCTGGTATATGCAAATTAAAATAAATAATTTTTTAGGACTTTGGGAGATCCCAGGATGGAATCAAAATGACGGAAAATTATATTACTGCATGACAAATGTAGGGGACAACTTCACTCAAGTGTGCATGTCTGTGTGGGAGGAGGTAATAACCTAACTAACTTTGAAAATGAGTGGCAAATGAAAGAATAAAGGCAAAAGGAAATAACATAAGCGCCATACTTTCATTGATAAAGTTGTTTCTTAGTGGGTTATGAATTGTTAGTTCTGGACTCTTACATATATACTTAGAGTGAGCAATTAAGGAAATGGATAGTGGATGATAGAAGCAAGGTTTCTCACATTTGGAACATGAGGTTTTAGATAAGCAAAGGGAGGGGGCTAGATTGATTCAACAGTAATGGATCTTAGATTGAATTTATATTTAGCTTAATAAGGATACAATTTCCCTGTATTTTAATTTATAGATATTCAAATACAGGTTAGTATACAAACATATATTTGCTCTGTCAGCAAAGCTGGCCAAAAACAAGAACACCCCAGAAGCAAAAGGCACACCTGGTATTCAGATCTTGGTTCTAAGTACCACATTCCCCTAAAAGCTACCTGGACAACCTGGAGAAAAGGCTGATCTTAAGACAAGGCAGGAAACACAGAGGATGAGCCTGAAACCTTTTGTAATGTCAGAAAGCAGGAAGTGTTCAAATGAAAACACAATGATGGATATTTGTCCAAGTGACACAGGAGCCAAGTAAAAAAGTTAATGATAGCTGGGAAAAACAAAAACAAAAACAAAACCTGAAAAACAAAAAAAGTCACATGAAAATGATACATATGAAAGCTAAAAGAGCTCATGAGGAAAATTTTTAAAAAGTAATATTCAAATAAGGTTGAAAATTCTTCATAGTATACCTCCCCCCAAAATTCAAGAACTACATAGGCCTCTTACATATTTAAAATATGCCATAATAAATTCATTTATGTTTATAATCTGAGTTTCCTAAAATATATTTGGCCACATAATATTTTTTACATGGAACCTATTAAATCCTCATATAAACACTGGTCCTCAAAACAAGAGACAGATTGGAAAATGATGTTATAGAGGATAAAGAGTCCAGTACAAAATAGATTAAGTTCACCAAGAGTTCAATTATCAGGAATATAGATGTCAGGTTCATGAAAAGCATCCAATGACCACAGAGAAAGGTGTAGGGTAAATACAATAAGGGAAAAAAAATCATACCAAGCATATAGCGAAAGAACCAAAACCAAGTAACAAACAAAAGTCATCAAGCAAAGCCCAAAAAAACAAATAAACCCTCAAACAAAACATAAAGTAGCTGCAAAGGAACCAAACCCATAATGTATCTAGAATTTTTCTGCATACCACCAAATGCTGGGAGACAACAGTTGACCCAATTATTTAAAACCAGTGATCCAGTGTTTCATTTCTGAGGATGAGCAATTGTTCAAATTCTCATATTCCAGGCATCAGAGGGCATATATCATTTCTTCCCATATCTTTCTGGTCAGGTCCATCTCTTCTCAAGCTTACATTTTCATCTGTTAAAATGATGCATACTAAAGAATTTTGCAGAAAAATTCTTTGAGGGAAATATATATTTTCAATAAAGCTCTATTAGGTATATATCTATAGAAGTACAATTGATGTCTGGAAATGTAATTTGTTTATTGCCACATTCTCCATATCATTAAGTTTAGTGCCAGGCAGTACTCCAGCACATATTTTTATTGGTTTCCATTCAAAAAATAATATTATCATAAGTTGGTGTTGAAAGAATGATAATAGATGAAATGTCATGAATAATCTCTTGAAATGCTTTGTATACTGTGATTTTATGCTCAACAGGCTTAATCATAGTTAAGTTAAAACAGTTAGAATTGCTTAGCAAGATAAAAAAACCACAGTATCAATCATTCTATCTCAATTTTAGTCTTATGGACCTTATGATCATTTTAATACAATGTCTATAGATCTACATTTTTTCAGATACTGTGCATTTAAAGTATATGAGACTGTCCCTTTATTCAAGATGCTCTCAGAGGTGATAAACATAATTAAAATGTAATATATGGAATAGCATGTTACAAACACGCTCAGATTTTTATAAGGGCAGAGGAAATCACTACAGTGAAACTTCACAATAAAATGCATTCAGATATAACACAATAACTCCTGCCTTCTGTCCTTTGCAGCAAGCTCACTCAGGCATTTCTTCTGATGACATTATGGCAGAATCTTAAACGGCAGTTTCTATCTTATCAAATCAGGAAGTTCTATCACTGAATGTCACACTTTGGCCTGTGTCTTACATGACAAATGGGATATAACAGGCGGAAGCAAGTAGAAGAATACTTAAATATGAGCAATTCACGAAAGGCAGAAAAGATAACTGTGTTTTCATCAAAGCACATGTAGTTTTCTCTGTGCAAAGTGTAGTTTTGGTTAGGGAAAGAATAAGACATGAAGCTGAATGTAGATACGGCCATACTGTAAATGGTTTGCTCAGTTGTAAGGGGGGTTTGCTGGCCGGTAGGAAGCTACTGAAATGTTTTCAATCAAAAAAAGAAAAAAGAAAGGTATGATCAAGGGAAGAGGAGGCAGTATATAACATGGAAAGACTTCAAGTAGAAAAATTTCTTCTTATACTACTGTTTTAGTCATCTAGGTAAGATAATGGACTAAAATATCAGTGGAATGAGTAGGAGATTAGGGTACTAAGAAACATTTCAGAAATTCAATGAAATAAAATGAAAATGATTGGAGCTGGATTAAATGGTGAATAGTGTATAGGTAAAAGTGACTTATAATATAGTAGAGAACAAAAATGAAACAAGATGGGATTGGGAGGGAGACAAACCATAAGAGACTCTTAACCTCACAGAACAAACTGAGGGTTGCTGGGGGATGGGAGGGTAGGGATAGGGTGGGGTTATGGACACAGGGGAGGGTATGTGCTATGGTGAGTGCTGTGAAATGTGTAAGCCTGATGATTCACAGACCTGTACCCCTGGGGCAAATAATATATCATATGTTAATAAAAATAATTTTAAAAATATGGTAGAGAACAGGACAGAAATAATTTTCTGATACATGATAATAAAATAGGGCTTTGAGAGAAATTGAGTTGGTTGTACCAAGTGGTTAGGAATATGGTTTCGAACTACAAATCTACCTGTTTGAATCTCCAAGTATAAAGTGGGTAGTACAAAAAAATTCAGGGAAAATATTGTTTTCCTATGTCATTTTCCCTCTAAAATAAGTTCCTATGTATATTTTAATAAGGTGTATTCATAATAATGAAGTTATATTCAACTACTAATAATTGCTCTGCTTCCTTCATTATGATTGTGACTGAGAAGCTTACAGTTTGCCCATGCATCTGTTTGCCAAAAGGGCCATAATGAGGTATCATGATCTCTCTGCTCCAACGCAAAGTATGTTTGCTCAAGAACAGTTGTAACAATTAAGAGTACACTCCCTGGTAAGTAAAGAAAAATCCAACTTTCCCCCCCAGTTTCACTGAGGTATAACTGAGATGGAAAACCCAATAATTTTATTACAGATATAGGATTTTCTTTTTCTAATGTAATAAGTACATAGTACATAGTAGATAGTACTGCTTGTGTTGGTTTCATGGTTCAACAACATCAAAGCTGATGTACTTAATTCTTTTAGTATTTCTCACATAATTGCCAAGATGGCTTTTGCAATTCCAGAAACCCCACTCACGTTCGAGAGAGGAACAAGGAAAACCTAGGAAGGGCTACTTCATTAACTGTTATCTCTTTTCATAAGAACATTAAAACTTCTCTAAACTACTCCTAGCCAGCTTCCAGTCACTTCTCATGGAATGATTACCATGGGAAGCAAGGAAAACTGAGAAAGTTGGCTTTTTGTTTTCCAGTTTGTATTGAAGGAAGCTAGACAAAGGAACTGAGAAAAGTTTTGAATAGCAAACTGAAAGTATCTTCAACAGCAGGATAAAACATGAAAGTATTCTATTAGGTTTAGAATTTGTTCTCTGTAAGTTTTGGAAATATATAAAGTAGATAAATACATATAAATATTATTTTATCAATCACTAATGTCACTTTTATAGTATGTCATCTTTAGTTTATTAGAAATCAGAAACAATTTACATACTTTTAAACTGTCAACCTCATCCTCCATGCTAATTTTTACTTCTCATGCATAATTTAATCTTAAATGTTAACAACACACTGTTATTTCATCTGAATGATTCCATGCTCCAGTGAAAAAGCACACCAGGCAAAGAATCAGAAAACCCATATGTGAATTCTAGAATTTTTACTCACTGGGTATATGAACTTTAGAAAGTCAATAAAACTCTTTGCCAACATTTTCCTCATTTATAAAAACAGGATATTAGTTGGGATGCCTGGGTGGCTCAGTTGGTTAAGCTGCTCCCTTCGGCTCAGGTCATGGAATCCAGGGTCCTGGAATCCAGTCGCAAATTGGGCTCCTTACTCAGTAGGGATCATGCTTCTCCCTCTGCCTGCTCTGCCTACCCCTCCCCCTGTTTGTGCTCTATTTCTCTTTCTCTCTGACAAATAAATAAATAAAATCTTAAAAAATAAATAGGATGCTAGTGTCTCTGCCTACTTTAAAGAGCTGCTCTGAGAATTAAAGGAGATAATGTATGTGAAACTATTATAAGATGCAAGGTGCTATTATTAATTCATTTTTGATTTTGCTATTTTTAGAGAGATGAGGTATTTAGTATTTAATTTTAATAAATAATTTATTAAATAATTATGTAATAAATTAATTAATAAAAATACATTAATTTTCAGGGGACATAAATATTCTTCATAGCACTTTGAGTTAAAGTAAAGCATCCTTCTATATTTTTAGTCAGCATTCATATGTGGGTCCTGGAAATCATGGGCAGCTAAACAGATTCAGAATGAATGTAAAATTTCTTGGTGGGATGATGGAAATAAAATCCTGAACACAGTCTAGAAACTATATTCAGAGAAATTTTGTGGCATAATTCATGTGAAGTCTTGGTTTCTAAGAAAGCCTAGATTACACTGAAAAGTTAATCAGTAAAGATTCAGCTTATGGGGCGCCTGGTGGCTCAGGGGGTTAAGCCTCTGCTTTCGGCTCAGGTCATGATCTCAGGGTCCTGGGATTGAGCACTACATCAGGCTCGCTGCTCAGCAGGGAGCCTGCTTCCTCCTCTCTCTCTGCCTGCTTCTCTGCCTACTTGTGATTTCTCTCTTTCAAATAAATAAACGAAATCTTAAAGAGATTTAGCTTAATATACATTTTGCTCAAGATTGTCATTATTTTGACTTTCTCACATCAGAATCAAAATAGGTCTTTAATAACTGAGAAAGTGGTGCTGTGAATTTTAATATAGTAATTTGTTAAACCTTTGACGTTATCAGATGGTAGTATGCAGTTTTAAGCATTTTAATATACATTTAATAGAGGGTTTACTGAGTCTTTATTATTGGGTTATATAATTAGTTTGTGAATCCAGTGAGTACTACAAAGTCCATTTATATCAAGCTCATAATAAAATTAATATGTACCTATGAAAGCTCACAAAGAAAATCTGTCTGCTGTTCAATTACTGTGTGAGAACATTCTTTTCTCAAACCATTTAACTGATTGCAAAGTGTCCTTATACTTATCAATATATTTTTTAAAAATTAAAATAACTGTATTTAACAGCTTTTATATTGAAAAGGAAAACTGATAATATTACCACAGTGACAAATTATTTGAGCTTGTAATAGATGTTCTGTTTAAAAAACAGTATTGTTATTCTCTTTCATAGCAAAAACCACCATTTAAAAAACCTTGGAAAGGCATTGAGTTGGAAATCCACATCTCTCTCAATATATCTAAAACAGCCACTTTTCCTACAACAGGAAAATGGATCAGTATTTCTTTGTAATACACAAGACAGGTAGTTAGCTTGCATTAGCGTATATTTTGTTAAAACCTAAACACTGTTCCTTTAAATACTAGAACCATATTCAGGTGGAGGAAAGCTCACAAAGCAGACATACCTGCTGCTGCTACTGTTGCTGCTGCTCAAGTGTATTTGCCTGAAAGGTAAGATTACTCTATTCTTGGTCTTTTTGCTTTGTATTTTAGCCATGGGATAAACCTCTAATCCCAATTGATCCCGTTGGCAAGAGAAGATTTATAGAACAAGGAATAGGAAATGCTTGAAAATTACCTAAGAGATACAGCAATGCATATGCAACAATATTTCAAGAAGAAAAAAATTTGAAAATAAAAGCTTGTATATTACAGCTTTTTGTATAAAATGCATATAACTTTTGCAGCTTTTATTACTATGGCCATGACCCTCCAACCCCTCAATGTTTTTTTCATGCTAATTCCACTATACACACACAAATATACACACAGCAACGAATACATGTATACTACCTTACTTTTGCTTTATTCTGTCTTCAGAAAAATTACACTGTTCCCTACACTCAAGGGGAGGGGGTTACATATGGTTGTAAAAACAAAGGGGCACCTTAAAAGTTGCCTTCACAGGCATTACTAATTTTATAGTAATTACTTGTAATTTACTTGTTAAGAAATTGGATGTGATATATAGGTCTAGATAAAAAACACACATCATAGGTAATGGAGTTACATCATAATACCTTTTTATTTCCTTCCAAAAAAGGAGAAATAACATGAACTACTAGATTCCAATACCTACTAAAGGCTTATCTAAAATTTGCTTCAGAAACTTTGTTTTTTGGGGCGCCTGGGTGGCTCAGTCGGTTAAGCGTTTGCCTTTAGCCGAGGTAATGATTCCAGGACCCTGGAATGGAGCCCCATGTCAGGTTCCCTGCTCAGGGGGATGTTAGCTTCTCTCTCTGCCCTTCTCCCTGCTCTTGCTCTCTCACATGCACTCTCTCTCTCTCTCTCAAATAAATAAGTAAAATCTTAAAAAAAAAAAAAAAAAGAAGAGAAGAAACTTTGATTTTAGATGTATAATGAGGAGAGTGAACTTGTTCCTCTGGGGTCTGGGGCTGCAGCTCAAAGTAATATTGGTAAGTGTAAAATAGATTTGAAGTTGCATATTTTATTTTAACATTGATATAATTACCTTAAATAATATATGTGGATTTTTAATATTAAAATAATGCATTTTTCCCAAACTTTCAGTAAAAGTCAACACTGCTGGAAAAGTGGGCATGGACTCATGTATTCTAGGGACATATATTTCCAAAATGCATAAATACAGAGGAACATACATTTCTGAGAAGCCCAGACTTTGTAAGACCCACAGAGGGGATTAGAATAAGTGGAAAGTTCATTTGAAAACCTCTTAAAAATTATACTTTTTGCAATGTTTTAAAATGTCTTAAAATATAAAGAAGAATAACAATATTATTTTCTGAAAGTTATATATTTTTAAACTGCATGACATATGTACTTTAATAAAGTGATATAGCTCTAATGGTTCCATTCATGATATTCATGGGGTGGAGTATAGGAACTGAGTAAAATGAGCATATAATAATAAAGAGTTAGTTGGTGTAATAGCCACATTATATAAAACATTATTCAATGTTATAATAGCTATATGTAATAAGAAGCTAGTATTAGGCTAGGTATTCATTGAATTTAGACTTGTTTCAAATTGAGACTTCTGAGATTATGAAATTTGGGAATTCACAATTTACAATTACAATTTATTTTTTAATTTTTATTTGTTTTAGATTTTATTTATTTGAGTGAGAGAGAGAGAGCATAAGCAGGGGGTGAGAAGCAGGTTCCCCACTGAGCTGGAGCTAGATCCTAGGACCCTGGGATCATGACCTGAGTCGAAGGCAGATGTTTAACCAACTGAGCCACCCAGGCACTCCAATAGGTTTTCCTCAAGATTTTTGCATTTTTATATGGGGAAAAAAGATTTTTTTTTACTTTATTTAAATGATCTTTTTTTGTAAGAAATAGATAATAGTTGAGAGAAGAAACAGCATTAATAAATGCCAATTAGAGATAAATTAAGGGTGCAGATGATGTGCGAAGAGATGCCTTATCTGGAAAAGAAAACACTCGGTGTCTTAGTAGTAAGGGCATGTAAAGTGAAATACTTTGTTTTCTTTTTCACCTTAGAGAAATATTTCAATATGACTGGTCATTGAACTGCTGAAATCGTCACAACTAGGTAAGACCTCTTTTTGCAGAGTCTATTATAATCTCCTTGCAAACATGGGTCTTACTAGAACATGCATCAAAACTGTTACTTCTGGTTAACCAGTTCTGATTTGTATGCTATTATTGGTACAGTAAAATCATGTGGTGCTCTGTGGAATAGCAACATGTTAAAGGTCCATACAGATTACAGTATGAGGGAGTTGGAAAGTTAGCATATCCTCAGGAAAGACAGTAACTGTGCATTGCTCTACTACCCCCCCATAAATAAATGATTTTTAATTTTTTTCTTATCACGGAGATAAGAATTATCACATTTGCTGTAATGTCTGTATTATTTTACCTTTCCACCAGTGAAACAGGAAAGTTCCAGTCTCTAGTCATCCTCTCTAATACATGATTTTGTCATTATTTTTAATATTAGCCATTCTAGTAGACATGTAGATATATCTGATTGTGTTTTTACTTTGCATTTTCCTAATAAAGAAATGATATTGAGCATCTTTTCATGAACTTACATCAAAAATATTTCTGGACTATTAATCTTCCTTTGTTTTATATATCTTTCCTAATGCCAGCACCATAATGTCTTACATATCTTTACTGGAATATTTGAAGCCAGACAGTATAAGTTCCTTTCAAGACCATTCTTGATTAATTCTAGGTTCTTTGAATTTTAAAATCAGCTTGTCAATGTCTACAAAAAAGGCTGGCAAGATTTTCATAGTATAATTGCTTAAATCTCTACATATATTTAGGAAGAACTGGCACCTTAAAATTATTGAGACCTCCAATCCATGCACATAGTATACTCCACAAGTATCTGCATCTTCTTTAACATCTTTCAACATTGTGTTTTAATTTACAATGTTACATCTTCATTTTTTCAGTTTATTTCAAAGTATATTATAATTCTTGATGTTATTTCAAATTGAATTGCTTTCTTTAGTGATGGATTGTTTCTTGTAAGAATACAAAAATGTGCATACTAACAGGATATATGTAACCCTAGTCACCTTGCTAATTAGCTCTAGAATTTTGTTTTGTGAAGAAAAGAGGTTTAGTAGATTCCTTAAGATTGAATACAACTTGGATGTATCAGCTTAAATGAAAACCATTTTATCTACTGTTTTCTTGAATCTTTTTTTTTAAGATTTTATTTATTTATTTGACAAGGAGAGAGATCACAAGTAGGCAGAGACGCAGTCAGAGAGAGAGGGGGAAGCAGGCTCCCCAATGAGCAGAGAACCCCATGCAGGGTCTGATCCCAGAACCCTGAGATCATGACCCAAGCCAAAGGCAGAGGCTTAACCTACTGAGCCACCCAGGTGCCCCTGTTTTTCCTTCATCTTTATATACTTAGTTTATTTTCTTATCTCATTCACTGGCTAAAATATTTTGATTATTTTCATAAGAAAGACCATTGTAGTAATTTCACTGAGAACTGATGGTGGCTTGGATTGAGGTGTAACAATAAACATGGTGAAAAGACAGGATAATTCTTTTAACATATTTTGAATGAATGACAACAGAATTGAATATGGTTAAGGAACAAAGAACAGGAAAGGTCAAAGATGTATCTGAGGTTGTGGTTCTGAGCAACTAAAGGGAGGGAGTTAACATCTACTAATCAGATTTCAAATACTGAAGAGGAACTGGTTTGGGGAGCAAAATAAAATCATGAGAGCAGTTCCTTACATGCTACATCTGAGATGCCTTTAGATATACAAGGAGAAATAACTAAAAGATTGTTGAGTATACAGAACTTGAGTTCAGCAAGAGGTCCTACCTGGAGTTACAACTTTGGGAGTGCTCTACACATGCATAGGCTTAAAGACATGAGATACTACAGAAAAGACACTCTAGGACAGAGGCTTAGGAAACTATAATGCAGAGTTTGTGAAGATGAAGAGGAAACAGCAAAGGCAGTTAAGAAGGAGCTGTCAGCATATTAGGAAGAGAATGAAGACAGTTTAGTGCAACAGAAGTCCTTGAAGATGCCAGATGTTGCTATTTAGTTCATGATGAAGAGAAACAGGTATTGACTAGGGATTTAGCAATGTGGAGTTCACTGGTTACACACCGTCAAGAGCTTCTTTGGGCAGATGAAGTTTTATATTCCTCTGACTTCGCTGACTATATTCCAAACATCTCCTTAGTGAATTACATATTCTTTAAAACTTACTTAGGTAAAATTATTCTATTTTCTTAAGGTCTCCTTATAATTATATAATTTTATTTTTCCAGAATTTCTTTTTTTTTTTAATTTTTTTTAATTTTAATTTTTATAAATATATAATATATTTTTTTCCCCGGGGGTACAGGTCTGTGAATCGCCAGGTTTACAAACTTCACAGCACTCTCCATAGCACCTACCCTCCCCAATGTCCATAATAACCCCACCCCCCCTCCCAAGCCCCTCCCCCCAGCAACCCTCAGTTTGTTTTGTGAGATTAAGAGTCACTTATGGTTTTATCTCCCTCCCAATCCCATCTTGCTTCATTTACTCTTCTCCTACCCCCTTAACCCCCATGTTGCATCTCCTCTCCCTCATATCAGGGAGATCATATGATAGTTGTCTTTCTCTGATTGACTTATTTCGCTAAGCATGATACCCTCTAGTTCCATCCACGTCGTCGCAAATGGCAAGATTTCATTTCTTTTGATGGCTGCATAGTATTCCATTGTGTATATATATACCACTTCTTCTTTATCCATTCGTCTGTTGATGGACATCTAGGTTCTTTCCATAGTTTGGCTATTGTAGACATTGTTGCTATAAACATTCGGGTGCATGTGCCCCTTCGGATCACTACGTTTGTATCTTTAGGGTAAATACCCAGCAGTGCAATTGCTGGGTCATAGGGTAGTTCTATTTTCAACATTTTGAGGAACCTCCATGCTGTTTTCCAGAGTGGTTGCACCAGCTTGCATTCCCACCAACAGTGTAGGAGGGTTCCCCTTTCTCTGCATCCTAGCCAGCATCTGTCATTTCCTGACTTGTTAATTTTAGCCATTCCGACTGGTGTGAGGTGGTATCTCATTGTGGTTTTGATTTGTATTTCCCTGATGCTGAGTGATATGGAGCACTTTTTCATGTGTCTGTTGGCCATCTGGATGTCTTCTTTGCAGAAATGTCTGTTCATGTCTTCTGCCGGTATTCATCCTTTCTGATGCAGGCATAATACTCCATAGTGTATATGGACCACATCTTCCTTATCCATTCGTCCGTTGAAGGGCATCTTGGTTCTTTCCACAGTTTGG